>NW_024711288.1:100000-120000 GCF_018991925.1 Homarus americanus | reverse complement strand
TTAAACACTGGGTCATGCAGCTCGTTAACTCAGGGGGTGGTTGTTATGTTGGTGACAGCTTCTACACCTTAAACACTGGGTCATGCAGCCTGTTAACTCAGGGTGTGGTGGTTGTGTTGGTGACAGCTTCTACACCTTAAACACTGGGTCATGCAGCTCGTTAACTCAGGGTGTGGTTGTTGTGTTGGCGACAGCTTCTACACCTTAAACACTGGGTCATGCAGCTCGTTAACTCAGGGTGTGGTTGTTGTGTTGGCGACAGCTTCTACACCTTAAACACTGGGTCATGCAGCTCGTTAACTCAGGGTGTGGTTGTTGTGTTGGCGACAGCTTCTACACCTTAAACACTGGGTCATGCAGCTCGTTAACTCAGGTGTGGTTGTTGTGTTGGTGACAGCTTACGCCTTAAACACTGGGTCATGCAGCTCGTTAACTCAGGGTGTGGTTGTTGTGTTGGTGACAGCTTCTACACCTTAAACACTGGGTCATGCAGCTCGTTAACTCAGGTGGTTGTTGTTGGTGACAGCTTTAACCTTAAACACTGGGTCATGCAGCTCGTTAACTCAGGGGTGGTTGTGTTGGTGTGACAGCCACACCTTAAACACTGGGTCATGCAGCTGTGTGGGAGGGAAGGAGGAGGGGGGGAGGGAGGGTGATGGTGAGGATTAGGAGGGAGGAGGAGGAGGGGGAGGAGGTGACACTGGTTTATTAATCTCTAGCTCAGCGTTGCGTAAGATAACACCAACCCAATCCTAATCCTAATTCCAACTTAAGAGTGAGAGGAGGAGGAGGAGAGTGAAGAGTGAGAGGTATATCTGTGTGAGAGGCCGAAGGAGAGAAAGCTATACCAGTATTACTGAACCGATCTCTCTCCATCCTTCCTTCCCCTCCCTCCCCCTCAGTTCCCTTAGGTAGGACTCCATCACCAACTTAGTAACATTATTATCCGTGTAGTCGCTGCCCCTGTGCTGCCCCTGTGTGCTGCTCCCACTGTGTGTTGCCCTCCTGTGCTGCCCCTGTGTGCTGCCCTCCTGTGGCTCCCCTGTGTGCTGCCCTACTGTGTGCTGCCCTCCTGTGCTGGGCCCTCCCAGGCTGCCTCTGTGTGCCGCCCCTGTGTGCTGCCCCTGTGTGCTGCCCCCTGTGTGCCCCTGTGGCTCCTGCCCTCCCAGGCTGGCCTCCTGTGTGCTGCCCTCCTGTGTGCTGCTCCCCCCTGTGCCGCTCCCCCTGTGTGCTGCCCTGTGTGCTGCCCCGGTGCTGTCTCGTGCCCTCCGGTGCTGCTGCCCCTGTGTGCTGCCCTGTGTGCTGCCCCTGTGTACTGCCCTCCCGTGCTGCCCCCTGTGCTGCCCCCAGTTGCCCCTGGCTGCCCCCTGTGTGCTGCTCCTGTAAGCTGCCCTGTGTGTTGCCCTCCTGTGTGCTGCCCCTGTGTTGCTCCCCTGTGTGCTGGCCCCCTGTGTGCTGCTCCCCTGTGTGCTGCCCTCCGGTGCTGCTCCCAGGTGGGCCCTCCCCAGGCCTCTCCTGTGTGCTGCCCCAGCTGTTCCTCCCGGGTGCTGCTCCCCTGTGCTGCCCCGGTGTTGCCCTGTGTGCTGCCCCCCAGGTGCTGTCTCTGTGTGCTGCCCCTGTGTGCTGCCCTCCTGTGTGTTGCTGCCCCTGTGTACTGCCCTCCCTGTGTACTGGGTTCCTGTGTCCGTCCTGTGTACTGCCCTCCTGTGTGCTGCCCCCTGTGTGCTGCCCTCCCTGTGTGCTGCTCCTCGGCTGGCCTCCTGTGTGCTGCCCTCCTGTGTACTGCCCTCCTGTGTGCTGCCCTCCTGTGTGCTGCCCCTGTGTGCTGCCTTGTGCTGCCTCCTGTGTGCTGCCCCCCTGTGTGCTGCCCTCCTGTGCTGCCCCTCTGTGTGCTGCCCTCCTGTGTGCTGCCCTCCTGTGGCCTGCCCTCCCTGTGTGCTCCCTCCTGTGTACTGCCCTCCTCATGTGCTGCCCTCTGTGTGCTGCCCTCTCCTGTGTGCTGCCTCCTGTGTGCTGCCCTGGTGTGCTGCCCTCCGTGTGCTGCCCTCCTGTGTGCTGCCCTCCTGTGTGCTGCCTCCTGTGTGTCTGCCCTCCTGTGCTGCCCCATGTGCTGCCCCCCCTGTGTGCGCTGCCCTCTGTGCTGCCCTCCTGTGTACTGCCCTCCTGTGTGCTGCCCCCCTGTGTGCCAGCGTGTGCTGCCCTCCTGTGTGCTGCCCTCCTGTGTGCTGCCCTCCTGTGTGCGCCCTGTGCTGCCCCCCCTGTGTGCTGCCCTCCTGTGTGCCTCCGTGTCTGCCCTCTGTGTGCTGCCCCCCCTATGTGCTGCCCTCCTGTGTGCTGCCCCTGTGTGCTGCCCTTCTGTGTGCTGCCCTCCTGTGTACTGCCCTCCTGTGTGCTGCCCCCTGTGTGCTGCTCACTCCTGTGTCCCCTCCTGTACTGCCCTCTGTGTGCTGCCTCCTGTGTGCTGCCCTCCTGTGTGCTGCCCTCCCTGTGTGCTGCCCCCCTTTGCCCTCCTGTGTGCTGCCCCTGTGTGCTGCCCTGTGTGCTGCCCTCCTGTGTGCTTCCTGTGTGCTGCCCCTGTGTGCCCCTGTGTGCTCCTCTGTGTGCTGCCCTCTGTGTGCTGCCCTCCTGTGTGCTGCCCTCCTGTGTGCTGCCCTCCTGTGTGCTGCCCTCCTGTGTGCTGCCCTCCTGTGTGCTGCCCCCCCTGTGTCTGCCCTCCTGTGCTGCCCTCCTGTGTGCTGCCCTCCTGTGCTGCCCTCCTGTGTGCTGCCCTCCTGTGTGCTGCTTGTGTGCTGCCCTCTGTGTGCTGCCCTCCTGTGTGCTGCCCTCCTGTGTGCTGCCCCCTGCTGCCCTCTGTGTGCTGCCCTCCTGTGTGCTGCCCCCCTGTGTGCTGCCCCTCTGTGCTGCCCTCCTGTGTGCTGCCCCCTGTGTGCTGCCCTCCTGTGTGCTGCCCTCCTGTGTGCTGCCCTCCTGTGTACTGCTCCCTCCTGTGTGCTGCCCTCCTGTGTGCTGCCCTCTCTGTCTGCCCTCCTGTGTGCTGCCCTCCTGTGTGCTGCCCTCCTGTGTGCTGCCCTCCTGTGTGCTGCCTCTGTGTACTGCCTCCTGTGTGCTGCCCCCTGTGTGTGCTGCCCTCCTGTGTGCTGCCTCCTGTGTGTGCCCTCCTGTGTGCTGCCTCCTGGCTGCCTGTGTGCTGCCCTCCTGTGTGCTGCCCTCCTGTGTGCTGCCCCCTGTGTGCTGCCCTCCTGTGCTGCCCTCCTGTGTACTGCCCTCTCGTGCTGCCCTCCTGTGTGCCCTCCTGTGTGCTGCCCTCCTGTGTGCTGCCCTCCTGTGTGCTGCCCTCTGTGTACTGCCCTCTGTGTGCTGCCCCTGTGCTGCCCCCCTGCTGCCCTCCTGTGTGTGCCTCTGTGTGCTGCCCTCCTGTGTGCTGCCTCCTGTGTGCTGCCCTCCTGTGTGCTGCCCTCCTGTGCTGCCCTCCTGTGTACTGCCCCCTGTGTCTGCCCCTGTGTGCCTCCTGTGTGCTGCCTCCTGTGCTGCCCCCCGTGCCCCCTGTGTGCTGCCTGTGTGTGTGTGCTGCCCTCCTGTCCCCTGTGTGCTGCCCCCTGTGTGCTGCCTCCTGTGTGCTGCCCCTGTGTGCTGCCCTGTGTGCTGCCCCTGCTGCCCCCTGTGTGCTGCCCTGTGTGCTGCCCCTGTGTGCTGCCCCTGTGTGCTGCCCTCCTGTGCTGCCCTCCTGTGTGCTGCCCTGTGTGCTGCCCTGTGTTGCCTGTGTGCTGCCCTGTGTGTGCTGCCCTCCTGTTGCTGCCGCGCTGCCCCCTGTGTGCTGCCCCCTGTGTGCTGCCCCCTGTGTGCTGCCCTGCCCGTGTGTGCTGCCTCCGCCTGTGCTGCCCTCTGCGCCCCTGTGTGCTGCCCCTGTGTGCTGCCCCCTGTGTGCTGCCCCCCTGTGTGCTGCCCCCTGTGTGCTGCTTGTGCTGCCCCCTGTGTGCTGCCCCCTGTGTGCTGCCCCCCAGTGCTGCCCCCCTGTGTGTGCTGCCCCTGTGTGCTGCCCTCCTGTGTGCTGCCCCCCTGTGTGCTGCCCCTGTGTCTGCCCTCCTGTGCTGCCCTCCTGTGTGCTGCCCTCTGTGTCTGCCCTGTGCTGCCCCCTGTGTGCTGCCCTCCTGTGTGCTGCCCTCCTGTGTGCTGCCCTCCTGTGTGCTGCCCTCCTGTGTGCTGCCCTCCTGTGTGCTGCCCTCCTGTGTGCTGCCCTCCTGTGTGCTGCCCTCCTGTGTTGCTGCCCTCCTGTGTGCTGCCCTCCTGTGCTGCCCTCGTGTGCTGCCCCCTGTGTGCTGCCCCTGTGTGCCCCTGTGTGCTGCCCTCCTGTGTGCTGCCCCTGTGTGCTGCCCTCCTGTGTGCTGCCCCTGTGTGCTGCCCTCCTGTGTTCCTGCCCCTGTGTGCCTCCTGTGTCACCCCCTGTGTGCTGCCCCCCTGTGTGCTGCCCCCTGTGTGCTGCCCCCTGTGTGCTGCCCTCCTGTGTGCTGCCCTCTGTGTGCTGCCCTCCTGTGTGCTGCCCTCCTGTGTGCTGCCCTCCTGTGTGTTGCCTCCTGTGTGCTGCCCTCCATGTGCTGCCCTCTGTGTGCTGCTGCCCTCCTGTGTGCTGCCCTCCTGTGTGCTGCCCTCCCTGTGTGCTGCCTGTGTGCCTCCTGTGTCTGCCCTCCTGTGCTGCCCTCTGTGTGCTGCCCTCCTGTGTCTGCCCTCCTGTGTGCTGCCCCCCTGTGTGCTGCCCTCTGTGTGTGCTGCCCTCCTGCCTTGTGCTGCCCTCCTGTGTCTGCCCTCCTGTGCTGCCCCTCCCGTGTGCTGCCCCCTGTGCTGCCCTCCCTGTGCTGCCCTCCTGTGTGCTGCCCCCTGTGTCTGCCCCCTGTGTGCCCTCCTGTGCTGCCCTCCTGTGGCCCTGTTCTGTTCCTCCTGTGTGCTGCCCTCCTGTGTGCTGCCCTCCTGTGTGCTGCCCTCTGTGTGCTGCCCCTGTGTGCTGCCCTCCTGTGTGTGCTGCCCTGTGTGCTGCCCTCCTGTGTCTGCCCTCTGTGTGCCTCCTGTGTGCTGCCTCCTGTGTGCTGCCCTCCTGTGTGCTGCCCTCCTGTGTGCTGCCCTCCTGTGTGCTGCCCCTGTGTGCCCCCCCTGTGTGCTGCCCTCCTGTGTGTCTCCTTTGTTGCCCTCTGTGCTGCCCCGTGTGCTGCCCCTGTGTGCTGCCCTCCTGTGTGCTGCCCTCCTGTGTGCTCCTCCGTGCTGCCCTCCTGTGCTGCCCTCCTGTGCCTCCTGTGTCTCCTGTGTGCTGCCCTCCTGTGTCTGCCCTCCTGTGTGCTGCCCTCCTGTGTGCTGCCCTCCTGTGTGCTGCCCTCCTGTGTCTGCCTCCTGTGTGCTGCCTCTGTGCTGCCTCCTGTGTCTGCCCTCCTGTGTGCTGCCCTCCTGTGTGCTGCCCTCCTGTGCTCCTGGTGTGCTTGTGTGTGCTGCCCTCCTGTGTGCTGCCCTCTGTGTGCTGCCCTCCTGTGTGCTGCCCTCCTGTGTACTGTCCTCCTGTGTGCTGCCCTCCTGTGTGCTGCCCTCTGTGTGCTGCCCTCCCTGTGTACTGCCCCTGTGTGCTGCCCCTGTGTGTGCTCCCCTGTGTGCTGCCCTCCTGTGTGCTGCCCTCCTGTGTGCTGCCCTCCTGTGTGCTGCCCTCCTGTGTGCTGCCCTCCTGTGTGCTGCCCTCCTGTGTGCTGCCCTCTCACAGTGGTCCCAAACCGAGAAATCCCGGACACAATTCCAGAGACATTTAAACACTATTTCAATTCCGTTCAGGTTTGTTTATATTCAGTGTCACAAATATAATGTATAAAAGACCCACTTTGTTGACAGTATTTAGTTCATTACATAAACGTGATGTATGTACGAATTATCTTACAGCTAGCTTATTAATAATTAGAAATAATATACGTTGCTGCGTTATTTTGTACCACACTACTACTACTACTACTACTACTACTACTTTTTAAACGTGGCCTCCAGCCTCCCCAGCCAGCACACCTTCGCACCATTTATTTACCTTAATATTAAATATCCTAATACATAAGAAGCTATCCTATCTGTGTTAAATTAGTTGAGCCGCAGATCTGGCATTCAGTTACTTGTAGCCTCATAGTCAATATCTGCAGCAGTTGTCGGAGTAGGGCAGAAGCTCTTGTTCCTGAGGCAGAGCAAAGCCGACCGAAGGAGAGGAAGGAGACAGTCGACATCTCATCCAGGCTGTAACATAACTTCTGGGCTGCTGCTGTTCGGAGATCAGCTCCGCGAGTCTGGCGTAGAAACATCTTACTTGGTCCCATCCACCAGAGGTTGTGAACAGGTGAAGCTGCCTTGATCAATGTTTTGAATTCTCTCCCATATGCCCTTCTCTTGTCGTTCTCGTTCCTCCTGTGTGCAGCATCGAGAGCTGTTACGGTGACATGCGGCCATGGGATCAAAATCCTGATGTCAAAGCTCGCTGTCCCGCGTCCAGAATCCTCGATTACACGGGCTTCGTTAGATGTGTTTGAAGTCCTGTGTTGGAAGATCTCGCCATCCAGTGGAAGGAGGTCGGTTCTACCACCGTCAGCGTTCCTTCAACATATTTGCTGTGAGGTCCCTTACCTCGTCATGCCTCATGCATAAAGCCCCCTTCTTGCAGACCATGGCGTGATGCGCCATCATAGGAAACTACTACTACTACTACAACTACTACTACTTCTACTACTACTACTACTACTATTTAACGTGCTCCAGCCTCCCCATAGCCACACCTTCGCCACCATTTATTTACCTTAATATTAATATCCCTATCATAGAAACTATCCTATCTGTGTTAAATTAGTTTGAGCCGCAGATCATGCGGCATTCAGTGACTTCTTAACCTCATAGTCGATATGCTGCAGCAGTTGTCGGGTGGGGCAGAAGCTCTCGTTCCCCTGAGAGGCGAAACAAAGCCGACCGAAGGAGAGACGATCGACATCTCATCCAGGCATGACATAACTTCTGGGCTGCTGCTTCCTGTTTAGGAATCCGGCTCCGCAGTCTGGCGTAAAACATCTTGCGCAGGCCCACATCCACAGAGGTTGTGAACATAGAGGAGTGAAGCTGCAGCAGTCAGCATTTTTGAATTCTCCCCACCATGCCCTTCTCTTGTCGTTCTGTTCCTCTATACCAAAGCATCGAGAAATAGGTGCGACCAACGGCCATGGGATCAAAAATCCTGATATCCATGAAAGCTCGCTGTCCCGCGTCCAGAATCCTCGGCTTTTCGAAAAATTTTTGAGCTTCGTTAGATGTGTTTGAAGTCCTGTGTTGGAAGATCTCGCCATCCGGAAGGAGGTCGGTTTACCACTGACGTCCCGACAGATTTCCTTCAACATATTTGTAGGTCCTTACCTCGTCATGCCTCATGCATATGAAGCCCCCTTCTTGCAAACCATGGCGTGATCGCCATCATAGGAATAGCCACACACGCATTGGGAGGGCAAACCATCTACTGACCAACCGTACCTTAGAGCAATAGCATCTGTAAATTCTTGTTTGTTATTAAGGCTGAAACCATTTGCCCTTATCGGTAACGTAGTTAGCCAGTTCGAGCGCCCACACCTCCTGCGCTATAGCTACTTTTTTTTGTCAAATTTTCTGGAACCAGCAGCAATATGGTTATGCAGCATATGTTTTGGCAGTTCTGCCGATCTGTTGTAATGGACCTACGGATCTTATTAACTTCGCTGGTGTCCACTTCCCCTGTTGCATTCTGGGCGATTATGTGGTCAGTGAGGGCTGCCGTGAGCTTAAGTGAATTTTGATGTTCAGAGTGAACAATCTCCTCTGGATTAGTTAGTCCCATCCCTCCCAGTCTTGGTGGAAGTGCAAGAAGTGTTCTTTCTGCTAGGGTTAAGTCGTGGTGTTTCACTAGTTTGGGAATGAACTTGACACTGACTGCTTCTTCCAAAGGGTGGAGAAGAGGTCGGATCTCAGGGATGGTACGCATCAGGTAGTTCCAACGATGCTTGACTCCATGTGTGAATGCTGCAAAGGCTGCATGTGGCTCTGTGTTAGCAATCTCCGATAGAGCATGGATTTCGCTAACCCACTCATTCACCTTTCCCCCTACGTACTGGGTCTTGAAGTCCGTAGTGCCAATTACTGCGCCTAGATGTCTTTGGCCGTCCTTAGTTATTTTGACCTCACTTTCGCCGAAAACCTCCACAGCCCGATCATAATGATCTGGCTTCACGATGAGGAAGGATTTGCTGGCGTTAGGGTGGTACCCTATATGTGGACCTCGCGATGTTACCAGGTCCCACCACTTTTTGATGTCCTCCACTTTTCCTGCTCCTGTGAGGTCATCAGCATATGCCACTTGTTTGACCCCAGTTGTTTCATACTTTATTTCTTGTTGGAGCACTGATAGGCCTATTGCATACATTGCCATTGCAACGGGGTCCCCCTGTGTTGTTCCTTCGGTCGACTGTAGGATGGTATCACCTCGTAGAGCCTTGTTGTTTACTATGTAGAGGTCTGAAGGATTCCTATACGAATTTTCAACATACATCGCAAAGCTAGGACACTTGATCTTGATGTTGTGCAGTGCAGCCTTGCGGTTAAGTATGTTGAATGCGTTTGAAGCATCCACCAGAAGAACGGCCTCACAATCACGCTGCTCAAATATCAATCTCATGGCGTGAATGGCAGCCTCCCCACCAGCCTGGTGGCCAGCACACACTTGTAGGTTCCCTGCTGCTGCCCTGACATCATCCTTTACCACCTCCATTATACACTTTCCGATGATCCGCCTCAGCACTTCCCCCACCCCTATAGGTCTACATCCTGGATTCTTTTCCAGAGGAATAAGGCGGCAGGCCGTCAGAGCCTGGAGGTGATGGTAGCAAGAGGATGCAAGCTTTCTTGCAAGGGTGGCAATGGCAATGCAGAGTTCGCTTGCTACAGGGCCAAACTTGTTAGTGCTGAGGATGACTCCAACTACTACTACTACTACTACTACTACTACTACTATTTAGCTGTAACTGGGAATCGAGTATAACGATCATCCAGCTATGATACAATGATATGAGTTATTAAGGATGTCACCTACAGTAGGTTGGTAAGTTCTGGGGTGACTAAAGAGGCCGATACGGGACCGGCAGAGTCGTCCACAGATGTTGCACGTGTGGGGGGCTACATCTAGTGCGGGAGGGACGGCGGCAGCGTCTTTCCGGCGCTGGCGCTTGTCTGCCTCGGTATACAGTCGGGCTAACTCGAAAGTATTGACACCTTCTCGTGCGGTGCTCCTCCAAGCGTTATGGTGTGTAGTAATCGTCTCCCAGGTGAGGGGGTCCATTTGGCACCTTTTCAGGTTTGTCTTAAGACTATCCTTATACCTTTTCAGTTGCCTGCCAGCGTTACGTTTACTATTCGTTAGGTGACTGTAAAGTAGCTGCTTTGGCAGTCTACTGTCGTCCATGTGGGCAACATGGCCAGTCCAGCGTGGGTGTTCATGGATAATGGTAGCCTCGATGCTCCTACAGTTGGTGTCAGCAAGAATACTGGCATCTGTTCTCTGTCTTCCCGGCGAACTCGGAGGATGGAACGTACAACACTGATACTACTGTTCTAGGTCTATACTGTACAACACTGTACTGCGTCTATACTGTACAACACTGTTCTTCATCTATACTGTACAATACTGTTCTTCGTCTATACTGTACAACACTGTTCTTCGTCTATACTGTACAACACTGTTCTTCATCTATACTGTACAATACTGTTCTTCGTCTATACTGTACAACACTGTTCTTCGTCTATACTGTACAACACTGTTCTTCATCTATACTGTACAACACTGTTCTTCGTCTATACTGTACAACACTGTTCTTCGTCTATACTGTACAACACTGTTCTTCGTCTATACTGTACAACACTGTTCTTCGTCTATACTGTACAACACTGATACTACTGTTCTAGGTCTATACTGTACAACACTGTTCTTCGTCTATACTGTACAACACTGTTCTTCGTCTATACTGTACAACACTGTTCTTCATCTATACTGTACAATACTGTTCTTCATCTATACTGTACAACACTGTTCTTCATCTATACTGTACAATACTGTTCTTCGTCTATACTGTACAACACTGTTCTTCGTCTATACTGTACAACACACAATTACTAAATATACTGTACAACACTGTTCTTCATCTATACTGTACAACACTGTTCTTCATCTATACTGTACAACACTGTTTCTTCGTCTATACTGTACAACACTGTACTGCGTCTATACTGTACAATACTGTTCTTCATCTATATTGTACAACACTGTTGTTCGTCTATACTGTACGTTGTACAACACTGTTCTTCGTCTATACTGTACAATACTGTTGTTCATCTATACTGTACAACACTGTTGTTCGTCTATACTGTACAACACTGTTCTTCGTCTATACTGTACAACACTGTTCTTCGTCTATACTGTACAACACTGTTCTTCGTCTATACTGTACAACACTGTTCTTCATCTATACTGTACAATACTGTTCTTCATCTATACTGTACAACACTGTTCTTCATCTATACTGTACAATACTGTTCTTCGTCTATACTGTACAACACTGTTCTTCGTCTATACTGTACAACACTGTTCTTCGTCTATACTGTACAACACTGTTCTTCGTCTATACTGTACAACACTGTTCTTCATCTATACTGTACAACACTGTTCTTCATCTATACTGTACAACACTGTTCTTCGTCTATACTGTACAACACTGTTCTTCGTCTATACTGTACAACACTGTTCTAGGTCTATACTGTACAACACTGTTCTTCGTCTATACTGTACAACACTGTTCTAGGTCTATACTGTACAACACTGTTCTTCGTCTATACTGTACAACACTGTTCTAGGTCTATACTGTACAACACTGTTCTAGGTCTATACTGTACAACACTGTTCTAGGTCTATACTGTACAACACTGTTCTAGGTCTATACTGTACAACACTGTTCTTCATCTATACTGTACAACACTGTTCTTCGTCTATACTGTACAACACTGTTCTTCGTCTATACTGTACAACACTGATACTACTCGTGTATATTTAGGTCATGTAGTTGTATATTTGACCTAAGTTATACGAAATACATCTGACTGTGGAGGTGTGAGAGTGTGTGGTAAATTGTGTGTCACCTTTAAATTCTCTGAGTGTGGTGGTGGGTGTGGCTATGTGGTGGTAGTGGGTGTGGCTATGTGGTGGTGGGTGTGGCTATGTGGTGGTAGTGGTTGTGGCTATGTGGTGGTGGGTGTGGCTATGTGGTGGTGGTGGGTGTGGCTATGTGGTGGTGGGTGTGGTTATGTGGTGGTGGTAGTGGGTGTGGCTATCCCAGTCCCAACATGCTCCTAATCACAATGGGCCCCAGTTCTATCGGGCCCCAGTCCTAGCGGGCCCCAGTCCTATCGGGCCCCAACTATAGTTTCAACAATTAGTGTCTTATATGGCGAGGTTGTTGACAGCGCTTTAAAGGGACGACGTTTATTGACAATGGTCTCTCTCTCTCTCTCTCTCTCTCTCTCTCTCTCTCCCCGTGTTACCAGTAAGAGGTGGTTCACAGAATACAGTAATGGTCATTAGCTTAGGGAGTAAACAACGCTAACTACCCTTGCTGGTGGTTAAGACAACTCGTTATGGTTCGTTTTCATGCCATTGTCTTAAAAATTGTCTTGGGATTTTTCTTGGGGTTTTCTTGGGATTTGGGTTATATTCTCCCTGTGGAAGATATTCTCCCTGTGGAAGATATTCTCCCTGTGGAAGATATTCTCTCTGTGGAAGATATTCTCCCTGTGGAAGATATTCTCCCTGTGGAAGATATTCTCCCTGTGGAAGATATTCTCCCTGTGGAAGATATTCTCCCTGTGGAAGATATTCTCCCTGGCCTTTAGTGATTAGTGTGAATTTATGTGGGACACGACTACCTTCCCCCTATAGTGGTAGTTGTAGTAGTTTTGGTGAAAGTAATGGTGGTAGTGGTGATGGTATTGGTAGTAGTAGTGGAGGTTGTGGTAGTGGTGATAGTAGTAGTATTGGAGGTTGTGGTAGTGGTGATAATAGTAGTAGTGGTACTAGTACTTGTAGTAGTATGGCGGCGAAGGTGTGGCTATTTGGGGAGGCTGGAGGCCACGTTTAAAAAAGTAGTAGTAGTCGTAATAGTAGTAGTAGTAGTAGTGGTGGTGGTGGTGATGGCCTCCAGCCTCCCCCAATAGCCACACCTTCGCCGCCATTTTATTACCTTAATATTAAATATCCTAATACATAAGTAGCTATCCTGTCTGTGTTGAGTTAGTTGAGCCGCAGATCTATGAGGCATTCAGTGACTGTTGCCTCGTAGTCAATATCTGCAGCAGTTGTCGGCTTTGGGGCCGATGCTCTCGTTCCCCTGAGGCAGAGCAAAGCCGACCTAAGGAGAGAGAAGGACAGTCGACATCTCATCCAGGCTGTAACATAACTTCTGGGCTGCTGCTTCTGTTCGGAGATCACCTCCGCGAGTCTGGCGTAGAAACATCTTGCACTTGGTCCCATCCCACCAGAGGTTGTGAACACTAGAGGAGTGAAGCTGCCTTGATCAACGTTCTCAATTCTCTCCCCATATGCCCTTATCTTGTCGTTCTCGTTCCTCCTGTGTGCAGCATCGAGAGCTAGGTTACGGTGACATGCGGCCATGGGATCAAAATACCTTATGTCAAAGAAGGCTCGCTGTCCCCGCGTCCAGAATCCTCGGCCACTGACTTCCACACGGGCTTCGTTGGATGTGTTTGAAGTCCTGTGACGGAGGTTCTCACCGTCCAATGGAAGGAGGGTCGGTTCTACCATGACATCACGACAGATTTCCTTCAACATATTTACTGTGAGGTCCCTTACTTCGTCATGCCTCATGCATATGAAGCCCCCTTTCTTGCACACCATGGCGTAGGATGAGCCACACACGCATTGGGAGGGCAAACCTTCTACTGGCCTACCTTACCTTAGAGCAATGGCATCTGTGAATTCTTGTTTATTAAGACTGAAACCATTTGCCCTTATCAGTAACGTAGTTAACCGGTTCGAGGCGCCCACCTCCTGCGCTATAGCTACTTTTTTTCAAGTTCTCTGGTACCTGCAGCAACAGTTGCTGCAGCTTATCACTTTGCGTGAGGGCTGCCGTGAGCTTGACTTAGTTTTGATGTTCGGTGGCAGCAAGCTTCTCTAGATTGGTCATTCCCATTCCTCCCAGACTCGGTGGTAGTGCAAGGAGTGATCTTTCTGCTGGGGTTAAGTGAAGGTGTTTCACTAATTTGGGAATAAAATTGACGCTGATAGCATCTTCGAGAGGGTGGAGGAGGGGTCCGATATCAGGGATAGTGTGCATCAGGTAGTTCCAGCGATGCTTGACTCCATGGGTGAATGTCTCAAAAGCCGCATGTGGCTCTGTGTTAGCAATATCAGACAGAGCTTGGATTTCCCTAACCCACTGAATCACCTTTCCCGTTACGTACTCGGTCTTGAAGTCCGCCGTGCCGATTACTGCGCCTAGGTGTCTTTGGCCTTCCTTTGTTATTTTGACCTCACTTCCACCGAACACCTCCATTGTCCGTTCATAATGTTCTGGCTTCACAATGAGGAAGGACTTGCTGGCGTTTGGGTGGTACCCTATTTGTGGGCCTCGTGATGTTACCAGGTCCCACCACTTTTTGATGTCCTCCACTTTTCCTGCTCCTGTTAGGTCGTCACCGTAAGCCATTAGTAGTAGAAGTAGTAATAGTAGTCTCGTGGTAGTAGTGAAAATGTGTGTAGTAGCAGTAATAGTAGTGGTGGTGGTGGTTTTTAGCCAACCTATAATTTAGGGATATTTTAGCGACCTCACTATTAATTTAGGAATAACTTGAACCTAAAATATCCTTAATTTAGGGATATTTTATACCGACCCTCACTAATTTGGGGCTAGCTTAAAATACGTAGGTCTCTCTCTCTCTCTCTCTCTCTCTCTCTCTCAATGAAACACTGTATTCCTAAGTGTGTGTCTATCTATCTATTATTAGTCTCGACACACCAACACTCACCAACACCTCGACCCACCAACACTCACCACCAACACTCACCAACACCTCGACCCACCAACACTCACCAACACCTCGACTCACCAACACTCACCAACACCTCGACTCACCAACACTCACCAACACTCACCAACACCTCGACCCACCAACACTCACCAACACCTCGACTCACCAACACTCACCAACACCTCGACTCACCAACACTCACCAACACTCACCAACACCTCCCTCATAATGGTGTTTCTGTGAACCTAATGTTGCAAAACACTAATTCAATTGCACTTCTGTTACCCAACGAGAGAGAGAGAGAGAGAGAGAGCATTGCAACACTAAGTCATGACCTCTAGAGATCCTTACAACACTAGGTCATGGTTGAGTGTTGCAATGTCCCAATATTGACAATGTTGCAATGCTCTCCTTCTCTGCAACACTATATTAAGAATATGAGAATGTCGTATTGTGTTGCAAGCTGTCAGTATGCTCTCTCTCTCTCTCTCTCTCTCTCTCTCTCTCGCTCTCTCTCTCTCTCTCTCACTCTCATTTGCAACAGAAAAGTGTAATATCATTAGTGTTTTTCGACGTTATGGCGCACGGAAATGACTTTACTCCTGTGTTATGGCGCTCTATCCTGTAATCGTTGCCGCCCCCCCAATATACTTTATCGAAATTTGGCGAGCTTAATATCTAGTAATTCACGAAATTTTGGAACGCCAAATATATTGACTATTTTGGCGATAATTTTGATGGTGAATGATTCTACTTTGTATGTAATAGTGAAGTCTGAGCCATTATAGTGAAGCTTGAGCCATTATAGTGAAGCTTGAGCCATTATAGTGAAGTTTGAGCCATTATAGTGAAGTTCGAACCATTATAGTGAAGCTTGAGCCTTTATAGCGGGTTAAGCTGGGTTAGTGCTGAGGTTAACATCCATCCGGTAAGCTTAATCTCTCTCCCAGGAAACACATTATCGAAAGTCAGTCAGCTTACTCGGGCATTAAGCTGCTGACGCACTCAATTCGTCCCTATAAACCCTAACTCTGTGTGTGTGTGTGTGTGTGTGTGTGTGTGTGTGTGTGTGTGTGTGTGTGTGTGTGTGTGTGTGTGTGTGTGTGGTGTGTGAGTGTGTGTGTGAGTGTGTGTGTGTGTGTGTGTGTGAGTGTGAGTGTGTGGGAGTGTGTGTGTGTGTGTGTGTGTGTGTGTGTGGTGTGTGGGTGTGAGTGTGAGTGTGTGTGTGTGTGTGTGTGAGTGTGTGTGAGTGTGTGTGTGTGTGTGAGTGTGTGGTGTGTGTGTGTGTGTGTGTGTGTGTGTGTGTGTGTGTGTGTGAGTGTGTGTGTGTGTGTGTGAGTGTGTGTGTGTGTGTGTGTGTGTGTGTGTGTGTGTGTGTGTGTGTGTGTGTGTGTGTGTGTGTGTGTGAGTGTGTGAGTGTGTGTGTGTGTGTGTGTGAGTGTGTGTGTGTGTGAGTATGTGTGTGTGTGTGAGTAAGGTGTGTGAGTGGTGTGTGTGTGTGTGTGTGTGTGAGGTGAGTGTGAGTGTGTGTGTGTGTGTGAGTGTGTGTGTGTGTGTGTGGTGTGTGTGTGTGTGTGTGTGTGTGTGTGTGTGTGTGTGTGTGTGTGTGTGTGAGTGTGTGTGTGTGTGTGACAACATTAGTGGTGGCAGGCTCAGGTTAGACTGTTGGAAGTGTCATTGTTAGCTGTAAACGAGCATGTAATTGATAGTTAGGTGACTGTCAGGATGATGGTGGTGGTGGTGGTGATGGATGATGGTGATGGTGGTGGTGATGGTGGTGGTGGTGATGGTGGTGATAATGGTGGTGATGGTGATGGTGGTGGTGATGGTGGTGGTGGTGATGGTGGTGATAATGGTGGTGATGGTGATGGTGGTGGTGATGGTGGTGATAATGGTGGTGATGGTGATGGTGGTGGTGATGGTGGTGATGATGGTGGTGATAATGGTGGTGATGGTGATGGTGGTGGTGATGGTGGTGGTGATGGTGGTGGTGGTGATGGTGGTGATAATGGTGGTGATGGTGATGGTGGTGGTGATGGTGGTGGTGATGGTGGTGGTGGATGATGATGGTGGTGATGGTGGTGGTGATGGTGGTGGTGGTGGTGGTGATGGTGGTGATGGTGGTGATGGTGATGGTGGTGGTGATGGTGGTGATGGTGATGGTGGTGGTGATGGTGGTGGTGATGGTGGTGGTGGTGATGGTGGTGATAATGGTGGTGATGGTGATGGTGGTGGTGATGGTGGTGATGTTCAAGTGTTCAGTTGTTCAAGTGTTCAGATGTTCAAGTGTTCAGCTGTTCAAGTGTTCAGTTGTTCAAGTGTTCAGTTGTTCAAGTGTTCAGCTGTTCAAGTGTTCAGTTGTTAAGGTGTTCAGTTGTTCAAGTGTTCAGATGTTCAAGTATTCAGTTGTTCTGGTGTTCATTTGTTCAGTTGTTCAGTTGTTAAGGTGTTCAGTTGTTCAAGTGTTCAGTTGTTCAAGTGTTCTGGTGTTCATTTGTTCAGTTGTTCAGTTGTTAAGGTGTTCAAAGTGTTCAGTTGTTAAGGTGTTCAGTTGTTCAAGTGTTCAGATGTTCAAGTATTCAGTTGTTCTGGTGTTCATTTGTTCAGTTGTTCAGTTGTTAAGGTGTTCAGTTGTTCAAGTGTTCAGTTGTTCAAGTGTTCTGGTGTTCATTTGTTCAGTTGTTCAGTTGTTAAGGTGTTCATGTTTTTTTAATTAATTCTTGCTGAGTCATCGTCTTGTTCAGCTCAGCCACAAGGAACAACACGCCATTAAGGCTCCATTAACGGGGTCATTTTGTGCACCATTAGGGTGTTGCTCGACCTCGTTAGTGTGTGATGGTTGACCCCGACACCTTCAAGTGCTGTGTGGCGCCTAACCTAACCTAACCTAACCTAACCTAACCTAGACTAACCTAACCTAACCTAATTAACCTAACATAACCGATTCACTTCCCTCACTTAGCTACGTTTGATCCTTGCTTCACTCTGCTTCATATGGTCCTTGCTTCCCTTGCTTCACTTAGCTACGTTTGATCCTTGCTTCACTCTGCTTCATATGGTCCTTGCTTCACTTGCTTCACTTAGCTGCGTTTGATCCTTGCTTCACTCTGGTTCATATGGTCCTTGTTTCACTTGCTTCACTTAGCTGCGTTTGATCCTTGCTTCACTCTGCTTCATATGGTCCTTGTTTCACTTGCTTCACTTAGCTACGTTTGATCCTTGCTTCACTCTGCTTCATATGGTCCTTGCTTCACTTGCTTCACTTATTGCGTTTGATCCTTGCTTCACTCTGCTTCATATGGTCCTTGTTTCACTTGCTTCACTTAGCTACGTTTGATCCTTGCTTCACTCTGCTTCATATGGTCTTTGCTTCACTTGCTTCACTTAGCTACGTTTGATCCTTGCTTCACTCTGGTTCATATGGTCCTTGTTTCACTTGCTTCACTTAGCTACGTTTGATCCTTGCTTCACTCTGCTTCATATGGTCCTTGTTTCACTTGCTTCACTCAGCTGCGTTTGATCCTTGCTTCACTCTGCTTCATATGGTCCTTGTTTCACTTGCTTCACTTAGCTACGTTTGATCCTTGCTTCACTCTGCTTCATATGGTCCTTGTTTCACTTGCTTCACTCAGCTGCGTTTGATCCTTGCTTCACTCTGCTTCATATGGTCCTTGTTTCACTTGCTTCACTTAGCTACGTTTGATCCTTGCTTCACTCTGCTTCATATGGTCTTTGCTTCACTTGCTTCAATTAAATAAGTGCTTGATCCTTGCTTCACTCTGCTTCATATGGTCCTTGCTTCCCTTGCTTCACTTAGCTACGTTTGATCCTTGCTTCACTCTGCTTCATATGGTCCTTGCTTCACTTGCTTCACTTAGCTGCGTTTGATCCTTGCTTCACTCTGCTTCATATGGTCCTTGTTTCACTTGCTTCACTTAGCTGCGTTTGATCCTTGCTTCACTCTGCTTCATATGGTCCTTGTTTCACTTGCTTCACTTAGCTACGTTTGATCCTTGCTTCACTCTGCTTCATATGGTCCTTGTTTCACTTGCTTCACTCAGCTGCGTTTGATCCTTGCTTCACTCAGCCTCGCGCGGTGTGAGGGAAATAAATTAAATAAGAAATTAAATTACTGACAGAAATATTACCTGAAATTTGTTTTGTGGTTCCTGTGTAGGTGGGTGTAGAGGGGGTGTAGAGTGGGTGTAGGTGGGTGTAGGGGGGTGTAGGTGGGTGTAGATGGGTGTATAGGGGTGTAGAGGGGTGTAGGTGGGTGTAGATTGGTGTAAGTGGGTGTAGATGGTGTAGGTTGTGTAGGGAGGGTGTAGGGTGGGTGTAGAGGGTGTAGGTTGATATAGAGGGTGTAGGTGGGTGTAGATGGGTGTAGAGGGGTGAAAGGGGGTGTAGGTGGGTGTAGATGGGTGTAGGGGTGTAGGTGGGTGTAGGTGGGTGTAGATTGGTGTAAGTGGGTGTAGAGGTGTAGGTTGTGGTGTATAATAATAATAATAATAATAATAATTAACGGTTTATTGAAAGAGCTTGGCAGCCAGAAGGCTGAAAATATACAGTTACATATTTGGGGAAATGCTACGAATTACAAATAATATACAAGTAACATAAGTGACACAAAATGAGATATATAATAACTAGATGGGGAAAGCTGGAACCATAGGGTACTACAACATAGTGCAAGAAGTAGTATTTACTGGCTGTTCTTATAGCGACTGTCTGTGCTCGTATGGGCTGGATGCGGTTGTGGTGTCGAACAGCAGTTCTCGGGCTAGGGATCTCAGGTGGTAGTAGGAGCCGGTGTCGAGGATGGTGCAGAAGCTTCTTACCAAATTTGCAGATGAGGTCGTAGTGATGGTCAGTGAGAGTCGAGAGGGTCAGTGTGTTGAGCGCTTCTTGATATGTGGAGTAGGAAGGGGAGAGAATAATCTTGCATGCCCTCTTTTGCACTTTTTCGAGGTGTTTACGTTGTGTGGCATTTTGGGAGGAAGACCAGGTAGGGGAGGCATAGGTGAGCTTGGGAAGTGTGAATGTTGAGTAAACACTGAGGAGCTCGGGTGCAGGAACTCCGAGGGACTTGAGTCGGCGGAGGAGGTGGAGACGGAAACTGGAGGATTTGACAACTTCATTGACGTGTGGCTTCCAATTTAGTTTGTTGTCTATGGTGACGCCGAGGAGCTTCGTGGAATCTACAACCTGGAGTGTGTTCGGACCTAGAGTAATGGAAGGGGGAGGGACAATGTCGGAGGAGAGGTTGATGTGCATAACCATGGTCTTGGTATGGTTGATGGTGACGTGGTTGTTGGTGGCCCAGTTTTGGAGACTGTTCAATAAGTCCTGAAGGGCGGTATAGTCGGGAGCAGAATTGTTGACGCTGATCCCAATGGTGGAGTCGTCGACATATTTCCAGCGAGCAGGGGTTTCTCTTAGGGCATCATTGATGAGCATAAGGAAGCAGAGTGGTCCCATCTTGGTGCCTTGGGGGACTCCACAGGTGAGTGACTGAAAGGTGGAGACAGCCCCTCGGAAGCGTACAGCTTGGCGTTGGTCACTGAGGAAGTCTGTAAGCCATGGTATAAGAACTTCTCCGAAGCCCGAGGTCAATAGTTTTGTTGATGATTAAATTGTGGTCGACTAGGTCGAATGCTTTAGTGAAGTCAATGAAGGCGACAGCTACAGACGTTTTTCGTTTCTCGAGATGGCGGTATATGTAATCGAGAAAGCTGACAAGACAGTGAGTGGTGGAGGAAGTTTTCATATTGCCAAATTGCTGAGGGTCTACGACTCCTGCAATATCAGCATAAGCCCAGTCCAACACAAAACTTTCACAGATTAGGCTGGGTAGGTGTAGGTGGGTGCCGATGGGTGTAGCAGGGTGTAGG
>NW_024711288.1:52500-95000 GCF_018991925.1 Homarus americanus | reverse complement strand
CGGCTTCTCAACCACCTGGCCTTCACACTTCAGGTGAGTACTTCTCTCTCTCTCTCTCTCTCTCTCTCTCTCTTCTCTCTCTCTCCTCTCTCTCTTCTCTCTCTCTCTCTCTTCTCTCTCTCTCTCTCTCTCTCTCGTGCATATTTTGATAGTGTATTAAGGTTCACTGAAAACCTAACCTAACCCAGAGAGTGAAAGAAGGGGCAGAGGAGGGGAGGGAGGGAGGGGAGAGAGGGAGGAGGAGAGGGAGGGAAGAGGGGAGGGGAGAGAGGGAAGGAGGGGAGGAGGAGGGGAGGGAGGAGGGAGAGAGAGAGAAGGAGGGAGAGGGAGGGGAGAGGGAGGAAGAGAGGGAGGGAGAGAGGGAAGGAGGGAGGGGGAGGAGGTAGGGAGGAGGGAGGAGAGAGGAGGAGGGATGGAGGGAGGGCGGGAGGGAGGAGGGGAGAGAGGGGAGGTAGGGAGGAGGTAGGGGAGGGGAGAGAGTGAGGGAGGGAGGGGAGGGAGAGAGGGAGGGAGGGGAGGGAGGGGAGGGAGGGAGGGAGGTAGGGGAGGGGAGGGAGGAGGGAGGGAGGAGGAGGGAGGGAGGGAGGGGAGGGAGGGAGGAGGGAGGAGGCAGGCAGAGTAGAAAAGATAACAATATTGATAACAATGGGAAGACGAGAAGAATAAATAAATAGAATGTTTGTGTAGGATGAGCTGAGAGAGAGAGACCCTAATTACCTGACACTTGAATTAATTACCTGATATACTTTGGCCTATGGTAATTAGGTCTTGGCAGTTCAAATGTTTTTGTTTATATATGACGTCATTGGTTTGCATTTATGTACCACGAGACTACAGTATATGTATCTACCACGAGACTACTACTACTACTACTACTACTACTACTACTACTACTACTACTACTACTACTACTACTACTACTACTTTTTTTATTAACGTGGCCTCAGCCTCCCCCAATAGTCACACCTTCGCCACCATTTTATACACCAATATTAAATATCCTAATACATAAGTAGCTATCCTATCTGTGTTGAGCCGCAGATCTATGAGGCATTCGTGACTGTTGCCTCATAGTGCATATCGCAATGATTGTCGGTTTGGGACCGATGCTCTCGTTCCCCTGGGGAGCAAAGCCGACCCTAAGGAGAGAAAGGACAGTCGACATCTCATCCAGGCTGTAACATAACTTCGGGCTGCTGCTTCTGTTCGGAGATCACCTCCGCGAGCCTGGCGTAAAACATCTGCACTTGGTCCCATCCACCAGAGGTTGTGAACACTAGAGGGTGAAGCTGCCTTGATCAACGTTCTGAATTCTCCCCATATGCCCTTCTCTTGTCGTTCTCGTTCCTCCTGTGTGCAGCATCGAGAGCTAGGTTTTGGTGACATGCGGCCATGGGATCAAAATCCTTGATGTCGAAGAAAGCTCGCTGTGCCCGCGTCCAGAATCCTCGAGCACTGACGTCAACTACTGGCTTCGTTAGATGTGTTTGAAGTCTTATGTTGGAAGATCTCACCGTCAAAGGAAGGAGGTCGGTTCTATGACGTCCCGGCAGATTTCCTTCAACATATTTGCTGTGAGGTCCTTACTTCGTCATGCCTCATGCATATGAAGCCCCTTTCTTGCACACTATGGCGTGATCGACGTCATAGGAAGAGCCCACGCATTGGGAGGGCAAACCTTTACTGTCCGACCGTACCTTAGAAGCAATGGCATCTGTAATTCTTGTTTATGAGACTGAAACCATTTGCCCTTATCGGTAACGTAGTTAACCAGTTCGAGCCTTACCTCCTGCTATAGCTACTTTTTTTAAATTCTCTGGTACCTGCAGCAACAGTTGCTGCAACTTCACTTTGGCCGTGCTGTCGTTGTGTGGTAATGGACCTCCGGATCATCACTACTACCACACATCTTCACTACTAATACGAGACTTCTACTACTACTACTACTACTACTACTACTACTACCACACATCTTCACTACTACCACGATACTACTACTACCACATCTTCACTACTATCACGAGACTACTACTACCACACATCTTCACTATCACGAGACTACAACCACACATCTTCACTACTATCACGAGACTACTACTACCACACATCTTCACTACTATCACGAGACTACTACTACCACACATCTTCACTACTACCACGATACTACTACTACTACTACCACACATCTTCACTACTATCACGAGACTACTACTACCACACATCTTCACTACTATCACGAGACTACTACTACCACACATCTTCACTACTATCACGAGACTACTACTACCACACATCTTCACTACTATCACGAGACTACTACTACCACATCTTCACTACTATCACGAGACTACTACTACATCTTCACTACTATCACGAGACTACTACTACCACACATCTTCACTACTACCACGAGACTACTACTACTACCACATCTTCTACAACGAGACTACTACTACTACCACACACATCTTCACTACTACCACGAGACTACTACTACTACTACCACATCTTCACTACTACCACGATACTACTACTACTACTACACACATCTTCACTACTATCACGAGACTACTACTACCACATCTTCTACTACTGAGACCTACTACCACACATCTTCACTACTAACGAGACTACTACTACCACACATCTTCACTACTATCACGAGACTACTACTACCACACATCTTCACTACTACCACGAGACTACTACTACTACTACCCACATCTTCACTACTACAACGAGACTACTACTACTACCACACATCTTCACTACTACCACAGAAGTTCTACTACTACTACTACACATCTTCTACATTGCTACTACTACTACTACCACACATCTTCACTACTGTCAGAGACTACTACTACCACACATCTTCACTACTATCACAGACTACCTACTACCACACATCTTCACTACTATCACAAAACTACTACCACACATCTTCACAACTACCACGAGACTACTACTACTACACACATCTTCACTACTACAGAGACTACTACTACTACTACCACATCTTCACTACTACCACGAGACTACTACTACTACTACACATCTTCACTACTACGAGACTACTACTACTACCATCTTCACTACTATCACGAGACTACTACTACCACACATCTTCACTACTACGAGACTACTACTACCACACATCTTCACTACTATCACGTGACTACTACTACCACATCTTCACTACTATCACGAGACTACTACTACTACCACACATCTTCACTACTATCACGAGACTACTACTACTACCACCATCTTCACTACTATCAAGAACTACTACTACTACCACACATCTTCACTACTATCACGAGACTACTACTACTACCCACACACCTTCACTACTACCACGAGACTACTACTAATACACCACACATCTTCACTACTACAGAGACTACTACTACTACTACCACACATCTTCACTACTAATACGAACTACTATACTTACACATCTTCACTACTACTACTACTACTACTACTGTACACACACACACATACATAGCTCTTACTATAAATATTCAAGTGTTAAGTCGTTAGAGTAAGCCAAACATTATAGTTTACAGGAAAGTAACTAAAGCTATGAAGAGTTCCCCGTAAGACAGGCGCGGTCCATTGGGCTTCGCTCGTGTTGTTCCACCAGGTGTTCGTCAGGTGCAAGGTTGGCTAAGTAAAGCTGTTTCTCTAAAATTAAAGACTTTTTACATGTGGCCCTTATCCGTAGATGGTGTTGGGAACTAGAGGACCTCCCCAGAACACCGTTAGGTTTTATCTGGATCCTGCGCCTCAGACCAGTAACTTCCCTGTTTGTGAAATGGAAACTATTCGTGTCTGCTTGACAGACTCACAGCACCTTAACGCCACCATCAACTGAATCTTGTCAGTTGCTAGTAGACTCTGGGATGGGCAAGTTGGACCTGACCCACGAGTCCGCCCTCAGTGTCGGTATCCTCGGTCGACAGTGTCGGTGGACCGACAACCCATGTATGAGTCCAGTCTAAGGTACCAGCGGATGCGGGTTGGTTACACTAATAATGTGGCGATAAAGTTTTAGCACGGTATCTAAATAACCTGCAGGGCGCGTGTGTTGCCTCCAAGTATGATGGTAGTGAAAACAAGATCGGCAGTTCCTGCTGAAAAAGACTCACCATCCAGTGGCGGCCGTAGTCATAGCTGTACATCAGGGACAATAGACCGGGGTACTTAAGAGGCAGGTTGTTCCTGTGTCACAGTATCTCTATGTCAACACGTATTTACCCCGTCATTCGAGGGTCCCACATAATGAAGATAGAGTCAGGTGGGTCTGACTTTATCCTCTCCGCATCGCTCAAGACCTTCAGATGTGGGGCGTGAACCGAGCAACGTCCAGATCCACAGCAGGGGTCAACCTTCTTCGCTCATAATATAAAGTTCAGAGACATGAGGACCTTCGACCTTATAATGGGAAGTAACTTTCTCAAGCACTACCGCGGTGCTCTCGACTATGAGAAAAACATCTTTATTTATAAATGGATGGCAGAAAATTCCGCTCACAGTTACTGCGATGAAACTGCGTGAACATTGTTGAGCCGTGGCCTGTTGAGCCGTGGCCTGTTGAGCCGTGGCCTGTGAGCCGTGGCCTGTAGAGCCGTGGCCTGTTGAGCCGTGGCCTGTTGAGCCGTGGCCTGTTGAGCCGTGGCCTGTTGGAGCCGTGGCCTGTTGAGCCGTGGCCTGTTGAGCCGTGGCCTGTTGAGCCGTGGCCTGTTGAGCGTGGCCTGTAGGAGCCGTGGCCTGTTGAGCCGTGCTGTTGAGCCGTGGCCTGTTGAGCCGTGGCCTGGAGCCGGGCCTGTTGAGCGTGGCCCTTAGAGCCGTGGCCTGTTGAGCCGTGGCCTGTTGAGCCGTGGCCTGTTGAGCCGTGGCCCTGGAGAGCCGTGGCCTGTTGAGCCGTGGCCTGTTGAGCCGTGGCCCCGGAGCCGTGGCCTGTAGAGCAGCACGTGATAGCCTCACCTTCTCATAGGAGGTTCGTGCACTACCACCACGACACTACTACTACTACATGACCTCGTTAGGTGGCAGTGTTGGAACCTTTCTTGCCTCCAACAGTTGGTAAACTGGTGTGTCCCACAAGGCCCTGGTGGTTCCCACAAGGCCTGTGTACGTGTGTCCCAGGAACTTACAGGCCCCTGGTGTCCTCAAGGCCTGGTGTCCCATAAGGCCCTGGTGTGTCCCACAAGGCCTCTGTGTCCAAAGGCCCTGTGCCCCACAGGCCCCGGGTGTCTTCATTACTCATCATTAACACATTTGTGCATCTGTTAAAGTCTGTATATGTGTATGTATGTAATAAATGTAATCTATACGTAACGTAACATTTGAATCACCTACTACTATCACGACATTACTACTACTACTACTACTACTACTACTTTTTTTTTAAAGTGGCCTCCAGCCCCAATAGCCACACCTTCGCCACCATTTATTTACCTTAATATTAAATATCCAATACATAAGAGTATCCTATCTGTGTTAAATTAGTTGAGCTGCAGATCTATGCGGCATTCAGTGACAGTAGCCTCATAGTCAATATCTAGCAGTTGTCGGCTTTGGGGCCGATGTGTTCTCGTTCCCCTGAGGAAGCAAAGCAGACCTAAGGAGAGAGCAGGACAGTTGACATCTCAACCAGATAACCCTTTATCCATGTCAGGAGGTTACCTTGGATGCCAAATAGCTAGTTGCTCAAGTATAATGTGTATTAGCTACATCAAAGGCTGATTTGTCTATGAAGGCTGTTTGTGTCTTATCTTTGAGTGAAGAAGATATTCTGTGCTGTCTGTGTACTTGCCCGGGCATGAACCCGTACAGATTAGGGGGCCAGTTTGTCTTTGACTTGAAACATGAGACGGTTTAGAACAACTCATTCAAGGACTTTACATACAGGATGTGGAGGAAATGGCTGAGGTTTGGAGAGTTAGCTTTGATTGGTACTATGTTTCCTTGAGTCCGTGTCTTAGGCAGAATACCCTGTGTGAGGCTCAGTTGATGCAGGTCAAGCAGTGGATGGTTAGGGACCTCATTTAACAATCTCAGGTGTTATAGGTTGTGCCATCCTCACCAGGGCAGGATGATTTACCTTTTATTAATGCTGTTGTTAGTTCATGGGCAGGAAACTGATCGGTAAGGTCTGGTGAGAACAGGCTATTTCAATATTAAACCCACATGGAGGTGTTAAGATATTGTTGTATGTCAGGAGGCAGGGAAGTGATTCATGACACACTAGACCATTGGTCTAATAGCATGTCAGCATATTCTGCAGGGCTGTGATGAAGCTGGACTGGGGTGGGTTTGCAGCTCTAATTTTGTTCCACACTTCTGCTAGAGTGTTGTTCTATTAATCCCTGTAAGAATTGTTCCCATGTGTTTCTACCTGACCTTTGAGTTCACTAAATGCTCTGTTAGCTTTGAGGAAATGAAGAGGTTATCACTAGTTTTATTTTGCTTATAAGTGTTGGCAAGCTGTTGTCCTTCTCCCCCTTAGGTGAGGATGGGGTCATGTGTCCCACAAAAGGTGGTTTAGTGCTGCCCCCCTTCCTTGACTTAACCCAGGTGGTATAATATGTGTTATGACATTTTACAAGAGCACAGCAAAATTCATCCACTGACCCAGGTGTATATCAGCATACCATCTGTGGATGTAGGCCTTGAAGTGCAGTTTAAGATTATCTGGGATGTTAATTCTGAGCTCAGGATGGGGTTCACACCTGTTTTTTATTCTTTTTTTTTACAGGGTTTAGCCCACCCGGGCACAGGTCACTGACCCACATCGGGGCCTGGGGGCGAAAATGTAATAATAATAATAGTAATAGTAATAATAATAATAATAATAATAATAATAATAATAATAATAATACTAACAACAACAACAACAACAACAACAACAACAATAATAATAATAATAATAATAATAATAATAATAATAATTCATAGTAAATAAAATGTATAATAAAAGTAAATCAAATATTAATGGTTATAACAAGACTGATAATGGTCATAGGCATTGACCGGGATAATGCCTCCTCAGTATTACCTTGTGATTCAATTGTCAGAAGGAACATTATAGAATCCAGTCTCATTAACCATAACGAATTCGTCAACTGAATTTGAGTAATGGTTTGTACAAAACTGGATAATTATGTATTAAGAAGATTTGTAACCAGGTGAGAAGGTTGGTCATCTACTACTATGACCTGACTAAGGACACCTGCTGTGCTTATGACGATTAGTAAGGGTCACTGCCTTGACCGAACTATTGTGGACACCTGGACTAGGTACTTGATCTCCCCTCCTCTACTGTATATATACCTTGATTTGTATTACTCTCTCTAGTCTGTACTCACCCTGAAGATGTGAATTACACAGCGCTTGGGAACTTCGTGTTTTCTTCTTTCCTTGTGGTTATCAGCATATTCCTAGATCACGCGTACAGTGATTTACTGTAGTGATGATGGATGGTGTTATATGTAGTGATGATGGATGGTGTTATATGTAGTGATGATGGATGGTGTTATATGTAGTGATGATGGATGGTGATATGTAGTGATGATGGATGGTGTTATATGTGTGATGATGATGGATGGTGTTATATGTAGTGATGATGGATGGTGTTATATGTAGTGATGATGGATGGTGTTATATGTAGTGATGATGGATGGTTATATATAGTGATGATGGATGGTGTTATATGTGATGATGGATGGTGTTATATGTAGTGATGATGGGTGGGTGTTATATGTAGTGATGATGGATGGTGTTATATGGTGATGATGGATGGTGTTATATGTAGTGATGATGGATGATGATGGATGTTGTTATAAAGTGATGGATGGTGTTATATGTAGTGATGATGGATGGTGTTATATGTAGTGATGATGGATGGTGTTATATGTAGTGATGGGTGGTGTTATATGGTGATGATGGATGGTGTTATGTAGTGATGATGGGTGGTGTTATATGTAGTGATGGATGATTGTTATATGTAGTGATGATGGATGGTGTTATATGTAGTGATGATTAGACAATAAAATAATAACAGTTTAATGCAAAAAAATATACTTTGCTGGACCGTTGTAGTGAAAAACATGGTGGAACTTGCATACACCGTTAATGAACTATTGATGGAAGAAGAAGTTTTGGGGACTGAACAGTGAAACAATGTGGAGCCTCCCAGGGGATGGGGTCCTACCGTGGCCTAGCGGATGAACCTGCTACTACATATATATATAGATTCATGTTTTACAGTCATATGTGCATATGCCTGTGTATATGTGTGTTTATGTGTATGTGTACACTTTCTGATGATGTGTATGTAGGTGTTTGTATATGTATATGTATGTGTGTGTGTGTTTATGTATGTTTATGTGTATACGTGTGTATGTGTACGTTCTGACGTGTATGTACTGGAGGTGTTTGTGTGTGTATGTTAGGTCTATTTGTATATAACCTTGACCGACCAGACTCACATACGGCACACCTTAATTATGTCCTTCCTCTCACCTGCCCAGCATTGTCCTCGGCTCCTCATGTTCAAAGTACATAAGGAAGTGTTCATTGTTCACCTGAAGTGCTCATTGTGTTCATTGTTCCACTTTGTTCTCATATGGTTCAGGGTTGTTACATAATGTTTTAAATGTTTGGGTGTTATAATTATGGGTAGGTTAGGTTAGGTTACGTTGATGTGTGTGTAGCTGCTGTCATCTGTAACACACACATACATACACACACATATATACACACACACACACACACACACTACTACTACTTTGCCGTCACTGGTAATCGAGGCTGACGATCATCCAGCTATGATATAATGATATGAGTTATTAAGGATGTCATCTACAGTAGGTTGGTGAGTTCTGGGGTGACTAAAGAGGCCGATACGGGACCGGCAAGTCGTCCAAGATGTTGCACGTGTGGAGGGCTGCATCTAGTGCGGGAGGGGCGGCGGCAGCAGCGTCTTTCCGGCAAAAGTATTGACACCTTCTCGTGTGGTGCTCCTCCAAGCGTTACAGTGTGCAGTAATCGTCTCCCAGGTGAGGGGGTCCATTTGGCACCTTTTCAGGTTTGTCTTAAGACTATCCTTATACCTTTTCAGTTGGCCGCCAGCGTTACGTTTACTATTCGTAGGTGACTGTAAAGTAGCTGCTTTGGCAGTCTACTGTCGTCCATGTGGGTAACATGGCCAGTCCAGCGTAGTTGTTCATGGGTAATGGGAGCCTCGATGCTCCTACAGTTGGTGTCAGCAAGAATACTGGCATTTGTTCTCTTGTCTTCCCAGCGAACTCGGAGGATGGAACGTAGACAACGTTGGTGAAAGTTTTCAAGTGCCTCGAGGTGCCTCCTGTATGTGACCCATGTCTCGCTGCCATATAGCAGGGTGGGGAGGACCACTGCTCGATATACGTGCAACTTTGTAGATAATTTCAGCTCCCTACAGCTGAAGACACGGGTACGGAGTCTGCCTCGTACCCTCTGGCACTTGCTGGTGGTGGTTGATGGTGCTGGTTGGATGGTGGTTGATAGTGGTGGTTGTATGTTGGTGTTGATGGTGGTTGTTGGTTGGGTGAATTGTGGTTGATGGTGCTGTTTGGATGGTGGTTGGTTATGTTGATGGTGATTGCGATGGTGGTTGTTGGTTGGGTGAATGGTGGTTGATGGTGCTGGTTGGGTGGTGGTTGATGGTTACACCACGAAGATGCCGGAAAGCCATCCTTTTTAAGTGAGACAGATTGTAAGAGCATGGAAACACAGAAGAAGGCAGAGCATTCCACAGTTTGGCTGTGTGAGGAAAGAAGGAGGTACTGTAACGGGTTATTATAGTGTGACCGACATCCACAGAGAAACGGTGTGCACCGCGGGCAAGACGAGTGTTACGAGCCCACGGCCTTGCCGGCGGTACACAGGATGCCAAGTCCACCGAACATTGCCCGTTAAAGTACCTGTAAGAGAGAGAGTGAAGCAACATTGTGGTGAAGAGAAAGGGAAGAGAGATTGTCGACTAAAGGAGGAGAGTTAATAAGACGAAATGCCTTTGATTCCACCCTATCTAACAGTTGAAGAGCCACCCCAGATATGAGAGCAGTACTCCAAGTTAGGACGAATGAATCCCTTATATACTTGAAGCAACTGCTCAGGAGTGAAGTAGCTACGGCATCTGTACAGCATTCACAGCTTTTGGGAGGCAGCTTTAGCAATGTTGAGGATGTGTGGCTTCCATGACATATTAGAGGAAATGGTGAGGCCTAGTATATCTGTTTTAGAATTGGTAAATACTGAGTTTTATTACTCTTGAATTTAACCAAGTTTCTACCGCCCCATTAGGAGATGCTGCACAGATCCGCGTTGATAGAAGTAATTGTATCAGCTCTAGAAATAGATCTAGTTTGAGAGTTAGGAGGAAGGAGAAAATGTGAAGAAGAGTGAAGAGTAGAATCATCAGCGTAAGAATGGATAGAATTAGTTGTAGTGTGAAGTAAATCATTGATAAGAAGAAGGAAGAGAGTTGGTGAAAGAACAGAGCCCTGTGGGGCACCACTACTGGTAGAGAGCGAGAGAGAGAACCCTCGACAACAACTGCCATGGATCGATTCTCAAGGAAGCTAGAGATGAGAGAACAAAGTGGGGGAGAGAAACCATAAGAGGGAAGTTTAGAAAGCAAAGACTTGTGGTGGTGGTGGATGGTGGTTGGTGGTGGTGGATGGTGGTTGGTGGTGGTGGATGGTGGTTGGTGGTGGTGGATGGTGGTTGGTGGTGGTGGATGGTGGTTGGTGGTGGTGGATTAATTGGTGGTGGATGGTGGTTGGTGGGGTGGTGGATGGTGGTTGGTGGTAATGTTGATGGTGGTGTTGGTAATGTTGATATGTGTGTGTGTGTGTGTGTGTGTGTGTGTGTGTGTGTGTGTGTGTGTGTGTGTGTGTCAAATTATGGAAAGCAAGAGACGGAAGAACAAAGGAAAGAGAGAGAGACGAGAGTGAATAATGACGAAGGAGGAGGGAGAGGTAGGGAGGGGAGAAACCTAACCTAACATCTCTCTCTCTCTCTTCTCTCTCTCTCTTATCTCTACTGTGTCTGTCTTCCTTCTTCTTCTTCTTCTTCCTTCTCCCCTCTTCTTTTATTACTTCTCTCCCCTCCTCCTTCCCCTCTTCCTCCTATTACGTTCATCTCCCTCGCTGTCTCCCTCATTTACCCACCTGCTTTCTTATTTCTAATCTTCATAATTGTCTCTCTCTCTCTCTCTCTCTCTCTCTCTCTCTCTCTCTCTCTCTCTCTCTCTCTCTCTCTCTCTCTCTCTCTCTCATCCTTACTCTCCCTACTTTCATTCTCATCTTCTCCCCACCCTGGCGAACCTTCTCCCACCCTGGCGAGACCTTCTCCCACCCTGGCGAACCTTCTCCCACCCTGGCGGACAACTTCTCCTACCCTGGCAGACATTCTCCCACCCTGGCAGACATTCTCCCACCCTGGCAAACCTTCTCTCCCCTGGCAGAACCTTCTCCCACCCTGAGACCTTCTCCCACCCTGGCAGACCTTCTCCCACCCTGGCAGACATTCTCCCACCCTGGCGAACATTCTCCCACCCTGGCGAACCTTCTCACACCCTGGCAGACACCTTCTCCCCACCTGGCGGACCTTCTCCCACCCTGGGAGCCTTCCCTGGCGAACATTCTCCCACCCTGGCAGACATTCTCCCACCCTGGCAGACCTTCTCACACCCTGGCAGAACCTTCTCCTACCTGGCGAACATTGTGATTTGAACAGATTTAAATAGTAGCTCCTGTGGCAGGTGATGAAAGGTCAGTTTTAGTGAGTCATTTGTGTGTTATTGTTCATGGTACAATTGTGTATTGTTCATTGTGTTGTTCATTGTTCTAAAACTTGTTCAATATGTTGTTTATTGTTCGATATTATTATTCTTATTTTTATACTCTTACACATTATTATTATGATTATTATTATTATGCTACATTCACCCGTGGAGTCAAGCATCGTTGGAACTACCTGATGCGTACTATCCTCCCCACCCTCTGGAAGAAGCTATCAGTGTCAAGCTCATTCCCAAATTGTGAAACACACTCATAACCCCAGCAGAAAGATCACTTCTTGCACTTCCATCAAGACTGGGAGGGATGGGACTAACCAATCCAGAGGAGATTGCTGCCACGAACATCAAAATTCATAAGCTCACGGCAGCCCTCACGGACCACATAATAGCCCAGAGCAACAGGGAGGTGGATACCAGTGAAGTATACAAGATTCTTAGGTCCATTACGACAGATCGACAGCACTGCCAAAATGATAAGCTGCAGCAACTGTTGCTGCAGGTACCGAAAGTTTGAAAAAAGTAGCTATAGTGCAGGAGGTGGGCGCCTCGAACTCGTGAACTACTTTACCGATAAGGGCAAATGGTTTCGGTCTCAATAATAAGAATTTACAGATGCCACTGCTCTAAGGTACGGTCGGCCAGTTGAGGTTTGCCCTCCCAATGCGTGTGTGGCTCTTCCTATGACGTCGATCACGCCATGGTGTTGCAGAAAGGGGGCTTCATATGCATGAGGCATGACAGTAAGGACCTCACAGCAAATATGCTGAAGGAAATCTGCCGGGATGTCATGGTGAACGGACCCTCCTTCCATTGGATGGCGAGATCTTCAACATAGGACTTCAAACACATCTAACGAGGCCCGTGTTGACGTCAGTTGCGAGGACGGACGCGGGGACAGCGAGCTTTCTTCGACATCAGGATTTTTGATCCCATAGCCGCATGTCACCGTAACCTAGCTCTCGATGCTGCACAGGAGGAACGAGAACGACAAGAGGAGGGCATATGGGGAGGAGTTGAGAACGTTGATCAAGGCAGCTTCCTCCTCTAGTGTTCACAACCTCCGGTGGGATGGGACCAAGTGCAAGATGTTTCTACACCAGACTCCGCGAGGTGATCTCCGAACAGAAGCAGCCCCAGAAGTTATGTTACAGCCTGGATGAGATGTCGACTGTCCTTCTCTTAGGTCTGCTTTGCTCTGCCTCTGGGGAACGAGAGCATCGGCCCCAAAGCCGACAACAGTTGCAGATACTGACTATGAAGCAACAGTCACTGAATGCCTCATAGATCTGTGGCTCAACTAACTCAACACAACTAGGATAGCTACTTATGTATTAGGATTTTTTATTTTAAGGTAATAAAATTGCGGCGAAGGTGTAGGTATTGGGGGAGGCTGGAGGCCACGTTTAAATAAAAAATAAAAGTAGTTGCAGGAGTAGTAGTAATAGTAGTCACAAGGTGATCAACGCCATCTTTTAGTGGTGGGTAAACGAAACTAATATTAACCAGAGTCACTGTTTTGTGTCTTGGTATATCAGTTGTCCTTCTTGGTCAGCAGTCATTTCTCGCCTCCACACTTGTCACACACACCTCTCTCACACTCCCATCAGGTAAGTCTATGTGCTGAGGATACTTTTAAGTGTATAAGTATATGGTGTTAGTAAGGTTGTTAAGTGTTCTTTTGTTCTTATGTTATGTTTTTGTTCTTGCAGGTACGTGTGTGTGTTGGTCAGCCTTCAGAGAGTAATTAATAGAGGCAGGTAAGTTACATTAGTAAACAAGAGTGTGTGTTTGTGTGTTCCCAATTCCAATTGTTATGTTCTGTAAAGCTTGTGAATGTTATATACAAAATCATAACATAACATAACGATATACATTGATTTTTGTGATTGAATTGTTATTGACAGTTATTGTTATTGTTATTTTATGAATATTTTTTATACTTCGTTTTGTTGTTGTTGTTCATCTTGGTGTTATAGTACAGTTGTTGAGGTGTTATAGTACAGTTGTTGAGGTGTTATAGTACAGTTGTTCAGGTGTTATAGTACAGTTGTTCAGGTGTTAAACAGTTGTTGTGTTATAGTACAGTTGTTGGTGTTATAGTACAGTTGTTCAGGTGTTATAGTACAGTTGTTGAGGTGTTATAGTACAGTTGTTGAGTGTTATAGTACAGTTGTTGAGGTGTTATAGTACGTTGTTCAGTTGTTGAGTGTTTAGTACAGTTGTTGAGGTGTTATAGTACAGTTGTTGAGGTGTTATAGTACAGTTGTTCAGGTGTTATAGTACAGTTGTTGAGGTTAGTACAGTTGTTGAGTGTTATAGTACAGTTGTTCAGGTGTTATAGTACAGTTGTTCAGGTGTTATAGTACAGTTGTTCAGGTGTTATAGTACAGTTGTTCAGGTGTTATAGTACAGTTGTTCAGGTGTTATAGTACAGTTGTTCAGTTGTTGAGGTGTTATAGTACAGTTGTTGAGGTATTATAGTACAGTTGTTGAGGTGTTATAGTACGTTGTTGAGGTGTTATACAGTTGTTGAGTGTTATAGTACAGTTGTTGAGGTGTTATAGTACAGTTGTTGAGGTGTTATAGTACAGTTGTTGAGGTGTTATAGTACAGTTGTTGAGGTGTTATAGTACAGTTGTTGAGGTGTTATAGTACATTTGTTGAGGTGTTATAGTACAGTTGTTGAGGTGTTATAGTACAGTTGTTTAGGGTGTTATAGTACAGTTGTTGAGGTGTTATTGTACAGTTGTTGAGGTGTTATAGTACAGTTGTTCAGGTGTTATAGTACAGTTGTAGAGGTGTTATAGTACAGTTGTTGAGGTGTTATAGTACAGTTGTTGGTGTTATAGTACAGTTGTTGAGGTGTTATAGTACAGTTGTTGAGGTGTTATAGTACAGTTGTTGAGGTTATTTATAGTACAGTTGTTGAGGTGTTATAGTACAGTTGTTGAGGTGTTATAGTACAGTTGTTGAGGTGTTATAGTACAGTTGTTGAGGTGTTATAGTACAGTTGTTGAGGTGTTATATAGTACAGTTGTTGAGGTGTTATAGTACAGTTGTTGAGGTGTTATAGTACAGTTGTTGAGGTGTTATAGTACAGTTGTTGAGGTGTTATAGTACAGTTGTTCAGGTGTTATAGTACAGTTGTTCAGGTGTTATAGTACAGTTGTTCAGGTGTTATAATAGTTGTTCAGGTGTTATAACAGTTGTTGGTATAGTACAGTTGTTGAGGTGTTATAGGACAGTTGTTCAGGTGTTATAGTACAGTTGTTCAGGTGTTTATAGTACAGTTGTTGAGGTGTTATAGTACAGTTGTTGAGGTGTTATAGACGTTGTTCAGGTGTTATAGTACAGTTGTTGGTGTTATAGCAGTTGTGGTGTTATAGTACAGTTGTTCAGGTGTTATAGTACAGTTGTTCAGGTGCTATAGTACAGTTGTTCAGGTGTTATAGTACAGTTGTTGGTGTTATAGTACATTTGTTCAGGTGTTATAGTACAGTTGTTGAGGGTGTTATAGTACAGTTGTTGAGGTGTTATAGTCAGTTGTTCAGGTGTTATAGTACAGTTGTTCAGGTGTTATAGTACAGTTGTTCAGGTGTTATAGTACAGTTGTTCAGGTGTTATAGTACAGTTGTTCGGTGTTATAATACAGTTGTTCCAGTTGTTCAGGTGTTATAGTACAGTTGTTCAGTTGTTGGTGTTATAGTACAGTTTTGGTTTATAGTACAGTTGTTCAGGTGTTATAGTACAGTTGTTCGGGTGTTATAGTACAGTTGTTCGGGTGTTATTACAGTTGTTCAGGTGTTATAGTACAGTTGTTCAGGTGTTATAGTACAGATGTTCGGGTGTTATAGTACAGTTGTTCAGGTGTTATAGTACAGTTGTTCGGGTGTTATAGTACAGTTGTTCAGGTGTTATAGTACAGTTGTTCAGGTGTTATAGTACAGATGTTCGGGTGTTATAGTACAGTTGTTCAGATGTTATAGTACAGTTGTTCAGTTGTTCAGGTGTTATAGTACAGTTGTTCAGTTGTTCAGGTGTTATAGTACAGTTGTTCGGGTGTTATAGTACAGTTGTTCAGATGTTATAGTACAGTTGTTCAGTTGTTCAGGTGTTATAGTACAGTTGTTCAGTTGTTCAGGTGTTGTTGTGCTGATCAGGTGAGAATAATTGATGTTACGGGTGAGATTAATTACTGACTTTTGAGGTGTGTGTGTGTGTGTGTGTGTGTGTGTGTGTGTGTGTGTGTGTGTGTGTGTGTGTGTGTGTGTGTGTGTGTGTGTGTGTGTGTGTGTGTGTGTGCGTGTGTGTGTGTGTGTGCGTGTGTGTGTGCGTGTGTGTGTGTGTGTACGTGTGTGTGTGTGTGTGTGTACGCGTTTGTGTGTGTGTGTGTACGTGTGTGTGTGTGTGTGTGTGCGTGTGTGTGTGTGTGTGGTGTGTGTGTGTGTACGTGTGTACGCTGTGTGTGTGTGTGTGTGTGTGTGCGTTGTGTGTGTGTGCAGTTGTGTGTGTGCGTGTGTGTGTGTGTGTGTGTGTGTGCGTGTGTGTGTGTGTATAATATTAACGGTAGATTGAATAAGTTCTTCTTGCCCGAAGGCTGAAAATATACATTGGACAATGACATTACATACAAAGACATGGGCTGGGTGGGTCGTTTGACATAGGTGGGTGGGTCGTTTAACATAGGCTGGGTGGGTCGTTTGACATAGGCTGGGTGGGTCGTTTGACATGGGGTGGGTGGGTCGTTTGACATGGGGTGGGTGGGTCGTTTAACATGGGGTGGGTGGGTCGTTTGACATGGGGTGGGTGGGTCGTTTAACATAGGGCTGGGTGGGTCGTTTGACATGGGGTGGGTGGTCGTTTGACATGGGGTGGAGTGGAGTCGTTTAACATAGAGGGTGGGTGGGTTGTTGTTTGTTTATGGGGTGGGTGGGTGGAATTTTAACATAGGCTGGGTGGGTCGTTTGACATGGGGGTGGGTGGGTGTTTGACACTCGGGGTGGGTGGGTCGTTTAACATGGGCTGGGTGGGTCGTTTAACATAGGGTGGGTGGGTCGTTTAACATGGGGTGGGTCAAGTTTAACATGGGCTGGGTGGTTGGTTTGGCATGGGAATTGGGTGGGTCGTTTGACATAGGCTGGGTGGGTCGTTTGTATGGGGTTTGGGTGGGTCGTTTGACATAGGGTGGGTGGGTCGTTTAGCATGGGCTGGGTGGGTCGTTTAACATGGGGTGGGTGGGTCGTTTAACATGGGGTGGGTGGGTCGTTTTAACATGGCTGGGTGCGGTCGTTAACATGGTGGGTGGGTCGTTTTGACATAGGGCGGTGGTGCATTTGACATGGTGGGTGGGTCCGTTTAACATAGGTGGGTGGGTCTGTATGGGCCCCTGGAGTGGGTCGTTTAACATGGGGTGGGTGGGTCGTTTGACATGATTGGAGTGGGTCGTTTGACATGGGGGTGGGTGGGTCACAACACGGGGTTGGTTGGGTGGGTCGTTTGACGCTAGGTGGGTGGGTCGAACTGGCGAACGGGTGAGCCAGTTTAACATAGGGTGGGTGGGTCGTTTAACGCCAAATTTGGTGGGTTTGTTTGACATGGGCTGGGTGGGTCGTTTGTCGCTGTCTATTACTGAAAGAAGACATGAATTGAACATACAAGTTATTATAGTTTTCAGTTGATGGCCCAGGCCTGGGCTGGTCATGGAACACCGGGTGGTGTGGTATTCACGTGGTGTAACTCATGTAGGTGTTGATATGAGGGACCTCACGTGGTCATGGAGACACCGGGTGGTGGGGAATGTTCACGTGGTGTAGTAACTCGTCCTCGGGTGTTGATATGAGGGACCTCACGTGGTCATGGAGACACCATGTGGTGAGGAATGTTCACGTGGTGTAGTAACTCGTCCTCGGGTGTTGATATGAGGGACCTCACGTGGTCATGGAGACACCGTGTGTGGTGAGGTGTTCACGTGGTGTAGTACTCGTCCTTGGGTGTTGATGAGGGACCTCACGTGGTCGGGGACACCAGGTGGTGTGGTGTTCACGTGGTGTAGTAACTCGTCAGCGAATTGTTGATGTAGGGGACCTCCACGTGGTCATGGAGACACGGGTGGTGGGGGTGTTCGTGGTGTAGCTCCTCCTTAGGTGTTGATACTTGGTGCCTCACGTGGTCATGGGGACCTTTCAGGTGGTGTGTTCACGTGGTGTAGTAGCACTTGCGTCCTTGGGTGTTGATATGAGGTACCTCACGTGGTCATGGGGACCTGGGTGGTGTGGTGTTCACGTGGTGTAGTAACTCGTCCTCGAGGTGTTGATATGAGGACCTCACGTGGTCTTAGAGGACACCGGGTGGTGTGGTGTTCACGTGGTGTAGTAACTCGTCTGGGTGGTGTAGAGGACCTCACGTGGTCATGGAGACACCGGGTGGTGTTCCGTGGTGTAGTAACTTCGTCCTCGGGTGTTGTTGTGCTTGGAGGACCTCACGTGGTCCTTCAGGACACCAGGTGGTGTGGTGTTCCGCGTGGTGTAGTAACTCGTCCTTGGGTGTTGATATGAGGACCTCACATGGTCATACAGAACTACCGGGTGGTGTGTGGTGTTCACGTGGTGTAGTATTCTCGGGTGTTGATATGAGGGACCTCACGTGGTCATGGAGACACCAGGTGGTGAGGTGTTCACGTGGTGTAACTCGTCCTCGGGTGTTGATATGAGGACCTGCGGTCATGGAGACACCGGGTGGTGAGGTGTTCACGTGGTGTAGTAACTCGTCCTCTGGTGTTGATATGGGGACCTCACGTGGTCATGGAGACACCGGGTGGTGAGGTGTTCACGTGGTGTAGTAACTCGTCCTTGGGTGTTGATATGAGGGACCTCACGTGGTCATGGAGACACCAGGTGGTGAGGTGTTCACGTGGTGTAGTAACTCGTCGCGGGTGTTGATATGAGGGACCTCACGTGGTCATGGAGACACCGTGTGGTGAGGTTCACATTAGTGTAGTAACTCGTCCTCTGGTGTTGATATGAGGGACCTCACGTGGTCATGGAGACACCGGGTGTGGTGTTCACGTGGTGTAGTAACTCGTCCTCGGGTGTTGATGGCGAGGGACCTCACGTGGTCATAGGGACACCGGGTGGTGTGGTGTTCACGTGGTGTAGTAACTCGTCCTCAGGTGTTGATAGGGGACCTCACGTGGTCATGGAGACACCGGGTGGTGAAGGTGTTCGTGGTGTAATAGCACTCGTCCTCGGGTGTTGATATGGAGGACCTCACGTGGTCATGGAGACACCAGGTGGTGTGGTGTTCACGTGGTGTAGTAACTCGTCCTTGGGTGTTGATATGAGGGACCTCACATGGTCATGGAGACACCGGGTGGTGTGGTGTTCACGTGGTGTAGTAACTCGTCCTCGGGTGTTGATGAGGGACCTCACGTGGTCATGGAGACGCACCGGGTGGTGAAGTGTTCGTGGTGTAATGCTCGTCCTCTGGTGTTGATATGAGGACCTCACGTGGTCATGGAGACACCGGGTGGGTAGCGAAAGGAGTGTTCACGTGGTGTAATGCTCGTCCTTGGGTGTTGATATAGGGGACCTCACGTGGTCATGGAGACACCAGGTGGTGAGAATGTTCGTGGTGTAATGCTCGTCTGGTGTTGATATAGGGACCTCACGTGGTCATGGAACGCCGTGTGGTGAAGGTGTTCACGTGGTGTAGTAACTCGTCCTCTGGTGTTGATATGAGGGACCTCCGTGGTCATGGAGACACCGTGTGGTGAAGGTGTTCACGTGGTGTAGTAACTCGTCCTTGGGTGTTGATATGAGGACCTCACGTGGTCATGGGGACACCAGGTGGTGTGGTGTTCACGTGGTGTAATGAAAAACTCGTCCTTGGGTGTTGATATGAGGGACCTCACGTGGTCATGGAGACACCAGGTGGTGAGGTGTTCACGTGGTGTAGTAACTCGTCCTCAGGTGTTGATATGAGGACCTCACGTGGTCATGGAGACACCGTGTGGTGAGGTGTTCACGGTGTAGTAACTCGTCCTCTGGTGTTGATATGAGGGACCTCCCATTGGTCATGGAGACACCAGTGGTGGGAATGTTCACGTGGTTAGTAACTGTCCTGGGTGTTGATATGAGGGACCTCACGTGGTCATGGAGACACCGGGTGGTGAGGTGTTCACGTGGTGTAGTAACTCGTCCTCGGGTGTTGATATAGGGACCACGTGGTCGCGGGGACACCGGGTGGTGAGGTGTTCACGTGGTGTAGTAACTCGTCCTTGGGTGTTGATATATGAGGGACCTCACGTGGTCATGGAGACACCAGGTGGTGAGGTGTTCACGTGGTGTAGAATCTGTCTTCGGGTGTTGATATGAGGACCTCACGGTCATGGGGACACCGTGTGTGTGTGTGTGTGCGTGTGTGTGTGTGTGTGTGTGTGCGTGTGTGCGTGTGTTGAGCAGTCTTCCTTCCCTCTTACTTTCTTCTCGCTCTGTCCCTAAAGCTACTGAGAGAGAGAGAGAGAGAGAGAGAGAGAGAGAGAGAGAGAGAGAGAGAGAGAGAGAGAGAGTGTTATTGTTAGTTGGTAAAAAGTTCTGATTAGAGAGGAGACCCATGCTGGGGGGGCAGGAAGAGGAGCAGGAAGGAAGAGGTGGAAGGAGAGGGCAGGAAGAGGAGGGAAGGAAGAGGACAGGAAGGAAGAGGAGCAGGAAGGAAGAGGAGCAGGAAGGAAGGAAGAGGAACAGGAAGGAAGAGGAGCAGGAAGGAAGAGGAGCAGGAAGGAAGGAAGAGGAACAGGAAGGAAGAGGAGCAGGAAGGAAGAGGAGCAGGAAGGAAGGGGAAGAGGAACAGGAGGAGGAAGAAGAGGAAGGAAGAGGAAGAAGACCTTGGGGAAGAAGAATTCAGGGCAGGAGGAGGAAGTGAACACGGAGGGACAGAGATTGAGATCACTAACCCCAGTCTTAATAGGCCCCAGCCTTAATAGGCCCCAGCTCCACAGGCCCCAGTCTTAATAGGCCCCAGTCTTAATAGGCCCCAGTTCATAGGCCCCAGCTCTATAGGCCCCAGTCTTAATAGGCCCCAGTCTTAATAGGCCCCAGATAGGCCCCAGTCTTAATAGGCCCCAGTCTTAATGGGCCCCAGTCTTAATGGGCCCCCAGTCTTAATAGGCCCCAGTCTTAATAGGCCCCAGTCTATATAGGCCCCAGTCTATATAGGCCCTGGGGCCCCACAGGCCCCAGTCTCAATAGGGCCCCAGTCTTAATAGGCCCCAGTCCACAGGCCCCAGTCTTAATAGGCCCCAGTCTTAATAGGCCCCAGTCTTAAAGGGCCCCAGTCTTAATAGGCCCCAGTCCTAATAGGGCCCAGTCCTAATAGGCCCCAGTCTTATTAGGGCCCAGTCTTAATAGGCCCCAGTCTAATAGGGCCCCAGTCCTAATAGGGCCCAGTCCTAATAGTCCCCAGTCCTAATAGGCCCTCAAAAGTGGTATCCCTGTGAAGTAGGCCTGTGCTAGTAGACCCTGTGCTGGTGCATCTCAAAGGTAGACCCCTGTGCTAGTAGACCCCTGTGCTAGTAGACCCTGTGCTAGTAGCCTGTAAGCAGGCAGTAGGCCCCTGTGCTAGTAGACCCTGTGCAGGCCCCCTGAGCAGACCCCTGTGCTAGTAGACCTCTGTGCTAGTAGCCCTGTGTGTGCCAGAGAGGCCCCTGTGCTAGTGTACCCCTGTGCTAGTAGGCCCCTAAGCAGACCTCTGAGTAGACCCCTGTGCTAGTAGGCCCTGTGCTAGTAGACCCCTGTGTTAGTAGACCCTGTGCTAGTAGAGCCTTTTAGGTACAGGTACTTCATTAAGTGAAGTGAGGGGAGAGGAGGAGAGAGCAGGAGAGAGAGGGAGAGTGAGGAGAGTGAGGAGGAGGAGGGAGGGAGAGAGGAGGAGAGAGGGAGAGAGGGAGGAGAGAGAGTGAGGAGAGAGGAGGGAGTGAGGAGAGAGTGAGGAGAGAGAGAGTGAGGAAGCTGAGTACAGTACAACTTGGTGGTGGCGGTGAGGGATTGCATCAGCGACCCTCCGTTGTCATGGCGACCCCAGCCTCTCCCTCACGCACACACACACACACACACACACACACACACACTTCCTGTTGTGTATTTATCGAGCAGTTTACATTATTCCCTAACTCAGCTCACGAGATATAACATGAGTGTCTGTCTGTCCGTCCTCCTCCCTCCTCCTTCCTCCTCCTCCTTCCTCCTCCTCCTCCTCCTCCTCCTCCTCTCTCCCTCCCCTGCCTCATCCCTCTCTCCAGCAGTACACAACAGTATTCACCAACGCTATACACCAACAGCTATACACCAACAGTACACAACACAGCTATACACCAACAGTACACCAACAGCTATACACCAACAGTACACCAACAGCTATTCACCAACAGCTATACACCAACAGCTATACACCAACAGTACACCAACAGCTATACACCAACAGTACACCAACAGCTATTCACCAACAGCTATACACCAACAGCTATACACCAACAGTACACCAACAGCTATACACCAACAGTACACCAACAGCTATACACCAACAGTACACCAACAGCTATACACCAACAGTACACCAACAGTATACACCAACAGTACACAACAGCTATACACCAACAGTACACCAACAGCTATACAACAGTACACCAACAGCTATACACCAACAGTACACAAACAGCTATACACCAACAGTACACCAACAGCTATACACCAACAGTACACCAACAGCTATACACCAACAGTACACCAACAGCTATACACCAACAGTACACCAACAGCTATACACCAACAGTACACAACAGCTATACACCAACAGCTATACACAGCACACACAGCTATACACCAACAGTACACCAACAGCTATATCACCAACAGCAGTACACCAACAGCTATACAACAGCTATACACCAACAGTACAAACAGCTATACACCAACAGTACACCAACAGCTATACACCAACAGTACACAACAGCTATACACCAACAGTATACAACAGCTATACCAACTATTTACACCAACAGTACACAACAGCTATACCAACAGTACACCAACAGCTATACCAATAGCTATACCAACAGTACCAACAGCTATATACCAACAGTACACAACAGCTATACACCAACAGTACACCAACAGCTATACACCAACAGTACACCAACAGCTATACACCAACAGTATACAACAGCTATACACCAACATATACACAACAGTACACAGCTATACACCAACATATACAGCATTACCAACAGTATACAACAGCTATACCAACAGTACACCAACAGCTATACACCAACAGTACACAACAGCTATACACCAACAGTACACCAACAGCTATACACCAACAGTATACAACAGCTATACACCAACAGTACACCAACAGCTATACACCAACAGTATACAACAGCTATACACCAACAGCTATACACCAACAGTACACAACAGCTATACACCAACAGTACACAACACTATACACAAACAGTATACAACAGCTATACACCAACAGTATACAACAGCTATACACCAACAGTACACCAACAGCTATACACCAACAGTACACAACAGCTCAAGCTCAACAGTACACCAACAGCTATACCAACAGTACACCAACAGCTACACCAACAGTACACAACAGCTATACACCAACAGTACAACAGCTATACACCAACAGTATACAACAGCTATACACCAACAGTATACAACGCTCACACAGCTGCCACCAACAGTACACAACAGCTATACCAACAATACACAACATATAGCTCAACAGTACACCAACAGCTATACACCAACAGTACACAACAGCTATACACCAACAGTACACCAACAGCTATACCAACAGTACACAACAGCTATACCAGTACCAACAGCTATACCCAACAGTACACCCAGCCATACACCAACAGTATACAGCTATACACCAACAGTATACAACAGCTATACACCAACAGTACACCAACAGCTATACACAACAGCTATACACCAACAGCTATACACCAACGGTACACCAACAGTACACCAACAGCTATACACCAACAGTACACCAACAGCTATATACCAACAGTACACATCAGCTATACACCAACAATACACCAACGCTATACACCAACAGCTATACACCAACAGCTATACACCAACATTACACCAACAGCTATACACCAACAGCTATACACCAACAGCTATACACCAACAGTATAGCAGGTGAGAGTATCAGGCATCGCTCACTAATGACGGCTGTTGATGGTGTAAAACAGAACGGAGCCTTGCCAGCAGTAATTACCGTGGGGGTGTTAAGTTACATTGTCAGCCCTACACCTGTGATTCTACACCTCCCCTGTGAGTCTACACCTCCCCTGTGAGTCTACCTCCCCTGTGAGTCTACACCTCCCCTGTGAGTCTACTGTACACCTCCCCTGTGAGTCTACACCGCCCTGTGGTCTACCTTCCCTGGTCTACACCTCCTGTGAGTCTACACCTTCCCTGTGAGGTCACCCTTACAGGTCTCCCTGTGAGTCCCCTCCCCTGTGAGTCTACACCTTCCCTGTGAGTCTCACCTCCCTGTGAGTCTCCTCCCCTGTGAGTCTACCTCCTGTGGAGTCTACTGTACACCTCCCCTGTGAGTCTGCCCTGTGAGTCTACACCTTCCCTGTGGTCTACACCTCCCTGGTCTACACCTTCCTGTGAGTCTACACACCGCCTGTGAGTCTACACCTCCTGTGAGTCACTCCCTCTGTGAGTCTACACCTCCCCTGGTCTGCCACCAGAGAGAGAGACCTCCTCACACACCACAGTCTATGGGAGCTCAAGTGCCACCATTCACCCGAGCAGAGAAGGACACCTCGACACCTCAGTGCCAGCCAGCTTATCGGCCGCTCCTCTCCCTACCACCCTACCCCCTACCCTACCTACCCACCTGCCCTACCCTACCCTGCCCTGCCCCTACCCTGCATGCCCTACCCCCACCTCTACCCCTGCTACTACCCACCCTGCCTTACCCTGCCCTACCCTACCCTGCCCCTTCCCCCTACCCCACCTACCCCTCCCTACCTACCCTACCCCACCCCTACCCTACCCCACCCCTACCCCTACCCCTACACACCCTACCCTACCCTACCCTACCCACCCTGCCCTACCCTACCCCTACCCCTACCCTACCCCTACCCCACCCCTCTCCCCCCCACCCCCCACCCTACCCCTACCTGCCTACCCCTACCCTACCCCCTACCCCACCCACCCCTACCCACCCTACCCTCCTACCCCTACCCACCCCACCCCACCCACCCTACCCCCTACCCTACCCACCCCTACCCCACCCTACCCTCCCACCCCTGCTTACCCTACCTACCCTACCCTGCCTGCTACCCCTGCTACCCTACCCCTACCCCCACCCCCACCCACCCCTCCCCTACCCCCCTACCCTACCACCACCCTACTGCCCCCACCCACACCCAGCTTCACCCCTGGCTTAAGAATAATTAGGTTGAGTTCTGTCTTCAATGGTACAGGTGAGCAACAGGTTGGGATTGAGTTCAATAGTCCCTGAGTGAGCCAACAGGTTGGGTAAGTCGGTTGGATTGGTTAATGGTCCCTAGGTGAGCCAACAGGTTAGGTTGGAAATGGTCCTGTAGCCAACAGGTTGGTTAATGGTCCACAGGTGAGCCAACAGGAAGGTTAGGTTAATAGTCCAGGGTGAGCCAACAGGTTAGGTTGGTTAATGGTCCACAGGTGAGCCAACAGGTTAGGTTAGGTTAATGGTCCACGGTGAGCCAACAGGTTAGGTTAGGTTAATGGTCCAGAGAGCCAACAGGTTAGGTTAGGTTAATGGTCCACAGGTGAGCCAACAGGTTAGGTTAGGTTAATGGTCCACAGGTGAGCCAACAGGTTAGGTTAGTTAATGGTCCACAGGTGAGCCAACAGGTTAGGTTTGGTTAATGGTCCACAGGAGCCAACAGGTTAGGTTAGGTTAATGGTCTCCAGGTGAGCCAACAGGTTAGGTTAGGTTAATGGTCCACAGGTGAGCCAACAGGTTAGGTTAGGTTAATGGTCCACAGGTGAGCCAACAGGTTAGGTTAGGTTAATGGTCCACAGGTGAGCCAACAGGTAACTACTTAACGTAATTATTAAGTGAGTTATGAGCTGTAGGTTGTTAAGTAGTCATTACCTTTTACTAATGACTCATTCCCTGGACTAATTGTGTTTACTCTTGTTTGTTTGTGAAGTTGTTTATTTGTGGGGTTGTTTATATTTACCCTTTTATTTGTTTCTTGTTTGTTTGTGAAGTTGTTTATGACGGGTGGTAGTGAGGCTCTGGACGACCCTCCCAGCCTCAGTGACCAAGTGCCACTCACCATGGTGCCTGCAGCCCCCCCCCTCTCGTCTCTGTCTATCTCGTGTGTGTGTGTGTGTGTGTGTGTGTGTGTGTGTGTGTGTGTGTGTGTGTGTGTGTGTGTGTGTGTGTGTGTGTGTGTGTGTGTAATAATAATATATAATAATTAACGGTTTATTGAATAAGTTCTTCTGCCCGAAAGCTGAAAATATACATTGGACATAAATGACTTAATACATACAAACATGGGCGGTTGGACGTTTAACAGGCTGTGGGTTGTTTAACATGGGCTGGGTGGGTCGTTTAACATGGGGTGGGTCGTTTAACATGTGGGCTGGGTGGGTTGTTTAACATGGGCTGGGTGGGTTGTTTAACATGGGCTGGGTGGGTCGTTTAACATGGGTGGGTCATGGGCTGGGTGGGTCGTTTAACATAATCTTTCATTACTGGAAAGAAGAAGGAACAATGATTGAACATACAGTCTATTATAGTTTACAGTTGATGTGGCTGCCTGGGCTGGTTATGAGACACCGGGTGGTGAGGTGTTCACGGTGTAGTAACTCGTCCCGGGTGTTGATATGAGGGACCTCACGTGGTCATGGAGACACCAGGTGGTGAGGTGTTTACGGGTGTAGTAACTCGTCCTCGGGGTGTTGATATGGAGGACCTCATATGGTCATGGAGACACTGGGTGTGAGGTGTTCACGGGTGTAACTCGTCTCGGTGTTGATATGGAGGGACCTCACGTGGTCATGGGGACACCGGGTGGTGAGGTGTTCACGTGGTGTAGTAACTCGTCCTCGGGTGTTGATATAGGGACTTCACGTGGTCATGGAGACACCGGGTGGTGAGGTGTTCACGTGGTGTAGTAACTCGTCCTCGGGTGTTGATATGAGGGACCTCACGTGGTCATGGAGACACCGGGTGGTGAGGTGTTCACGTGGTGTAGTAACTCGTCCTCGGGTGTTGATATGAAGGACCTCACGTGGTCATGGAGACACCAGGTGGTGAGGTGTTCACGTGGTGTAGTAACTCGTCCTTGGGTGTTGATATGAGGGACCTCACGTGGTCATGGAGACACCGGGTGGTGAGGTGTTCACGTGGTGTAGTAACTCGTCCTCTGGTGTTGATATAAGAACATAAGAACATAAGAATGGAGGAAACTGCAGCGGGCCTATTGGCCCATACTGGGCAGTCCCGTTTACACCCAACCCCTATTGCTCATATGAGCATCCAGCCTCTGTTTGAAGCAATTCAGTGTATTCGAGTTTATGATGATATTTGGTAACTTGTTCCATTCATCCACTACTCTGTTTCCAAACCAGTGTTTACCTATTTCACGCCTAAATCTAAATTTGTCTAATTTAAAACCATTGTTACGAGTTCGCTCCTGGTTGGATAGTTTGAGTACCTTTGTCATGTCCCCTTTGTTTAGCCCTGACTTCCATTTATACACCTCTATCAGGTCGCCCCTCGCTCTGCGTCTCTCAAGAGAGTGCAAATTAAGATTCTTTAACCTGTCTCTATACTCAAGGTTCCTAATACCCGGGATTAGTCTTGTCATTCTCCTCTGAATTCTTTCCAAGGATTCTATATCCATTCTGTAATACGGTGACCAGAACTGAACTGCGTAATCCAGGTGTAGTCTCTAGAAACAAAGTGCAGTTTTAGGATGACCTCGCTAGTCCTTATTCTTGCTCCTTTGTATGAACTTAAGTGCTTTATTAGCCTTTATTCTTGACAAAAACACATTGTTTACTTGGCTTAAGGTTCCTACTTATCATTACTCCTAAATCTCTCTCGCAGTCGGATTTCTCTATGGCATCGTTGTTCATCTGGTATCTGGTTTCCCTGTTTACATCTCCTATACTGAGTACTTTACATTTGTCGTCGTTGAATTTCATCTGCCATTTTTCAGACCATTCGAAAAATTTGTTTAGATCTTCCTGTAGTTTTGCCGAGTCCTCGTCAGATTTGATAACACGTCCTATTTTAGTGTCATCATCAAATTTACTTATGTTGCTGTCAATGCCGATATCTATGTCGTTTATGTATATAATAAATAATAATGGTCCAAGTACTGAGCCTTGGGGAACTCCACTTGTGACATTGCTCCAATGGGACTTAGTGCCGTTAATGCTCACTCGCTGTTTCCTGTCCTGTAACCACGCCTAATCCATTTAAGGATGTCACCTTTGATGCCATGAGCTTCTACCTTTCTAATTAGTCTTTCGTGGGGGACTCTGTCGAAGGCTTTGCTAAAGTCGAGATATGCCACATCATAATTGTGCCCCTCGTCCACCGATTCGAAAACTGATGAAAAGAATGTTAATAGATTAGTTAGGCAAGAACGTCCGCTTGTGAAGCCATGCTGGGAATCATTGATCAACTTGTGCTTCTCCAGGTGATTTCGATATGAAGGACCTCACGTGGTCATGGAGACACTGGGTGGTGTGGGGTGGTGTCACAGTACCTCACCCTACTGGGTGGTGTTGTGTTATCTCGTGGTCAGGTGTGAAGCCGGCCGGCCCACTGTTGTTCCTATGGTGGACTGATTAGCTCCTCCTGGTCAGAAGATGGTGGTCAGTTCCCAGGGGTGGTTATCTCACTGGTGGGTCACGGCTCTCACTGGTGGGTCACAGCTCTCACTGGTGGGTCACGGCTCTCACTGGTACTGTCTGGTGCTGAACTCACTGGCTTAAACCCTGTTCAACACTGGTCCCACTTCTTTCCCAAACGAAATTGTCACTTTTGATTATGTTGATATCCCGGTGGTGAGGACGGGTCGGGGAGAGGGACTTGGGAATGGGCCGAACACTGGCCAAGGGGGACAGCCGGAGCAGCGCCTGAATAGGTCTTGACCCTACAGTGGTCAAGGATGTAGTGTGTGTGTGTGTGTGTGTGTGTGTGTGTGTGTGTGTGTGTGTGTGTGTGTGTGTGTGTGTGTGTGACCAAAAATCCAGACATAAAGACAAATCCGTTAACCTAACCTAACCTAATTAACATTATTATTAATTTGTTTACCTTTTGTTTTACAGGTAAGTGGCCGGTGTTGGAGGGTTACCACGAACACTCTTGGGGTTAAGGTAGGTTAGTGGCCGGTGTTGGAGGGTTACCACGAACACTCTTGGGGTGGTTAGTGGCCAGTTGGAGGTAACACTCTTGGGGTTAAGGCAGATCAGTGGCCGGTGTTGGAGGGTTACCACGAACATTCCATCCTGTTCACCCCTCTCCATTTCTTTCACTCCCATTCCATTCCTCTCCACCTCCCACCATCTACCCCTCTCCATCTCTACTACACCCCCCCACTTCATCCCACTCACAAGTATTAAAATCTAATTTCCGATATATCTCACCTCGAGGTCAGGTCAGGTCAGGTCAGCTCAGATTAGGTCAGGTCAAGTTAAGTTAGGTCAGGTCAGTTTAGTTCAAAATTCCGTGGACCAAAGACCCAAATTGAAAAAAAGTTAAATAAAGTTACAATAGAGAGAGAGTGAAGAGTTACATTTAATTTGGTATAATGTGTGAAGAGCGCTGGGGGAGGGAGATGTTGCCGTGGAGTCGCCAAGTGAGGGCTGAGTGAGGCTGGGGAGAGAAGGAGGAAGGAAGGGAGAGGAGGAGGAAGGAGGAGGAGAAGGGAGGAGGAGGAGGAGGAGGAGGAGGAGGAGGAGGAGGAGGAGGAGAGAGGAGGAGGAGGAGGAGGAAGGAGGAGGAAGGAGGAGGAAGGAAGGAGGAGGTCTCGGACACACACAGTTGTAATGAGAAAAATTCCTCTTTTCAAGTCCTCATGATGGCTGGCTTGACTGGCAGGGGTGGCTGGCTGGCTGACTGGCTGGATGGCTGGCTGGCTGGCTGACAATTAAACAGTCAGTCAAGTCCACCAGTCTAAGATATACACTCAACAGTCACCAAAATGACCCTAACCTAACTCAGAGATGTCCTGTGTGTGTGTGTGTGTGTGTGTGTGTGTGTGTGTGTGTGTGTGTGTGTGTGTGTGTGTGTGTCTGTGTGTGTGTCTGTGTGTGTGTGTGTGTGTGTCACTGTGTGTGTGTGTGTGTGTGTGTGTGTGTGTGTGTGTGTGTGTGTGTGTGTGTGTGTGTGTGTGTGTTTCTGTGTGTGTGTGTGTGTGTGTGTGTGTGTGTGTGTGTGTGTGTGTCACTGTGTGTGTGTGTGTGTGTGTGTGTGTGTGTGTGTGTGTGTGTGTGTGTCTCCGGGACCAACTGAACGTCTCCCTAGATCAACGTTGATTGGCTCTCCACAAGAACCTGCACCGAGGCTTAATATTGATTGGCTAAGCAGGCCTAAGTGTCTTCACGGTGATTGGCTGTGACTCGGACCAACCACGGAAGCTTACAGGCGGATGTCCGTTCTTGAAGCTGATTGGCTACACCTCAACCTTGTCCGGGATTCTTAATTTTCATTGGTTAAGAGTATTTAGGGTCTCTTGATGGTGATTGGCTGGAACAATACAGTACAATCGTAAGCTGAACACTGATTGGCTGGAACAAAGCAATACAACCGGAAGCTGGACAGTGATTGGTTAAACAGTCTTGATATCATTGGCTATTGGTGGATTTCTATGTGAAAGCTGAGTGCTGATTGGCTGCATAAACACACCATTCTTGACGTTGTTTGGCCAGTGGAGACACGTAACTCAGCGCTGATTGGCCGTTGCCGGAAACATACTCGACAACTCGCTTATTGATTGGCTGTGGAAACGTGTAGCTCAAAGGTGATTGGTTGCCGCGGAAAACAAACGAGACACCTTGATGATGATTCGCCGAGGAAAAGAGTAACTCAGCGGTGATTGACTGTCGCTCGATAGATACGTGGCAGCTTGTTTTTGATTGGTCGACGTCGGGATTATTTTACGAAGCTCTTTAGCTATTGGTTGACAATTATAACCTAACCTAAGGCACTTCACTACCCCACTCCACCACCACTATCCCACTCCATTATCCCACTCCACTACACCACTATCCCACTCTATTGTCCCACTCCACTACACCACTATCCCACTCCATTATCCCACTCCACTATCCCACTCTATTGTCCCACTCCACTACACCACTATCCCACTCCATTATCCCACTCCACTACACCACTATCCCACTCTATTGTCTCACTCCACTACACCACTATCCCACTCTATTGTCCCACTCCACTACACCACTATCCCACTCTATTGTCCCACTCCACTACACCACTATCCCACTCCACTACCCCACTATCCCACTCCAGTACCCCACTATCCCACTCCACTACCCCACTATCCCACTCCATAAAAAACAAAACCAGGAAATACCAGCACCAACTTGAGTTCATTGACCCCACTCGGAAGTAATCCGTAAATCCCACTCAGCGGAGAGGGAGTGGGATTACGTGAGGGATTTTTAGGGTTAGTGTTATGAGTACAGTGAGAGAGAGAGAGAGAGAGAGAGAGAGAGAGAGAGAGAGGTTATTATGTGTGTGTGAGCTACATACAGGGTGGTGGGTGGTGAAATGCGTCTTTAGTGGCAGCATTATGTTAGTGTCAAGGTGCAAGCATTGCTTGCTCCCTCTCTCAGCTGCCGCCGCTGGCTAGCCCTCGTGGTGAACAGTGAAGCAACTTGCATAAGTTTTACTCTGCCGGTACACAGCCTCCTCACCATCAAGACTCCTACTGTGTCTCCTCGTGGCAACACACGGTAATTGGGCCTATGCACCATCCCAGAGGGATGGTGCATAGGCCCACTGGCATGTGGACACCGCCCCGCTGCCTAGCAGATTAACCTTGGCAGGCATAAGGCTACGGAAGTAAACCCTGAACGAAAAATCTGCAGTGGAGCCCCGCATCAGGCAGACATGCTTACAGAGCTCACACAAGACACCAACGGCGGTGTAGGCGGAAGAGGTGACCACCATGGGAACCCAACGACTACACGGCGGACGAAGGCGATGCCTGATGGACAGACTACTAAGGCGGAGCCCAACAAACTGGGCCATCAGTAGTCCATTGCAACTCTCCCTCTCCTCAGTCGTTGCAACACTTGCACCACTGGATCAGGAAAAGGGAGAACCAAGATGTGTGGTTGCAGCCTGCGCTCCTGCCTCACCACATAAATCAACTCACACACAGCCATCACCCAGCTCATCATACCTCTCATCATCATCAAAACCCCTATACCCCCATAAGTCCCATGGCGACGGACGAGTGGCGACGGGGACAGGCAGAGATGACTGCCGGGAGTCTCTAGTCACAACTCTGCACATGGGCGGCACAGATAAGATAGTCGTTTATGAACTGGGATCTAGGCAGCAGTGCAACTCAGTCCTGTCTGTGCGACTGAGCAGCCCTTACGAGGAGCCACTCTGCTCACCCCACATGGGGAGGGGCTAGAAAAGGTGCCCTAAACATAACCTGCCTAAAGAACCAACCTGACTGGGCAACCGCACCCAGTAAGGTCATCCTTATGTGGTCGACAACACAACCAAAATCACAGATCCAAACAAAAACAAACCATACAACCTCTTGTGGTCGCTGCATGGAATGTGAGGACCCTTCTGGATACTGGCACAAATGAGCGTCCTGAAAGATCTGCCCTTGTGGTAAAAGCGCTGGCTAGGTATAACTTTGACATAGCAGCCATTAGTGAATCCCGGCTCCCAGACGAGGGTCGACTCACAGGGTAAGCCTGCTGCTGAGAGAAACCGCATTTTTGGAGCTGGATTTGCTATCCACCAATGCATCCTACATTGGCTAACTAAAATGCCTGTGTTGATCAACGAGCGCCTCATGACGCTCCGAGTCGCACTGAAGCACTCACGTCATGCCTTCTTCATCAGTGCATACACCCCAACACTGGATGCAGAGGATGACATCAAGGAGGCCTTTTATGCTGACCTCGACAGAGTGCTAACCTCTATCCCTAGAGAAGACAAGGTTGTGCTCCTTGGTGACTTCAATGCCAGAGTTGGCAGAGATGCTAACATTTAGCAAGGAACCGTAGGGAGAAATTTACTAGGCAAGTGTAATCCCAATGGCCTACTCCTCCTCAGCAAGTGTGCTGCTTAAAAACCTGGGCTTATGAACAACCCAACAGCAAACAACGTGAATCCCAGTGCTGAATGGGATACTCTTAATACTGTTATGACAAAAACCTGCAGAGACCCTCGGCCAGGTCAATAGAATACACCAGGACTGGTTTGATGAAAATGACCCGGCAATCAAAGTACTCATCGATGATAAACGTGCTGCTTTTACTTACTGGCAGAACAACACTCAGTCTTGGACCAAAGCTGATACCTTCCGCAAGAAGAAAGAAACAGCCCAACGAGAACTTCGCAATCTAAAGAATGATTTGCTTAAAAATAAAGCATGCAGATCAGCATTAAAAAATTTTATGGGCCAGTCACTCGGGGCGCAGCCCCCCTCCGCTCATCTGACGGTAACCTCATAATTAAAGACGGTGAAGGCCTCATTCAGTGCTGGAAGGAGCACTACCATTCATTGCTCAACTGAAACACTGCTGTGGATGTCCTGACTACCCAGCAGGTCCCTCAGCATCCAGAGCTGACCCACCTCAGCTATCCTCCATCCCTGGATGAGGTAGCTACTGCCATCAAACAGACGAAAAATAACAAAGCCTCAGGTCCTGATGGAATCCCAGCCGAGGTGTATAAAGCAGGAGGACCTCTGCTTACCAGCCGTCTCCACTCTCTCCTGGAGAATATATGGGAAAAGGAGGAAATCCCCCAAGCTCTTAAAGACGCCTCCATTGTCAATATTTATAAGAACAAGGGAGACCAGTCAGACCGTGGCAACTACCATGGGATCTCGCTGCTGTCTGTAGCTGGCAAGATTATCACCCGAGTCCTCCTAGACAGGCTTCTTCCTGAGGCGGAAAACTTCCTCCCAGAATCTTAATGTGGTTTTAGACCATCACGTGGCACCACTGACAAAACAGCGTCGTGACCTGTACATGGCTCTCATCGACCTAACCAAGACCTCAACTCGGTCAACAGGGAAGCCCTCTGGCGGACCCTCAGCCGCTTTGGCTGCCCATCAAAATTCATCGCCATTGTTAGGCAACTCCACGATGGAATGAATGGCAGTGTCCTGCACAATGGCACCCAGTCTGAGTTCTTCCCCAACCAAACAGGGGTTAAACAAGGGTGTGTACTGGCACCAACTCTCTCTTCCATCTTCCTGGCTGCCTTCCTTACTCGTGCCAGTGCCAATTTAGCCAACAGGGTGAACATCCAGTACCGGGTGAAGGGTCTTTTCAACATAGACGACTCCAGGCAAGAACAAAGGTGTCGGCAGCTTCCATTACTGAACTTCAGTATGCAGACGACCTCACCCTTGTTGCTCACACTAAACACGACCTACAGGAGATCCTGAACACCTATGGAGACGCGTATGCACACCTCGGCCTTGAGGTGAATGTACGTAAGACTCAGAATCTCTTTCAACCTGCCCCTGGTTCAGCCACACCTCCACCATCCATCCAGCTTAACAGTACTACCCTCTCTAATGTTGCCCACTTTCGGTGTCTCGGTTCCCACCTGTCCACCACCGGGGACATCGATAAAGAGATTCACCATCAGATCAGATGTACATCTCAAGCCTTTGGCAGACTCTGAAATCGGGTCTTCAGCTGTAGGGAACTGAAATTATTTACACAGCTGCACGTATATCGAGCAGTGGTCCTCCCCACCCTGCTATATGGCAGTGAGTCATGGGTCACATACAGGAGGCACCTCATGGCACTTGAAAACTTTCACCAACGTAGTCTACGTTCCATCCTCTGAGTTCGCTGGGAAGACAAGAGAACAAATGCCAGTATTCTTGCTGACACCAACTGTAGGAGCATCGAGGCTACCATTATCCATGAACAACTACGCTGGACTGGCCATGTTACCCACATGGACGACAGTAGACTGCCAAAGCAGCTACTTTACAGTCACCTAACGAATAGTAAACGTAACGCTGGCGGGCAACTGAAAAGGTATAAGGATAGTCTTAAGACAAACCTGAAAAGGTGCCAAATGGACACCCTCACCTGGGAGACGATTACTGCACACCGTAACGCTTGGAGGATCACCACACGAGAAGGTGTCAATGCTTTCGCCGGAAAGACGCTGCTGCCGCCGCCCCTCCCGCACTAGATGTAGCCCCCCACACGTGCAACATCTGTGGACGACTCTGCCGGTCCCGTATCGGCCTCTTTAGTCACCCCAGAACTCACCAACCTACTGTAGGTGACATCCTTAATAACTCATATCATTGTATCATAGCTGGATGATCGTCAGCCTCGATTACCAGTGACAGCAAAGTAGTAGTGTGTGTGTGTGTGTGTGTGTGCGTGTGCGTGCGTGTGTGTGTGGGTGTGTGTGTGTGTGTGTGTGTGTGTGTGTGTGTGTGGTGTGTGTGTGTGTGTGTGTGTGTGTGTGTGTGTGTGGTGTGTGTGTGTGCGCGTGCGTGTGTGTGCGTGTGTGTGTGAGCGTGTGTGGGCGTGTGTGTGTGTGTGTGTGTGTGTGTGTGTGTGGTGTGTGTGTGGGTGTGTGTGTGTGTGTGTGTGTGTGGTGTGTGTGTGTGGTGAGCGTGTGTGCGTGTGTGTGTGTGTGTGTGTGTGTGTGTGTGTGTAAAATTTACGTAGAACTAAAATTTGTGTAACCTAACCTAACCTAACTTCTCCTTCCTTGACCTGACTAACCTGGCCAACAGTGGTAGTGGAGTGGGGTGAGTGGTATTGAGTGGGGTAGTGGTATTGAGGTGGGGTAGTGGTATTGAGTGGGGTAGTGGTATTGGGTGGGTGTGGTATTGGGTGGGGTAGTGGTGTTGGGTGGGGTAGTGGTATTGTGGGGTGAGGTGGTGTTGGAGGTGGGGTAGTGGTATTGGGTGGGTAGTGGTATTGAGGTGGGAGTAGTGGTATTGGTGGGGTGGGTTCGATTGCTAGAAATTTCTTCAGTCTATTCATACTCTCTCTCTCTCTCTCTCTCTTCTCTCCTTCTTCTTCTCTCTCTCTCTCTCATTCAAGGATAGAATGTAGGAGAGAATAGAGTGGAGGAGGAAGAGGAAGAGGAAGGAGGAGGAAGGAGGAAGGAGGGAGGAAGGAGGAGAGGAAGGAGGAGGAAGAGGAAGGGAGGAAGTAGGAAGAGGAAGAGAAGAAGAGGAAGGAGGAGGAGGAAGAGAGGTCGAGGCTCGTTTGCAGAATCAATAATGAAATACTGTGAGGAAGACTCTCTCTCTGGTTGGTGTGTGTGTAGATCCACCTTGATGTGTATGTTGTCGTGTGCACTGTGTGTGTGTGTGTATATGCACGTGTATACATGTGTACATAGACGACTTAGAGGTACACATCAGCTGGCGTACACGTCTTGTAGGGAGTGAGTCTTAAGCCTTCCTCTCCCTCCCCTCTCTCTTTCCCTCCCCCTTCCCTCTCTCTCCTCCTTCTTTCCCCGGAGACAGACAGACAGACACACAGACAGACAGACACACAGACAGACAGACACACAGACAGAGACAGACAGACAGACAGACAGACAGACAGACAGGACTAATAAGCTTACCTGCAGATTAGCGTTAATTAGAAGCCAGGTAAGCATGGTATCAAAGCTCAAGTTGAACTGAATAGAGAGTATTAAAGGCGACAATTGATACTTTTACCTGGTAATGGTTGTGAGGGTTGTGGGGTTTGTGAGAGGTCAGGGGGGTTGTGGGGGGGATGTGGGGGTTGTGAGGGGTTTGGGGCTGTAGGGGTTGTGAGGGTTGTGTGGGGTTGTAGGGGGGTTGTGAGGGGTTGTGGGGGGGGGTTGTGAGGGTTGTGGGGGGGTTGTGGGGGGTTGTGAGGGTTGTGGGGGAGTTGTGGGGGTTGTAGGGGCTGTGAGGGGCTGTGGGGGTTGAGGGGTTGTGGGGGGCTGTGGGGGTTGTGGGGGTTGTGAGGGTTGTAGGGAGTTGTGAGGGTTGTGGGGGTTGTGAGGGGTTGTAGGGGTTGTGGGGGGGTTGTAGGGGTTGTGGGGGGCTGTAGGGGGGTTGTCAGGGGGGTTGTAGGGGCTGTGAGGGTTGTGAGGTTGTGTGGGGTTGTGGGGGTTGTGAGGGAGGGTGTGTGGGGTTGTGGGGGTTGTGAGGGTTGTGTGGGGCCGAGGGGTGAGGGGTTGTGATAGGTTGTGTGGGAGTCTAATGTGTGATGATGGTACTAGAGGGTTGGTTGTAGTGTAGTTGAATGTGGGTGGGCTAACTCCATGGACTTTCTGTGGTGGTGTTGAGGGGGTTGAGGGGTTGTGGGAGGTTGTGGTGGGTTGTAATGGCAGGGTTATGGTTGTGGGTCGTGGTGTGGGTGAGGTCAAATGTCAAGGTCACGCCTGACCAGGTGTGAGCGCTCCAGGCTCCTTACTTCAACTAACACCTGGGTGTGAATTGTTTTTGGTGTAGAAGCTGTCGCCAACTATGCAACCACCCTGGAGTTCAGCTGCATGGGCAGTGTTTAAGGTGTAGAAACTGTCGCCTTTAACAACCACACCCTGAGTTAACGAGCTACTGACCCAGTGTTTAAGGTGTAGCTGCACATCAACAACCACACCCTGAGTTAACGAGCTGCATGACCCAGTGTTTAAGTGTTAGAAACTGTCGCCAACACAACAACCACACCCTGAGTTAACGAGCTGCATGACCCAGTGTTTTAAGGTGTAGAAACTGTCGCCAACACAACAACCACACCCTGAGTTAACGAGCTCGCATGACCCAGTGTTTAAGGTGTAGAAACTGTCGCCAACACCCACCCTGGTTTACGAGCTATGAGTGTCAAGAATAGTCCGAAGACCGGACAACTCACCAGCTTCAGCTGGCTGACCATTACCCCGGAATGCGATCTACAAATCGATTAACATCCAGGTCCCCCATTGCTGTGGTGAGACCAAATGGCGTAAAGAAACTTGACCATAGTTTCGCTAAGCCCCAGTTCTAATAGACTGATCTAATATAAACTGTTATAACTGGGACTCCCTTAAAATTGGGACCTAATAGAACAGGTGCGCATTATAAATGGGGCCCATTAATACAGGTGCCTATTAGAACTGGGACCCATTACAAGTTGTCCCCATTACAGCTGTAGAGCTAGAACTGGGACCCAATTTAACTTTCAACCAATGGGAGAGCTTGATCTAAACCCCTCGCTGACAGTGACAGATGATTGGCTCCTGGTAACGTATGACCCACCAATCACGCAGACTTTATGGATCACCTGAAGATTAGCCATCCCAGCCTATTTCACCTGATGATTAAACACCCTAACCGCTACCTTGGGGTTAGGTTAGGTTAACGTTGGGTTAGGTTAGGTTAACGTTAGGTCAGTTAGGTCAGGTCAGGTCATTTCATTCCCCCCTTGAGCAACTCTCAACATGGCCCCCATCAGTTCTCTCCCTCACAAATACTGATCAAAATAAACTGTTTTGGTTCTCTTCCTTTATTTTAATGTATTCAATCATCAAACAGAATGCATATATTGCTACGGTTCAATGAGATGGATGACATTGTTTCCGTTCAGTCAGTCATCTGATTCGAGGTTGAGTCTCTGATAAAGCACATCTCGTGTCTGGGTTCACATGTAACCGGTTTCGGCTTTTATTCTCTATTTGAAGAAGGTGGAGAAGCCAGATTCACATAAATATGTAGTAGAAAATGGCAAGAGGACTCCAAGTGCGATCTCACTAACTTTTGGTTGACTGATACATTGAGCACCAGGATACAGTCAGAGATTTTTCTTCATAGAGGTCTCTGGCAGCAGAATCGTTCCTTAGATCAAGGAATTCGTCCTGACCATCGTCGGGAATGGCAGCAATATCAAGAGTGGCAGAGAAAGGATTCATCACCAGTTTCCCTTCTCCCTCCTCGAATTCTGGGAAGTACCTTTTGAGCTCACTGTCCAGGATTTCAAGAGCTGAATTATTTCATATTTGAGTGATGGGTCAAGTAGATGATCCTCTTCAAGAACAGCTGAGAGATTCTCAAACATGGCAACATTTCCTGCACTGACTTTCCTTTGGCAGTTCTGGAGTTTGTCAAGAAATGCTCGAATACAATCCATGCGGTGAAACACATTTCTTTCCTTGCCCTGTAGCTTGAGATTCAGCCTGGTTAGCTGCTCAAATATGTCTGCCACGCAAGACGAGGCTCCCACGACAAGTGACTCAGTACATCATCCTCCCCTTTCATTTCCAGGAACAACTTAAGTTCTCCCCGAAGTTGGAACACTCGAGTCACAACATCACCAAGTTGACGCATTTTGCCACAGCCTCCAGGATCTTACAAAGGGCATCAGGGGAGGTTTCGACGCCAGTGCAAAACGATGGCTCAAACAATGAACCCCTTTGGCACTCGGAGCTACTTCCTTGACGTGCTTCTGTAACCCCGGTTTCGACCCCATCATCGCCGGGGCCCATCAGTACAGACTCCACAACAATTTTCTCAGGTGATCCCGTTAGCTGTGAAGAAAGGAGTCAACTTTTCCATCACTTCTAAAGCTGTTGTGGTGGTCTCAGGCTGTGTACAGAACAGATATTCATCCCTGAATACACCAGTAGCTGTGCACATTAACTCACATCCGTTGACTCATCCAACTGTATTGCAAACGTTCCAGTTGGAGATGATTTAATCTCCTGTATCGCTTGTTCCGTGATATCATCTGACATTTCACTAATTCTCTGTTTCACCGTGTCGTCTGATAAGGAAATCTGCTGAATCTTACGTTCACTTGCCTCTCCAAGAACCCGCTCGACCATCTTTAAGGCACACGGCTTGATTAAAGTTTCACCAATCGTGTGGGCCTTCTTCTTCTTTGTTATTTCAATGTAAACCTTATATGATGTCTCAACTACACTTAAGTTCTGTTGTTGGAAGGCATCACTCTCATCCAGCCTCTGTTTTCCCAAACTCCGTTCATGGCGCTTGAAGAAATCGGGGGTCTCTCTCCGCATACTGGAGGTGGATTGTCGTCAGTTGATGCTCCAGCTTACTAGGCCTCATGGAATCGTTCCCCAGCACTCTGAAACACAACACACACTGAGGTTTCTCGATGCCATCAGCGAGGAATGATGTAAATCAGTAGTTAATGTATCCATCATTGTACTTCAGCTTCTTAGCAACACTGGCAGCCATCACAAGTCTAAGGAAAAGAATAATGCCAAACAGACACAAACAGACGAATGATAAAGACTAAAATAATTATAATAATAAAAGATGAGACAATAATCCGAATGGCAAATACACAAACAGGTGTGAAGTCCAGATATACTGTAAGTTAACATACATAAAATGCCAATACAATCACACGTAAAACATACACACACACACAAGTACACTCACAGTACACCACAGTACACACCACACACTCACAGTACACTCACAGTACACCCACAGTACACTCACACACACACTCACAGTACACCTCACACAGTACACCTCACACAGACTCACAGTACACTCACACACTCACACACTCCCAGTACACCTCACAGTACACTCACAGTCACACCTCACACACTCACAGCACACTCACAGTACACCACAGACTCACAGTACACCCACAGTACACTCACACACTCACAGACTCACAGTACACCTCACAGTACACTCACAGTACACTCACAGACTCACAGTACACTCACAGACTCACAGTACACTCCACACACCAAGGTACACCCCACACCTCACAGTACACTCACAGACTTACAGTACACTCACACACACTCACAGTACACCTCACACACTCCCACAGTACTCTCACACACTCACAGCACACTCACACACTCTCACAGTCAAGTACACCTCACAGCACTCACAGTACACTCACAGACTCACAGTACACTCACATATTTCCCTAATAATATCTTGAGTCAGACTGAGAACATTCGGTCTGACCACCACTTGTAAACCGATGAAACACGGTACAGACCATATCCGTGTCCAGCGCCCGTCACCCTGCTGACAGGAACTAGAATCGTGTAATCTGAGCGAATCTGTTGAGCTGCTGCACCATACTGTTGGGTTGGGTTAGGTTAGTTAACGTTGGGTTAGGTTAGGTTAACGTTGAGGGTTAGGTTAACGTTGGGTTGGTTAGTGAACGTTGGGTTAGGTTAGGTTCGGTTAACGCTAGGTTAGGTTAGGTTAACGTTGTGTTTGGTTAGGTTGAGTAGGGTTAACGTTGGTTGTGTAGGGCATGGTGTTGGGGTTAGGTTAGGTTAGGTTAACGTTGGTAGGTTATGTTAACGTTGGGTTAGTTAGGTTAGGGTGAACGCTGTTGTGGGTTAGGTTAACGTTGGGCTGTTTAAGCATCAGTTAATGTAAGCTGGGGGGTTAATCCTCAGGTGATCTGACTTTAGCTAAGCCCTGCCCGAGTGATGGCTTCTGGCAGCCAATCAATACCTCTATTCACGGGCTTCCTGCTTTGATTGGTCATAATACCTATCCCGGGATGCACTCTATCCTAACCTAACTTAACCTGACGTTAACATCACCTAACCTAACCCCGGCCGCTCCTGTAGAGCTTCTAATCTGTAGAGCCCCTGACCTGTAGAGCTCCTAACCTGTAGAGCCCCTAACCTGTAAAGCTGACCTGTAATGCCCCTGACCTGTAGGAGCCCCTGACCTATAGAGCCCTGAAGTGTAGAGCTGACCTGTAGAGCTGTCGTGTAGAGCCCCTGGTGTGTAGGGCTGACCTGTAGAGCTCTGACCTGTAGAGCTCTGACCTGTAGAGCTCCTGACCTGTAGAGCTGACCTGTAGAGCCCCTGACATGACTTTCCCGCCACTTGAGAGTTCCCGCCAATTTTAAGCCAATAGTATGAAAGCCTTAGGCCTGTCCTCGACCAATGAGAAAGCCTGTGAGGCGTAACGTCATAAAAGTTTTGGGGTCCCTTGTGGGCTCACCCGGAACCTGTGTTTGGTATGAGTTGGGTGTGGTTGTGTGTTGTGGCTCACTTCCTCATGGGCGGCTATCTCAGTTCCTATGGTAGGTTTGGTGGGTCAGTTCCCTCATATGGCGGCTATAAGCCCAGTTCTATTAGGGTTTGGTGGGTTGGTTCCTCATATGGCGGCTATAAGCTCAGTTCCTATTAGGTTTGGTGGGTTTCAGTTCCTCATATGGCGGCTATGCCAGTTCCTATTAGGTTTGATAAGTTAACCCGAAATAAAGAACCATTATGATTAGTTCTCAATTCCCTTGTGTTGACTAAAACATTATCATCTGCTCTTGGTATTATGCAGTAATACGGTGAGTCATATATCATAACTATCCTGTATTTCTCCTC
>NW_024711288.1:32500-47500 GCF_018991925.1 Homarus americanus | reverse complement strand
CAGAACACACACACACACACACACACACACACACACACACACACACACACACACACACACAGACACAGACACACACACAGACACACACACACACACACACAGACACACACACACACACACACACACACACACACACACACACACACACACACACACACACACACACACACACACACACACACACACACACACAGACAGACACACACACACACACACACACACACACACACACAGACACACACAGACAGACACACAGACACAGACACACACACACAGACACACACAGACAGACACACACACAGACACACAGACACACACACACACACACACAGACACACACACACACACACACAGACAGACACACACACAGACACAGACACACACACACACAGACACACACACACACACACACACACACACACACACAGACAGACACACACACAGACACACAGACACACACACACACACACACACACACGTACAATTAGCATCAATTAGACACAACCAGGTAAGGTTTGTTGTTTACAATATTTCCGGCAGGTGTTGTGGTGACAGGTGGTCGATGGGGCTGACACTGACACCAATGGTGACACTCTATTGGTTGCCTTATCACCGCTAATTACTGCCTCATTGGTGCAATTCTGCCATTTATGTGTTAGTAATGGTGCAATAGTATTCCACACCCTCTTCTCCACACTCCACACCCCTCCTCCACACCCCCCCTGTCATCTCAACCAGGTGTGTTAATTTACAGTTTAAGAGAACACTACACCTCGCTAGTGGGCTAATGGCCTCTGGGACAACACAATGCTTTTTAAACTAACGCACCTCACTAATATATGTTGGGTGGGGGGTGGGAAGGAAATGATTGAGGGTGTAGGTTAGAGATGTGGGGGTGTGGGGCTGAGGGGTGTGGGGTGAAGTGTGGGTTGGGGGAGTGTGAGTTGGGGGGTGTGGGTTGAGGGTGTGGTGAGGTGGGAAGTGGAGGTGAAGAGTAGGGTAATATGGGAGAGTGAGAGAGAGAGAGAGAGAGAGAGAGAGAATTCTACAGTGTTAAGACAACCTCTTGTTTCACTACATCACCTCAACACACTAATGATCGCAGCTCACCTAAACTTTATGCTACCGTAATCATGCTAGACCTAACCTGACCTAACCTAACCTAACCTAACCTAACCTTATTTAACCTAACTTGACCTAACCTAACTCCTAACTCTCTAAAACAGAAGCTCTTTTAGAACCCCTGGTCCCCTAAAACAGAACCCCTGGCCTCTCAGAATAGAACCCCTGGTCCCCTAAAACAGAACCCCTGGCCTCTCAGAATAGAACCCCTGGTCCCCTAAAACAGAACCCCTGGTCCCCTAAAACACAGCATCTGTCCTCTTAAAACCCCTTGCCTCTAAGAACCCCTGACCTCTTAAAACTGAATCCCTAGCCTCCCAAAACAGAACCCCTGACCTCCTACAACAGAACCCCTGGCCTCCTAAAAAAGAACCTCTGGCTAAACCTCTTGGCAGGTCATCCTCGAATGGTTGAGACGTGACTCTCCACCCACACCACCACCACCACCTCCTCCTCGACCACCCACAACGTAACTTTGGCCAGGTCTTGATATAATTAGCGGGCCTTAGACTCATTAAGACTCACCCTTCACCCCCACCTCCCTCACCCTCCCTCACCATTCACCCCACCTCCCTCACCCTCCCTCACCCACCCCCAAATTTAGCTCATTAAAAATTTTAAAAAGAAAAAAAAAAGAAAAAAGATTTGTCCTCCCGCCTTCCCCTCCTCCCCTGAATTCTTCTTCCTTCCTCCTCCTCCTCCTCTTCCTCCTCCTCCCCCTCCTCCTCTCCTCCTCTCCTCCTCCTCCTCCCTCCTCCTCCCCTCCTCCTCCTCCCTTCTTCTCCTCCTCCTCTTCCTCCTCCCCTCCCTCTTCCTCCTCCTCCTCCTCCTCCTCCTCCTCCCTCCTCCCTCCTCCTCTCTCTTCCTCCTCCCTTCTCCCTCTTCCCCCTCCTTCTCCTCTTCCCCCTCCTCCTCCTCCTCCTCTTCCCCCTCCTTCTCCTCTTCCCCCTCCTCCTCCTCCTCCTCCTCCTCCTTCATGGTCAAAGTTAAGCTCATTTTTTCATATATTTTTCTTGTTGTGGTAAAAGGATTGTCTCTCATCACCATCACTTGTGACTATGAGTTCATGATGGTGATGATGGTGATTGTGGTGATTGTGGTGGTGGTGGTGGTTGTGGTGGTGAGGTGGTAGTGGTGAGATGGTGGTGGTGATAATTGTGAGGATAGTTAAGGTGATGGTGTTTGTGGCGATGGTGGTGATGGTGATGATGGTGGTGATGGTGATGATGGTAGTAGTAATGGTGATTCTTGTGGTGTTGATTGTGGGGGTGTTTATTGGTGAGGTGATGGTGGTGACGGTGGTGATGGTGGTGACGGTGGTGATGGTGGTGATGGTGGTGACGGTGGTGATGGTGGTGACGGTGGTGATGGTGGTGATGGTGGTGACGGTGGTGACGGTGGTGACGGTGGTGATGGTAGTGACGGTGGTGGTGTTGTCTCAACTTGGTCGGAAGGGCCAAACCACTCGGCTACTGTCCTAATGACCTGTGCATCGATCCTAGTTCACCCAGTTGTTAATAGTTACCTGACGACACCATTGAGGAGGTCAGTGTGTGTCACGTTACCTCCTTGTACACACACACACACACACACACACACAAACACAAACACATTTAACGTAAGGCTGGCCGTCGTGGCGTCTCAGTTCGTGCGTTACGAGAGCGGTACGTCTTCGGGGTCTTGTCGTTGCCTCTTGGTGTCCAGGAGGGTGCGGACGTTCCAAGTCTCAACTGTGAGGGGACTCGTACTTTACTGTGTGTATATCGACCACAATTCGAGATGCTCTGACGGCCGCGGTGACCCGCCCAGGGGTTGACGGAACAGCCAAATTTTAGGCCTCTTTTTCTCGACCCTTTCTCGTCAGGGTCAGCGATGGGGCTCCCTGAAGAGGACTGCTCAGTCACATATGGAGCTGCCGAAGGAGGATGCTGTTCCTTGTAACATCCAGCCAACGGCCACCACTCCTATACCGCCTGCGTGCTAGTGGCTTCCGGCCACATCCTCGGCCTGTCACCGTCACCACAGGACTGTGTTGATGATGATGGAGATGAGATAATGAAACGGTTAGCCCTGACCCCACCACCAGTTTGGTCCTGATCACCAAGACGACCTTCAGGTGACCAAGAGTGCAGGGGACTACCAGAGCTCCAGTTAGTCGGGGTGTACCTGACACGAGTCACCCAGCTGAAGCTTTGTGTAGGGTGAGCCCCTCTAGCCTTTATGTCCTCCCGGAGTACACACAAGGCAATGGCAGGGGGGCTGTGCAGTGGTTGGTAGGCGTGTCCCCACACCGGCGGGCCTGCACAAGTACTCTGGGGCCCACTGCTACCCGTGATCCCACACAGAATCTGCCTGGGGCCACAAGACGCCCAGTTACCGTGTGTTGCCACGAGGAGGCCCTGGAGGGTCTTGGTGAGGCAGGGAGACGCACACACACACACACACACACACACACACACACACACACACACACACACACACACACACACACACACACACACACACACACACACACACACACACACACACACACACACACACACACACACACACACACACACACACACACACACACACACACCTTTATCACATAATCTAAAGTTGAACAACTCATTAGAGTCAACCTCACCTCCCGTCCGTCGCTCACTCAATACCTGACACTGTGTTCACGGGGAGGAGGAGGTAGAAGAAGAGTAGGCAGAGGAGGAAGAAGAAGAGCAGGAGGGGGAGGAGGTAGTGGAGGAGGAAGAGGAGGAGGAGGCAGTGGAGGAGGAAGAGGAAGAAGAGGAGGAGGAGGGGGAGTAGGCAGAGGAGGAAGAAGAGGAGGAGGAGGGGAGTAGGTAGTGGAGAAGGAAGAGGAGGAGGAGTAGGCAGAGGAGGAAGAAGAAGAGCAGGAGGGGAGGAGGGGTGGAGGAGGAAGAGGAGGAGGAGGCAGTGGAGGAGGAAGAGGAAGAAGAGGAGGAGGAGGGGAGTAGGCAGAGGAGGAAGAAGAGGATGAAGAGGAGGAAGAAAAGAGGAGTGGCCTCATGAGGTCTTTGGTGTATAGTTTTGTACCTAAAAATGACACATTATCTCTCGTGGTTTATAGTAAATTATTCACTGTTTTCATTTTACATTTTAATGAAGGAGTTAATGAATGTTGTTGTTGTTGTTGTTGTTGTTGTTGTTGTTGTTGTTGTTGTTGTTGTGGTGGAGTTTCTGGGTCATTCACACACCTATTCCACCTCCACACCTGTCACACACACACACACACACACACACACACACACACACACACACACACACCCGTCACACTCTCACACACACACTTGTCCCACTCACACCTGTCTCACTCACACACCTGTTACATACACCTGTTTCAATCACACACGTCTCACACACCTGGTACACCTACACACCTGACTCACACACACACACACACACACACACACACACACACACACACACACACACACACACACCTACAGTAGGTTGGTGAGTTCTGGGGTGACTAAAGAGGCCGATACGGGACCGGCAGAGTCGTCCACAGATGTTGCACGTGTGGGGGGCTACATCTAGTGCGGGAGGGGCGGCGGCAGCGTCTTTCCGACGTTGGCGCTTGTCTGCCTCAATATACAGTCGGGTTAACTCGAAAGTATTGACACCTCCTCGTGCGGTGCTCGTCCAAGCGTTACGGTGTGCAGTAATCGTCTCCCAGGTGAGGGGGTCCATTTGGCACCTTTTTCAGGTTTGTCTTAAGACTATCCTTATACCTTTTCAGTTGCCTGCCAGCGTTACGTTTACTATTCGTTAGGTGACTGTAAAGTAGCTGCTTTGGCAGTCTACTGTCGTCCATGTGGGCAACATGGCCAGTCCAGCATAGTTGTTCATGGATAATGGCAGCCTCGATGCTCCTACAGTTGGTGTCAGCAAGAATACTGGCATTTGTTCTCTTGTCTTCCCAGCGAACTCAGAGGATGGAACGTAGACTACGTTGGTGAAAGTTTTCAAGTGCCTTGAGGTGCCTCCTGTATGTGACCCATGTCTCACTACCATATAGCAGGGTGGGCGGGACCACTGCTTGATATACGTGCAGCTTTGTGGATAATTTCATCTCCCTAAAGCTGAAGACACAATTTCGGAGTCCGCCCAAGGCTTGAGATGCACATCTGATCCGATGCTGAATCTCTTCATCGATGTCTGCGGTGGTGGACAGGTGGGAGCCGAGACACCGAAAGTGGGCAACATTAGAGAGGGTAGTACCGTTAAGCTGGATGGAAGGTGGAGGTGTGTCTGAACCAGGGGCAGGCTGAAAGAGAATCTGAGTCTTACGTACATTCACCTCACAGCTGAAGTGTGCATACGCATCTGCATAGGTGTTCAGAATCTCCTGTAGGTCGTGTTCAGTGTGAGCAACAAGGGTGACGTTGTCTGCATAATGAAGTTCAATAATGGAAGCTGCCGACACCTTTGTTCTTGCCCGGAGTCGTCTTATGTTGAAAAGACCCTTTACCCGGTACTCGATGTTCACCCTGCTGGCTAAATTGGCACTGGCACGAGTAAGGAAGGCAGCCAAGAAGATGGAAGAGAGAGTTGGTGCCAGTACACCCCCTTGTTTAACCCCTGTTTGGATGGGGAAGAACTCTGACTGGGTGCCATTGTGCAGGACACTGCAGTTCATGCCATCGTGGAGTTGCCTCACAATGGCGATGAATTTTGGTGGGCAGCCAAAACGGCTAAGGGTCCACCAGAGGGCTTCCCTGTTGACCGAGTCGAAGGCCTTGGTTAGGTCGATGAATGCCATGTACAGGTCATGACGCTGTTTTCTGCACTTTTCCTGTATCTGGCGGGCAGCAAAGATCATGTCAGTGGTGCCACGTGATGATCTAAAACCACATTGAGGTTCTGGGAGGAAGTTTTCCGCCTCAGGAAGAAGTCTGTTTAGGAGGACTCAGGTGATAATCTTGCCAGCTACAGAGAGCAGCGAGATCCCAAGGTAGTTGCCACGGTCTGACTGGTCTCCCTTGTTCTTATAAATATTGACAATGGAGGCGTCTTTAAGAGCTTGGGGGATTTCCTCCTTTTCCCATATATTCTTCAGGAGAGAGTGGAGACGGCTGGTAAGCAGAGGTCCTCCTGCTTTATACACCTCGGCTGGGATTCCATCAGGCCCTGAGGCTTTGTTATTTTTCATCTGTTTGATGGCAGTAGCTACCTCATCCAGGGATGGAGGATAGCTGAGGTGGGTCAGCTCTGGATGCTGAGGGACCTGCTGGGTAGTCAGGACATCCACAGCAGTGTTTCGGTTGAGCAATGAATGGTAGTGTTCCTTCCATCACTGAATGAGGCCTTCACCGTCTTTAATTATGAGCTTACCATCAGATGAGCGGAGGGGGGCTGCGCCACGAGTGACTGGCCCATAAAATGTTTAAGTGGAAATGAAATATTCGTGCATCTTGTGTTGATGTGCACGTTTTTGTGCTTCACATGCTTCATTTTTAAGCCAGTCATTCTTTAGATTGCGAAGTTCTCGTTGGGCTGTTTCTTTCTTATTGCGGAAGGTATCAGTTTTGGTCCGAGACTGAGTGTTGTTCTGCCAGTCAGTAAAAGCAGCACGTTTATCATCGATGAGTACTTTGATTGCCGGGTCGTTTTCATCAAACCAGTCCTGGTGTATTCTATTGACCTGGCCGAGGGTCTCTGCAGGGTTTTGTCATAACAGTATTAAGAGTACCCCATTCAGCACTGGGATTCACGTTGTTTGCTGTTGGGTTGTTTATCAGCCCATGCTCGAGCTGCTCTCTGAAAGCATGTCCTACCGCTGGATCCTCCAGACGCTTGGTATTAAAACCTCTTTTGGAGGCTTGCTGCCTTCGTCGTTTTGGGACTTGAACATCCAGGCGTGACGGGCGTAGGTCATCTTGACAGAAGAGGGCAACGCCCCCTCCGCGTCTATGTAAACGAAGGTGATGAAAGAGTTGATATCCCTCAATATGACACGTTTTAGGCACAATTTGCCAAGCCTCACATATGGCAACGACGCTTGCGGCGGCTAACCTGACTAGTTGCCAGCTCGTCAAACTTGTTAGCTAGGGAAGTGACGTTGGATAGTAGTAGAGACGGGAGATCAGACCATATCCGTGGAACTTCAGTGTAGTGGTACGGTCTGTCAGGGGTGGGTTTCTCTGGTTTCCTAGTGGAGGTTACGGTCCTAATGGGCTTATGTTTATGACGCCCCTTTCTATGGCTGCGCGCGTGGAATATGTTCAGTGACTTCAGTCGAGCGATAACACTGCCATCAGGATAACCGTTCCCACGCTTTAGATGGTACAGAGTGCGTCGGGAGTAAGTGATTGGTGGCCATCTGTTGATATCTGTTGTTGTGGACGGAAGTGTTTGTCCCCGGTGGCCATAAACTCACTGGCGGCACTTTGAGGGCCACTGACACTGGTAGACATCTGTTAATATTTGTCAGTCGTAAACACCTCGGTGGTCCTTGTCACTGGCACTGCCCAATGTCTGGTATTACACTGCTGTGTTTTTTTCCTTGGAGTACACTATCGGAACACTGTTTGGTGATCAATCATTGCACTCATCACTTGAATGTTTTGCTGAATAAATCCCGGTGTAGTCAGGCTGATAGGGCGTTGGGATATAGCATGGGGTGCAGGGCCAAACAGACACGGCCTGACTGCCAAAACTCGGAGCGCCTTCAGGGCACGTCTTGTCTCACTGATGGTTGACAAGTGTGTGTGTGTGTGTGTGTGTATGTGTGTGTGTGTGTGTGTGTACAGCAGTAGTGGTCACGTGTGTTCTCTGTGTTACAGGTGAGCCGCTCGGCAGTGGTGGTCGTGCCAACATGGAGACTCGCCCAGTCGGCCGACTACGCTCCCTCGGCCCACACCAAGTCACTCTGGCCACACCCCACCCACTGCACCCCGGCTACCCCGCCCACACCGCCCACGGAGCCACCCATAGCGCCCCCCACTACCCGGCCTACCTGCAACACCCTGGCCACAGCGGCTACGAGCCTCACGCCACCCACAACGGTGACCTCACACCACGCCGCGATGATGACAGGTCACCCAAGTCCTCTGTCTCTCACCTGTCGCTCCTCTCAGCCTCCTTCCCCTGCAGGTGAGACCCTCCCTCCTGCAGGTGAGACCCTCCTCCCTCCCTCCTGCAGGTGTGACACTCCTCCTGCAGGTGAGACCTCCCTCCTGCAGGTGAGACCCTACCTCCCTCCCTCCTGCAGAGGAGACCCTCCCTCCCTCCTGCAGGTGAGACCTCCTCCCTCCCTCCTGCAGGTGTGACCCTCCCTCCCTCCTCCTGTAGGTGAACCTTCCTCCCTCCTACAGGTGTGACCTCCTCACCCCTCCTGCAGGTGAAGCCCTCCCTTCCTCCTGCAGGTGTGACCCTCCCTCCCTCCCTCCTGTAGGTGAAACCCTCCCTCCCTCCCTCCTATAGGTGAAACCCTCCCTCCTCCTGCAGGTGTGACCCTCCCTCCTCCTCTAGGTGAGACCCTCCCTCCTCCTCCTGCAGGTGAGACCCTACCTCCCTCCCTCCTGCAGGTGTGACCCCTCCTCCCTCCTGCAGGTGTGACCCTCCTCCCTCCTGCAGGTGAGACCTCCCTCCTCCTGCAGGTGAGACCATCCTCCCTCCCCTCCTGCAGGTGTGACCTCCCTCCTGCAGGTGTGACCCTCCCCTCCCTCCTGCAGGTGTACCCTCCTCCCTCCTGTAGGTGAGACCCTCCTCCTCCCTCCTGCAGGTGAGACCCTACCTCCCTCCCTCCTGCAGGTGTGTGACCCTCCCTCTCCCTCCTGCAGGTGAGACCCTCCCTAACTCCTGCAGGTGTGACCCTCCCTCCCTCCTGCAAGTGAGACTCCTCCCTCCCTCCTGCAGGTGAGACCCTCCTCCCTCCTGCAGGTGAGACCATCCTCCCTCCCCTCCATGCTGCAGGTGAGACCCTACCTCCCTCCTGCAGGTGTGACCTCCCTCTCTCATGCAGGTGAGACCCCTCCTCCTCCTGCAGGTGTGATCTCCCTCTCCTGCAGGTGAGACCCTCCCTCCTCCCTCCCTCCTGCAGTTGAGACCCTCCCTCCCTCCTGCAGGTGAGACCCTCCCTCCCTCCTGCAGGTGAGACCCTCCCTCCCTCCTGCAGGTGTGACCCTCCCTCCTCCCTCCCTCCCTCCTGCAGGCGAGGCCCTCCTTCCCTCATGCAGGTGACCCTCCTCCCTCCTGCAGGTGTGACCCTACCTCCTCCCTCCTGCAGTGACCCCACTCTCCTCTGCAGGTGAGACCCTCCTCCCTCCTCCCTCCTGCAGGTGAGACCTCCCTCCCTCCTGCAGGTGAGGTCTCCTCCCTCCTGCAGGGTGAGGGTCTCCCTCCTCCTGCAGGTGAGACCCTCCCTCCTCCTGCAGGTGTGTGACCTCCCTCCCTCCTCCCTCCTGCAGGTGAGGCCCTCCTCCTCATGCAGGTGTGACCCTCCCTCCCTCCTGCAGGTGTGGACCCTCCCTCCTCCCTCCCTCCTGCAGGTGAGACCTCTCTCCTGCAGGTGAGACCCTCCTCCCTCCTGCAGGTGAGACCTCCTCTTCTCCTGCAGGTGAGACCCTCCCTCCTCCTGCAGGTGAGGGTCTCCTCCTCCTGCAGGTGAGGTCTCCTCCTCCTGCAGGTGAGACCCTCCCTCCTGCAGGTGTGACCCTCCCTCCCTCCCTCCCTCCTGCAGGTGAGGCCCTCCCTCCTCATGCAGGTGTGACCTCCCTCCTCCTGCAGGACCCTCCTCCTCCCTCCCTCCTGCAGGTGAGACCCTCCTCCTCCTGCAGGTGAGGGTCTCCTCCCGCAGGTGAGGTCTCCCTCCCTCCTGCAGGTGAGACCCTCCCTCCCTCCTGCAGGTGTGGACCCTCCTCCCTCCCTCCCTCCTGCAGGTGAGCCCTCCCTCCCTCATGCAGGTGTGACCTCCCTCCCTCCTCCCTCCTGCAGGTGAGGCCCTCCCTCCCTCATGCAGGTGTGACCTCCCTCCCTCCTGCAGGTGAGACCTCCTCCCTCCTGCAGGTGTGACCCTCCCTCCCTCCCTCCCTCCTGCAGGTGAGGGTTCCCTCCCTCCTGCAGGTGAGACCCTCCCTCCTTCCTGCAGGTGTGACCCTCCTCCCTCCCTCCCTCCTGCAGGTGAGACCCTCCCTCCTCCTGCAGGTGTGACCCTCCTCCTCCCTCCTCCTGCAGGTGAGGCCCTCCTCCCTCCTGCAGAGACCCTCCCTCCCTCCCTCCTTCCTGCAGGTGAGGTCTCCTCTCTCCCCTCCGCAGGTGAGACCCTCCCTCCTTCCTGCTGAGGTGTGACCTCCCTCCTCCCTCCCTCCTGCAGGTGACCCTCCCTCCCTCCTGCAGGTGTGACCCTCCTCCCTCCCTCCCTCCTGCAGGTGAGACCTCCTCCCTCCTGCAGGTGTACCCTCCCTCCCTCCTGCAGGTGAGGTCTCCCTCCTCCTGTGACCTCCCTCCCTCCCTCCCTCCCAGAGACCCTCCTCCCTCCTGCAGGTGTGACCTCCTCCCTCCTGCAGGTGAGGTCTCCCTCCCTCCTGTGTGACCCTCCCTCCTCCCTCCCTTCCTGCAGGTGAGACCCTCCTCCCTCCTGCAGGTGAGGGTCTCCTCCTCCTGCAGGTGAGGCCCTCCCTCCTGCAGGTGTGACCCTCCTCTCCCTCCTTGCAGGTGTGACCCTCCCTCCCTCCTGCAGGTGTGACCCTCCTCCTCCTGCAGGTGGAGCCTCCTCCTCCTGCAGGTGTGACCCTCCCTCCCTCCTGCAGGTGAGGGTCTCCTCCTCCTCCCCTCCTGCAGGTGAGACCCTCTCTCCTGCAGGTGAGGGTCTCCTCCCTCCTGCAGGTGAGACCCTCCTCCCTCCTGCAGGTGTGACCTCCCTCCCTCCTCCTGCAGGTGAGGGTCCCCTCCCTCCTGCAGGTGAGACCCTCCCTCCCTCCTGCAGGTGTGACCCTCCCTCCCTCCTGCAGGTGTGACCTCCCTCCCTCCCTCCTGCAGGTGAGACCCTCCTCCCTCCTGTGCAGGTGAGACCTCCCTCCTCCTGCAGGTGAGGGTCCTCCCTCCTGCAGGTGACCCTCCCTCCTCCTGCAGGTGAGACCCTCCCTCCTGCAGGTGAGACCCTCCCTCCCTCCCTCCTCCTGCAGGTGGGTCTCCCTCCTCCTGCAGGTGAGGGCCCTCTCCCTCCTGCAGGTGAGACCCTCCCTCCCTCCTGCAGGTGAGACCCTCCCTCCCTCCCTCCTCCTGCAGGTGACCCTCCTCTCCCTCCTGCAGGTGTGACCCTCCTCCTGCAGGTGTGACCCTCCCCTCCTCTAGGTTTGACCTCCCTCCTTCAGGTGTGGCCCTCCTCCTTCAGGTGTGGCCCGGTAGTGTGGCCGCCCTACACGTCACCATAAGGCTCATTATTGTCTCATAACTGATGGTGTTCACCTTAAACCACACCCTGTGTTATTAGACCCCAGTTATAGCACACACCAGTTACAGGTCCTTAACAAGTAGAAGTGGTTTCTATTATGACTGGGGTCTATAGACTGGGGTCTATGACGGGCTATTATGACGGGGTCTATTATGACGGGAGTCTATTATGACTGGGGCCTATTATGACTGGGGTCTATTATGACTGGGGTCTATTATGACTGGGGTCTATTATGACGGGGGTCTATTATGACGGGGGTCTATTATGGCGGGGTCTATTATGACTGGGGTCTATTATGACTGGGGTCTATTATGACGGGGTCTATTATGACGGGGGTCTATAGACGGCTATATGACGGGGTCTATTATGACTGGGGTCTATTATGACTGAGGTCTATTATGACTGGGGTCTATTTTGACGGGGGTCTATTATAGCGTAAAACTCTAAGGTGTTAAAATATCACGTTTCACTACATGCTCTCTCTCTCTCTCTCTCTCTCTCTCTCTCTCCTCTCTCTCTCTCTCTCTCACTCCCACCCCACTCCACTCCACTCCTCCACCCCACTCGCCCCCACCCACTCCCCCACCCACTCCACTCCCCCACTCCCCCCCACTCCCCCACTACTCCCCGTCTCCCCACTCTCTTCCTCCTCCCGGATATTACCTGCCAATTATTCACCAACTTCACCCAGACCATTTACATATGCTGTATATATACCTTGAGGGTTCTTGAAGTAGTGTAGGGTAGGGCGTGGTTCTTGTGGGTGAGAATAGGTCCATTTTGCCCCAGTTCTAATAGGCCCCAGTTCTAATAGGCCCCAGTTCTAATAGGTCCCAGTTCTAAGAGGCCCCAGTTCTAATAGGTCCCAGTTCTAATAGGTCCCAGTTCTAAGAGGCCCCGTTCAATAGGTCCCAGTTCCAATAGGTCCCAGTTCTAAGAGGCCCCAGTTCTAATAGGTCCCAGTTCTAATAGGTCCCAGTTCTAATAGGCCCCAGTTCTAACAGGCCCAGTTCTAATAGGTCCCAGTTCTAAGAGGCCCCAGTTCTAATAGGCCCCAGTTCTAAGAGGCCCCAGTTCTAATAGGCCCCAGTTCTAATAGGCCCCAGTTCTAATAGGTCCCAGTTCCCACAGGCCCCGTTCTAATAGGCCCCAGTTCTAATAGGCCCCAGTTCTAATAGGCCCCAGTTCTAATAGGCCCCAGTTCTAATAGACCCCAGTTCTAATAGGCCCCAGTTCTAATAGGACCCCAGTTCAATAGTCCCAGTTCAGAGGCCCAGTTCTAATAGGCCCCAGTTCTAACAGGCCCCAGTTCTAATAGGCCCCAGTTCTAATAGGTCCCAGTTCTAAGAGGCCCCAGTTCTAATAGGCCCCAGTTCTAAGAGGCCCCAGTTCTAAAGGTCCCAGTTCTAAGAGGCCCCAGTTCTAATAGGGCCCCAGTTCTAATAGGCCCCAGTTCTAAGAGGCCCCAGTTCTAATAGGCCCCAGTTCTAAGAGGCCCCCAGTTCTAATAGGCCCCAGTTCCCACAGGCCCCAGTTCTAATAGGTCCCAGTTCTAATAGGCCCCAGTTCTAATAGCCCCAGTTCTAATAGGCCCCAGTTCTAAGGGCCCAGTTCTACAGACCCCAGTTCTAATAGGCCCCAGTTCCAAGGCCCCAGTTCTAATAGGCCCCAGTTCTAATAGGTCCTAGTTCTAAGAGGCCCCAGTTCCATAGGCCCCAGTTCTAATAGGTCCCAGTTCTAATAGGTCCCAGTTCTAGAGGCCCCAGTTCTATGGTCCCAGTTCTAAGAGGCCCCAGTTCTATTAGGAGTTCTAATAGGCCCCAGTTCTAATAGGTCCCAGTTCTAATAGACCCCAGTTCTAATAGACCCCAGTTCTAATAGGTCCCAGTTCTAATAGGTCCCAGTTCGGATAGGTCCCAGTTCTAATAGACCCCAGTTCTAATAGACCCCAGTTCTAATAGACCCCAGTTCTAATAGACCCCATTTCTATTAGACCCCAGTAGCTCTCGACTCGTCACATAAAGGGGAGTCGGCGTATCCTAGATTAAAATGTAGTGTTTTAGACTTAAGTTTGTTCGCTCTTGTTCTAAGGAAGAAAAAATTCAGCAAGGCTGGGGACATGTTGTTGTTGTTGTTGTTTGTAAGAGATGGTGTGTGTGTGTGTGTGTGTGTGTGTGTGTGTGTGTGTGTGTGTGTGTGTGTGTGTGTTTGTCGTAGTAACAAAATCCTTCCCGCAGATAATGTAAACAACATAATTAAGAAGCAAACAAACTGTAGCTCTACCTCATTACCCTAACGTAGTAAACACACCCAACCAACCCTAACTTAACCCAACCAAACCTAACCTAACCAAACCTCCAACCTAACCTACCCCGAGCCAACCCAACATGACCTGACCTGACCTAACCTGACCTGGTTCTTCCCACAGTTTGACGTCTTCCATCAACGACCTGACTAGTGAGGCGGTCGTGTTGGAAACAGCCATCAAGAATAATGACACGTACCAGGTCAAGAGGCTCAGAACTGCACCACGACAAGTTCCAGGTCAGTACAGGTCATGAGGTGGGAGGAGGGGTGTTACAGGTCATGTGGCGGAGGGGCGGTGTTACAGGTCATGTCGGGAGAGGAAGGTGTTACAGGTCAGTGGCGGGAGGGGAGGGTTACAGGTCATGTGGCGGGAGGGGAATGTGTTACAGGTCATGTGTCGGGAGGGGGAGGTGTTAGGTCATTGACGGGAGGGGGAGGTGTTGGCAGGTCATGTGGCGGAGGGGAAGGTGTTGAGGTCATGTGACGGGAGGAGGGTACAGGTCATGGCGGGAGGGGAAGGTGTTACAGGTCAGTGACGGAGGGAGGTGTACAGGTCATGGCGGGAGGAGGGGTTACAGGTCATGACGGGAGGGGAGGTGTTACAGGTCATGTGACGGGAGGGGAGGTGTTACAGGTCAGTGGCGGGAGGGGGAGGGGTTACAGGTCAGTGGCGGAGGGGAAGGTGTTACAGGTCATGTGACGGGAGGGGAGGTGTTACAGGTCATGTGGCGGAGGGGAAGGTGTTACAGGTCATGTGATGGGAGGAGGTGTTACAGGTCATGTGGCGGAGGGGAGGTGTAGGTCTTGTGGCGGGGGGAGGTGTTCAGGTCATGTGGCGGACGGGAGGTGTTACAGGTCATGTGGCGGGAGGGGAGGTGTTACAGGTCATGGCGGGAGGGGGAGGGGTTACAGGTCATGTGGCGGGAGGGGGAAGGTGTTACAGGTCATGTGACGGGAGGGGAGGTGTTACAGGTCATGTGGCGGGAGGGAGGTGTTACAGGTCATGTGACGGGAGGGGAGGTGTTACAGGTCATGGGGAGGGAGGGGTTACAGGTCATGTGACGGGAGGGGAGGTGTTACAGGTCATGTGGCGGAGGGGGGTTACAGGTCATGTGACGGGAGGGGGAGGTTAGGGTCAGTGACGGGATGGGGGA
>NW_024711288.1:15000-30000 GCF_018991925.1 Homarus americanus | reverse complement strand
GGGAGTGAATACACTGGTTGAGTACAAGTTATTGATAACTTTACAATGGTTGGGACTGTTCTTATAGTGATCAGTTCGTGCTCGTATGGGCTGGATGCGGTTGTGGTGTCGAACAGCAATTCGTGGACGAGGATCTTGGGTGGTAGTAGGAGCCGGTGTCGAGGATGGCAGAAGCTCCTCACCAAATTTGCAGATGAGGTCGTGGTGATGGTCAGTGAGAGTCGAGAGGGTCAGTGTGTTGAGCGCTTCTTGATATGTGGAGTAGGAAGGGGAGAGAATAATCTTGCATGCCCTCTTTGCACTTTTTTCTAGGTGTTTACGTTGTGTGGCATTTAGGAGGAAGACCAGGTGGGGAGGTATAGGTGAGCTTGGGAAGTGTGAATGTTGAGTAAACACTGAGGAGCTCGTGTGCAGGAACCTGAGGGACTTGAGTCGGCGGAGGAGGTGGAGACGGAAACTGGAGGATTTGACAACTTCATTGACGTGTGGTTTCCAATTAGTTTGTTGTCTATGGTGACGCCGAGGAGCTTCGTGGAGTCTACAACCTGGGAGTGTGTTGGGGCCTAGAGTAATGGAAGGAGGTGACAACGTCGGAGGAGAGGTTGATGTGCATAACCATGGTCTTGGTATGGTTGATGGCGACGTGGTTGTTGGTGGCCCAGTTTTGGATACTGTTCAATATATCCTGAAGGGCGGTATAGTCGGGAGACAGAATTGTTGACGCTGATCCCAATGGTGGAGTCGTCGACATATTTCCAGCGAGCAGGGTTTCTCTTAGGGCATCATTGATGAGCATAAGAAGCAGATTGTCCCATCTTGGTGCCTTGGGGACGCCACAGGTGAGTGACTGAAAGTGAGACAGCCCCTCGAAGCATACGGCTTGGTGTCTTTCAATGAGGAAGTCTGTAAGCCATGGTATAAGACTCTCCGAAGCCCGAGGTCAATAGCTTTGTTGATGATTATATTGTGGTCGACTAGGTCGAATGCTTTAGTGAAATCAATGAAGGCGACAGCTACAGACGTTTTTCGTTTCTCGAGATGGCGGTATATGTAATCGAGAAAGCTGACAAGACAGTGAGTGGTGGAGGAAGTTTTCATATTGCCATATCAGCATAAGCCCAGTCAAACACGAAACTTTCACAGATTAAGCTGGGTATTGGGGTGATGACAATGGGCTGGGTATTGGGGTGATGACAATGGGCTGGGTATTGGGGTGATGACAATGGGTCGCAGCTCATTTAAGGATTGTGGGCTGGTTGACTTGGGCACTGGTGACACATAAGAGGTCTTCCACTCAGCTGGGCATCTGGCTTGACTGAGAGAAGCATTGATGATGGAGCAGAGGGGTTTAGCAAGCTCCGGGGAGAACTCCTTGAAGAGTTTCATTGGTAAGTCAATGGGGGTGGTGGAGACTTTTAACTTAGGTTTGTCCAGACGTTTTGTGACTTCAAATTATTCCACTAAGAGGCTGGTAGGTGAGCGGGGAGACTGGGTGTGTCAAGCCGGAGGAGCGTCTGGCATATAGTATGTATGTATGTATGTATGTATGTATGTGTTTATTAGTGTGTATATGTATATGTGTGTATTAGTGTTTCTGTGTGTATGTACAATATGTGTGTGTGTATTACCGTTTGTATATGCACATACGTGTCTTGTATGTCATCTGTGTATGAAGATAGACATATACAGACACACACACACACACACACACACACACACACACACACACACACACACACACACACACACACACACACACACACACACACACACACACACACACACACACACACACACACACACACCTGGCCTGAACTTCATTACTAGAATTCAATGAGAGAAACGTGAACTTGTTATGTTATATTCACAGAGGGTCTGTCAGTCTCTGTCTCTGTTTATCTATCTATCTCTTGTCTGTCTGTCTGTTTATCTATCTATCTCTGTCTGTCTGTCTGTCTGTTCTGTTTATCTATCTATCTCTGTCTGTCTGTCTGTTCATCTATCTATCTCTGTTTATCTGTCTGTTTATCTATCTATCTCTGTCTGTCTGTCTGTTTATCTATTCATTCTGTCTGTCTGTCTGTTTATCTATCTATCTCTGTCTGTCTGTCTGTTCATCTATCTATCTCTGTCTGTCTGTCTGTCTGTTCATCTATCTATCTCTGTCTGTCTGTCTGTCTGTCTGTTTATCTATCTATCTCTGTCTGTCTGTCTGTTTATCTATCTATCTCTGTCTGTCTGTCTGTTCATCTATCTATCTTCGTTTATCTGTCTTGTCTGTTTATCTATCTATCTATCTCTGTCTGTCTGTCTGTCTGTCTGCATGTCTGTCTGTCTGTCTGTTCATCTATTCTATCTCTGTCTGTCTGTCTGTCTGTCTGTTTATCTATCTATTCCTGTCTGTCTGTCTGTTTATCTATCTATCTCTGTCTGTCTGTCTGTTCATCTATCTATCTCTGTTATCTGTCTGTCTGTTTATCTATCTATCTATCTCTGTCTGTCTGTCTGTCTGTCTGCAGTCTGTCTGTCTGTCTGTTTATCTATCTATCTCTCGTCTGTCTGTCTGTCTGTTTATCTATCTATCTCTGTCTGTCTGTCTGTCTGTCTGTCTGTCTGTTTATCTATCTATCTCTGTCTGTCTGTCTGTCTGTCTGTTTATCTATCTATCTCTGTCTGTCTGTCTGTTTATCTATCTATCTCTGTCTGTCTGTCTGTTCATCTATCTATCTCTGTTTATCTGTCTGTCTGTCTGTCTGTCTGTTTATCATCATCTCTCTGTCTGTCTGTCTGTCTGTCTGTCTGTTTATTCATCTATCTCTGTCTGTCTGTCTGTCTGTTCATCCATCTATCTCTGTCTGTCTGTCTGTTCATCTATCTATCTCTGTTTATCTGTCTGTCTGTTTATCTATCTATCTCTGTCTGTCTGTCTGTCTGTCTGTTTATCTATCTATCTCTCTGTCTGTCTGTCTGTTTATCTATCTATCTCTGTCTGTCTGTCTGTTCATCTATCTATCTCTGTTTATCTGTCTGTCTGTTTATCTATCTATCTATCTCTGTCTGTCTGTCTGTTTGTCTGCATGTCTGTCTGTCTGTCTGTTTATCTATCTATCTCTGTCTGTCTGTCTGTCTGTCTGTTTATCTATTATTCTGTCTGTCTGTCTGTCTGTCTGCAGTCTGTCTGTCTGTCTGTTTATCATCATTCTCTCTGTTTATCCTATCTCTCTCTCGTCTGTCTGTCTGTTTATCTATCTATCTCTGTCTGTCTGTCTGTTCATCTATCATTCTGTTTGTCTGTCTGTCTGTTTATCTATCTATCTATCTCTCTGTCTGTCTGTCTGTCTGTCTGTTTATCCATCCATCTATTCTGTCTGTCTGTCTGTCTGTTCATCTATCTCATTCTGTCTGTCTGTCTGTTCATCTATCTATCTCTGTCTGTCTGTCTGTCTGTTTATCTATCTATCTCTGTCTGTCTGTCTGTTCATCTATCTATCTCTGTCTGTCTGTCTGTCTGTTCATCTATCTATCTCTGTCTGTCTGTCTGTTCATCTATCTATCTCTGTCTGTCTGTCTGTCTGTTCATCTATCTATCTCTGTCTGTCTGTCTGTTCATCTATCTATCTCTGTCTGTTTATTTATCTATCTATCTCTGTCTGTCTGTCTGTCTGTTCATCTATCTATCTCTTCGTCTGTCTGCATGTCTGCTGTCTGTCTGTCTGTCTGTTCATCTATCTATCTCTGTCTGTCTGTCTGTCTGTTCATCTATCTATCTCTGTCTGTCTGTCTGTTCGTTCATCTATCTATCTTGTCTGTCTGCATGTCTGTCTGTCTGTCGTTCGTTTATTCATTCATCTCTGTCTGCCTTTCTGTCTGTCTGTCTGCATGTCTGTCTGTCTGTCTGTCTCTGTGTTCGTCTGTTTATCTATTCATTCTGTCTGTCTGTCTGTCTGTCTGTCTTGTCTGCATGTCTGTCTGTCTGCATGTCTGTCTGTCTGTCTGTCTGTTTATCTATCTATCTCTGTCTGTCTGTCTGTCTGTCTGTCTTTGTCTGTCTGCATGTCGTTCTGTATGTCTGTCTGTCTGTCTGTCTGTTCATCTATCTATCCCTGTCTGTCTGTCTGTCTGTTCATCTATCTATCTCTCTGTCTGTCTGCATGTCTGTCTGTCGTCTGTCTGTTCATCTATCTATCTCTGTCTGTCTGTCTTGTCATCTGCATGTTCGTCTGTCTGCATGTCTGTCTGTCTGTCTGTCTCTGTCTGTCTGTTTATCTATCTATCTCTTGTCTGTCTGTCTGTCTGTCTGTCTGTCTGTCTGTCTGTCTGTCTGCATGTCTGTCTGTCTGCATGTCTGTCTCTGTCTGTCGTTTATCTATCTATCTCTGTCTGTCTGTCTGTTCATCTATCTATCTCTGTCTGTCTGTCTGTCTGTTTCATTCATCTATCTCTGTCTGTCTGTCTGTCTGTCTGTTTATCTATCTATCTCTGTCTGTCTGTCTGTTCATCTATCTATCTCTGTCTGTCTGTCTGTTTGTTTATCTATCTATCTCTGTCTGTCTGTCTGTTCATTCATTCATTCTGTCTGTCTGTCTGTCTGTCTGTTCATCTATCTATCTCTGTCTGTCTGTCTGTCTGTCTGTTTATCTATCTATCCTGTCTGTCTGTCTGTTCATCTATCTATCTCTGTCTGTCTGTTCGTCTGTCTGTTCATCTATCTATCTCTGTCTCGTCTGTCTGTTTATCATTATCTCTGTCTGTCTGTCTGTTCATCTATCTATCTCTGTCTGTCTGTCTGTCTGTTCATCTATCTATCTCTGTCTGTCTGTCTGTCTGTCTGTTCATCTATCTATCTCTGTCTGTCTGTCTGTCTGTCTGTTCATCTATCTATCTCTGTCTGTCTGTCTGTCTGTCTGTTCATCTATCTATCTCTGTCTGTCTGTCTGTTCATCTATCTATCTCTGTCTGTCTGTCTGTCTGTTCATCTATCTATCTCTGTCTGTCTGTCTGTCTGTCTGTTCATTCATCTCTGTCTGTCTGTCTGTTCATCTATCTATCTCTGTCTGTCTGTCTGTCTGTTTTTCTTATCTGTCTGTCTGTCTGTCTGTCTGTTCATCTATCTATCTCTGTCTGTCTGTCTCTGTCTGTCTGTTCATCTATCTATCTCTGTCTGTCTGTCTTTCTGTTCATCTATCTATCTCTGTCTGTCTGTCTGTTCATCTATCTATCTCTGTCTGTCTGTCTGTCTGTTGTTCATCTATCTATCTCTGTCTGTCTGTCTGTCTGTCTGTTCATCTATCTATCTCTGTCTGTCTGTCTTGTTCATCTATCTATCTGTCTGTCTTCTGTCTTGTTCATCTATCTATCTCTGTCTGTCTGCATGTCTGTCTTCGCCTGTCTGTCTGTTCATCTATCTATCTCTGTCTGTCTGTCTGTCTGTTCATCTATCTGTCTCTGTCTGTCTGTCTGTCTGTTCATCTTGTCTATCTCTGTCTGTCTGTCTGTCTGTCTGTTCATCTATCTATCTCTGTCTGTCTGTCTGTCTGTTCATCTATCTATCTCTGTCTGTCTGTCTGTCTGTTCATCTATCTATCTCTGTCCGTCTGTCTGTCTGTCTGTTCATCTATCTATCTCTGTCTGTCTGTCTGTCTGTTCATCTATCTATCTCTGTCTGTCTGTCTGTCTGTCTGTTCATCTATCTATCTCTGGTCTGTCTGTCTGTCTGTTCATCTATCTATCTCTGGTCTGTCTGTCTGTTCATCTATCTATCTCTGTCTGTCTGTCTGTCTGTTCATCTATCTATCTCTGTCTGTCTGTCTGTCTGTCTGTTCATCTATCTATTCTGTCTGTCTGTTCTGTCTGTCTGTTCATCTATCTATCTCTGTCTGTCTGTCTGTCTGTTCATCTATCTATCTCTGTCTGTCTGTCTGTCTGTCTGTTCATCTATCTATCTCTGTCTGCTTCGTCTGTCTGTTCATCTATCTTATCTCTGTTTGTCTGTCTGTCTGCTTCATTCTATCTATCTCTGTCTGTCTGTCTGTCTGCTGTTTATCTATCTATCTCTGTCTGTCTGTCTGTCTGTTCATCTATTCATCTCTGTCTGTCTGCATGTCTGTCTGTCTGTCTGTCTGTCTCTGTCTGTCTGTTTATCATCTATCTCTGTCTGTCTGTCTGTCTGTCTGTCTGTCTGTCTGATACTCGCCTTTGTACTCAAAGGCTCTCCCCTCCCTCGTCCTCCTGCACCTGGACAAGGGAATATAAAATAATAACAAAATAATTGAAAAAAAAATAATTAAAAAATAATTTTAAAATGTGACGACTGACCGAAAATAAATTAATTTTTTTCGTTATTGAAAAGGAGGCCAATTACTGATAGTTATTGATTGTTATTGTTATTGTTGCAAAAATATATTCCCATTGTGTTTTTTTATTTTTATTTATTGTCCAAAAAACGATGTTGCCGTCTTGGTGGTCAGGATTTACTTTTTTGATTACTTGATGTGTGTGTGTGTGTGTGTGTGTGTGTGTGTGTGTGTGTGTGTGTGTGTGTGTGTGTGTGTGTGTGTGTGTGTGTGTGTGTGTGTGTGTGTGTGTGTCACCCTACCCCCTCTTACTATCACACAACTTACTCCATTTTATTACTATCCCACTCACCTTCAGTACTGCCCCACTCATCACCCCACCACCACCAACTATCAATCCACCAACATCACCCCACCACTGCCCACTTTCACCACCGCCCACTCTTCCCCACCATCTGGCCACCACCACCCACTTTTCCCCACTCTTCAGGCCACCACCACCCACTCTTTCCTCATCAGCCACCAGCACCCACTCTCCCCATCAGGCCACCACACCACTCTCCCCACCATCAGGCCACTCACCACCCACTTCCCACCATCAGGCCACTCACCACCCACTCCACCATCAGCACACTCACCACCCACCCCACCATCAGGCCACCCACCACGCCACTCACCACCCACTTTCCCACCATCAGGCCACTCACCACCCACTCTCTCCCACTCATCAGCCCACCCCACACCCACTCTTCCCCACCATCAGGCCACTCACCAGCCACTCTCTCCAACTCATTAGGCCCTCACCACCCATTCGCACTCACCAGGCCACCACCTCACCCACTTTCCCACCCATCAGGCCACTCACCAGCCACTCTCCCACCATCAGGTCACCACCACCCACTCCCATTCATCAGGCCATTCACCACCCACTCTCCCACTCAGGCCATTCCCCACCCACTTCCCACCAGGCCACTCACCACCCCTCTCCCACCACCATCAGGCCATTCACCACCCACTCTCCCACCATCAGGCCATTCACCACCCACTCTCTCCCACCATCAGGCCATTCACCACCCACCTCCCACCAGGCCACTCACCACCGACTCTCCCACTCTTCAGCCACTCACCACCCACCCCCACCATCAGGCCATTCACCACCCACCTCCCACTCAGGCCACTCACCGCCCACTCTACCACTCACCCCCCACTCTCCCCACCCATCAGGCCACTCACCACCCACTCCACCCCCCACTCACACCCACTCTCCCACTCATCAGGCCACCAACACCCACTCCCCACTCACCGCCCACTCTCCCACTCACTGCACCCCACTCACCACCCACTCTCCCACTCACCACCCACCTCTCCCACTCACCACCCACTCTCCCACTCACCACCCACTCTCCCACTCACCGCCCACTCTCCCACTCACCGCCCACTCTCCCACTCACCACCCACCCACCCCACCACTGCCCACTCTCCCACTCACCACCCACTCCCACTCCACCACCCACTCCCACCACCACCCACTCTCCCACTCAGGCCACTCACTGCCCACTCTCACTGCCCACTCTCCCACTCACCACCCACTCCACCCCACCACCGCCCACTCTCCCACTCACCACCCACTCTCCCACCATGGCCCTCACCACCCACTCTCCCACTCACTGCCCACTCTCCCACTCACGCCCACTTCCACTACCGCCCACTCTCTCCCACTCACCACCCACTCTCTCGGCCACAGATTGACCTGCACGGGAGCATCTTAGACAAGTCCTCGTGTGACACAGGCAGCCGGTGTGTCTCCCAGGACGTGGAGATCCTCCTGAGGAAGTCCCAGACACTGCTAGACAGGTGAGTCCATGTTGCTTCACTACCACCAACACCACCACCATGGGTCAGTACCACCAACACCACCATGGGTCAGTGTTGGTTCAGTACTACGAACACCACCATGGGTCAAACACACCACCATGGGTCAGTGTTGGTTCAGTACCACGAACACCACCATGGGTCATTGACACACCTGTGTTGGTTCAGTACCACTGAAAACCACCATGGGTCAGTGTTGTTCAGCACGAACACTCACCATGGGTCAGTGTTGGTTCAGTACCACGAACACCACCATGGGTCAGTGTTGGTTCAGTACCACGAACACCACCATGGGTCAGTGTTGTTCAGTACCATGAACACCACCATGGGTCAGTGTTGGTTCAGTACCACGGAACACCACCATGGGTCAGTGTTGGTTCAGTACCACGAACACCACCATGGGTCATTGTTGGTTCACAACCACGAGAATACTACTGTGGGTCAGTCTTCAGTACCACGAACACCCTGACCTACTTTATCACCCTGACCTACTTAATCACCCGACCTTTTTGACCTCTGACTGCTTTATCTCCCTGACCCACTAACTCCCTGACCTACTTATCACCCTGACCATTGTAATCACCTCTGACCTGCTTTAACTCCTGACCTACTTTATCTCCTGACCTACTTTAACTCCCTGACCTACTTTATCACCCTGACCTACTTAATCACCTGACCTGCTTTAACTCCCTGACCTACTTTATCTCCTGACCCATTTTAACTCCTGACCCACTTTATCACCCTGACCTACTTAATCACCCTGACCTACTTTATCACCCTGACTCCATTTTATCACCCTGACCTACTTTATCACCCTGACCTACTTAATCACCCTGACCTACTTAATCACCCTGACCTGCTTTATCTCCCTGAGGTGAGACCACCATAGTGAGGGCAGCAGTGACAACACGGACACCTTGGTGCCGGGAGTCTTCACCAACGCCCTCCATCTGGCCGTCGACTACGGGGCAGCGGACGTGAGGCTCTCCTCCACACGGCGTGAGCCAACCGTGGGACTGGTCAACCTGGGTAGGTGGTGGGTGAGGATGGGGGGTCTGTGCCTGCACGGCTGTCCCTGCGGGTCACCCACCAGTGTGCTCAGTGTGGACAGGAGGAGCCTCAACACAGCTCACAGCCCTTTCATGGGATCCCTCACCCGCTGCTCACCAAGGGCGTCTCCCAGAGCGTCACCCAGGGCGTCTCCTAGAGGCTCCCCCAGGGTCTCCCCCAGGGTCTCCCCCAGGGCCTCCCCCCGAGGTTCTCCCAGGTGTTCTCCTCGTTCAGGTTCTCCACGATCCTTCTGTTCTCGCCCTTCATCTCCTCTGGCAGGAGGTGACCGTGGCCCGAGGGCCCCGTCACCAAGAGCCGCCTCCCCGCTAAACTTTGTGCCCCCGCCCGTCCCCTACTGTGACCCCGAGGTGCGGCTCCGGCCTCAGTCTTTCCAGCGGCAGCAAATACTACAGATACAGCAAGCACAGCAGCAGCTGGTACTGCAGCAGGGCGTGACGGTCGGGGAGGAGGAGAGGAACAAAGTTCGTGTCTCGTCACGCACTCCAGAACCCTCCAGGACAGCCAGCGGCGGCTTCAGTGCTGGTCATGTTGGCGGCGGCCTTAGTACTGGTTATGTTGGCGGCAGCTTTAGTTCTGGTCATGTTGGCGGCGGCTTTAGTGCTGGTCATGTTGGCGGCGGCGGCTTTAGTGCTGGTCACGGCGGCGGCGGCGGCTTCAGTGCTGGTCACATTGGCGGCGGCGGCGGCTTCAGTGCTGGTCACATTGGCGGCGGCGGCGGGTTGAGTAGTGGTGTGGGGGAGGAGGTGTCTGGTAAGCGAGACAACAGACTTGACTTCAACTTAGATGTTAGAACAGACAACAACAAGAAACAGTTAAACAGGCTGCCAAAACTTTCCAAAACGGGGCCAATAATAGTGAAGATAAGAGTCGGGTAGTGTTAGCGGGTGAGGCCATGTTGAGGAGTGGCCAGGAGAAGGCCAGAGAGAGGAACAGATCACCTGGAGGAGTAGAGAGCAGAAGCATCATCAAGGACGACTCCAGGAGGGACATCTTGAGGGAACAACGCGACAAGGATGAGAAGATGAAGGAGGCGAGGAAGGAGACATCCACTAGGAGGGTGTCTTGGGTGCCAGGCGTGACTGACAACGCCGCCGCTACCAGGGACAAGCCAGCCTATAAGAGGAGACACTCAGCCGTGGTCAAGTCCAGCGAGGTCACCTTCCAACGCCAGAGGTCATTCTCCCTCGATAGTCAACAGGTAGGTCAAGGCAGGTCTGACCCCCTCTGTTTGTATATTTTTTCAGGGTTAATATTGGGTAAATTAACCAAACTTTCTCCCGGGTGTTTTGAAACGTCACACTTTGTACAACTTTCTCTGGGGGAACTATTAGCACGCCAATGTATTGTGTGTATGACCAGAATACTGAATAATGTTGCATAATACAGTGTGTGTGTGTGTGTGTGTGTGTGTGTGTGTGTGTGTGTGTGTGTGTGTGTGATATCGGCATACATAACCACATAAGTAAATTTTCTGATGACACTAAAATAGGGCGTGTAATTAAATCTGGTGAGGACTCCGCAAAACTACATTTTTCGAATGGTCTAAAAATTGGCAGATGTAAACAGAGAAACCAAATATCAGATGAGCAACGAATTTATAGAGAAATCCGACTGTGAGTAATGATAAGTAGGGAACGAACTAGCGAACAGCGATCACAAAGAAGTAAGATTTAAATTAGAATTTAATGGCTGTCATTAGGAAAAATTCCATTAAAGTCTTAGATTTCAGAAGGGCAAACTTTGATAGGTTGAAAAGGCAGTTGAGAGAAGGGGTATCTCGTTTGGGGGTGAACTGCATGACCTCACACAATGTACCCACAGAGAGAGACCTCACTTGCCTGGAGACCTGACAAAGATAACCTCACAAAATATGATGGTTGAGGATGACCTGATCACGAGGTCTGAGGTTGAAAGAATTCCACAGACATATAAATAATGAGTTACTTAAAGCACAAAGGCAGAACATGCCATACAGATAACTCAGGTCAAACAACAATGACCTTAAATGGGTAGATAATTATTTAAGGTATATTATAGGACAAAGGAAGGCTATAGGTAGGAGAATAAATCGGGGTGAAGTTTACCTCCGTGATCATTATAAGGTATTGGCCGGTAGGGTTAAGACCGAGAGAAATAATGAACTGAAGGTAGCAAGGGAGGCGAAGGCAAACCCCAAGGGATTCTATCAAATGTATCAAACTAAAACACGAGAAAAGATTGGACCAATACAGTCAGATACCGGCGAGCTAACTGATAACGAAGGAGAAATGAGCAATAATCTGAATAAATATTTTTCAACAGTTTTCACCACCGAGAATTTAAACATGATACCCGAGGCACCGACTCTATACAGAGATATGAAGAAACAAATTAGCGAGATAGTAGTGACTAGTAACGATGTTAGTAAACAAATAGACAAACTAAAGCCTAATAAGTCACCTGGTCCCGATGAGATATTTGCCAGAGTATTAAAGGAATGTAAGAAGAGCTTAGTATGCCTCAGTAAAAGTTGTTTAACATGTCCTTAAAAACAGGTGTAGTACCAGAATCCTGGAGGATAGCGAATGTTATACCGATTTTCAAGAAGGAGATAGATCACTATCTCTAACTACGCCCAATCAGTCTAATATCAGTTGTAGGCAAAACTAGAAGCAATCATTTCAAACTCTACTCAAAATCACCTGGAGAAGCACAAAAAATTATCAATAACATGTAATAAATCAGTATTCACTCCCAGTAAACACTACCCTCACTGTCACTATGTTGAAATGAACTGTAGTTTGAGCTTTTCCCCATCTAGTTATTATATGTCTTATTTGTGTCACTTATGTTACTTGTATATTATTTGTAATTCGAAACCCATTCCCCAAATATGTAACTGTATATTTTCAGCCTTCTGGCTGCCAAGCTCTTTCAATAAACCGTTAATTATTATTATTATCATTATTAAGTTGATCAATGATTCCCAACATGGCTTCACAAGTGGACGTTCATGCCTAACTAATCTATTAACATTCTTTTCATCTGTTTCGGATCAGTGGACGAGGGGCGCAATTATGATGTGGTATATCTCGACTTTAGCAAAGCCTTCGACAGAGTCCCCCACGAAAGACTAATACAAAAAGTGGAGGCTCATGGGTTTGGAGGAGATATTCTAAAATGGATTAAGGCGTGGTTACAGGACAGGAAACAGCGAGTAAGCATTAACGGCACTAAGTCCCATTGGTGTGAACAGCAACATAAGTAAATTTGCTGATGACACTAAAATAGGACGTATAATTAAATCTGACGAGAGCTCCGCAAAACTACAGTCTAAAAAAATCGAATGGTGTGAAAAATGGCAGATGATATTTAATGTGGACAAAAAATGTAAAGATTACTCAGTATAGGAGATGTAAACAGGGAAACCAGAAACCAGATGAACAACGATGTTATACAGAAATCCGACTGTGAAAAGATTTAGGAGTAATGATAAGCAGGAATCTTAAGCCAAGTAAACAATGTGTTTTGCTCGTAACAAGGCTAATAAGTACTTGGTTCATACAAAGGAGTGTTAGTTACAGACGAGGTCATCCTAAAACTATATCCTGCGCTTGTTAGACCTCACTTGTATTACCAGGTCAGTGTTAGTTACAAGACAGCGAGGTCATCTAAACTATATCTTGCCTTGTTAGACCTCACTTGTATTACCAGGTCAGTGTTAGTTACAAGACTAGCGAGGTCATCCTAAAACTATATCCTGCGCTTGTTAGACCTCACTTGTATTACGCAGTTCAGTTCTGGTCACCGTATTACAGAATGGATATAGAATCCTTGGGAAGAATTCAGAGGAGAATGACAAGACTAATCCCGGGCATTAGAACCTTGAGTACAGAGACAGGTTAAGGCATCTTAATTTGCACTCCCTCGAGAGACGTAGAGTGAGGGGCCATATGATAGAGGTGTATAAATGGAAGTCAGGGCTAAACAAAGGTGACATTACAATGGTACTCAAACTATCCAACCAGGAGCGAACTCGTAACAATGGTTTTAAATTAGACAAATTTAGATTTAGGCGCGAGGTAGGTAAACACTGGTTTGGAAATAGAGTAGTGGATGAGTGGAACAAGTTACCAAACATCATCATTAACTCTAATACGCTGGATAGCTTCAAACAGAGGCTGGATGGATATATGAGCGATAGAGGTTGGGTGTAAACGGGACTGACCAGTATAAACCCGCTGCTGTTTCCTCCATTCTTATGTTGTGTGGGGAGTGTGTAGTACAGTATTAACTTGTGACACAACAGGTACGGCTCTCCATGCCCGGGTCGGCGTCGTGGCTAGTGGTGCCTCGGCCGGTCATCTCCACAGAGAACAACACGACACGTCTGACAGAGCCCCGAGGGGAGAGGGACCGCTCGGAGCCTCGCTACTTCACCTTCTCCGACGTCCACCCCTGTACCTGGGACGCCAACCCTGCCCACCCAGCCACCCAGGGGGGCGCGGGGCGGGGCACTAATGCCACCCGAGGAGGCACCACCCACTCTATGATCGGTGGAGTGAGTGATCCAGCTTCGACAAGGTTCCTAGTGCTGAACCCGGACGTGCCGAGGGAGAGACTAGTGACTTACACCAGTGCTGAAGGTGCTAGGTTGACCTTTGCTGACCTGTACACGCGGGATTACCTGTACACCTTACCTGTGTTGTTCCTGGCAGCTGCGAGGGGTAACTCAGCCATCACTTACCTGTTGCTCAAGTACGGTGCGGCGTCGGCAGCCACAGACGCACTAGGTAACACTCCCCTCCATGTGGCCGCCTGTCAGATGAACGTCGCCTGGGAGAGTGTACTCGACCTGCTGGAGTTTGGTGCGCCAATATCTCGACCTAACAGTGTGGGCAACCGAGCGCTCGACCTACAGCCAGCGCTAGTAAGGTAAGCTCTCTCTCTCTCTCTCTCTCTCTCTCTCTCTCTCTCTCTCTCTCTCTCTCTCTCTCTCGTCTTTCCATTCACATATTAAAACAGGTGCCAATTAAAACAGAAGTCTATTAGGACAGGGGTCTATTAGGATGGGGGTCTATTAGGATGGGGGTCTATTAGGACAAGGGCCTATTAGGGCAGGGGCCTATTAGGACAGGGGTCTATTAGGACAGGGCCTATTAGCACAGGGGCCTAACTAACACCCTCCACTACCCCCCCACAGGCTCCAGGAACAACTTGTACTCGACTGCTTCGCCACCTTCGAGCCGCCAGCCAGACCCGAACCTGACCCGGTGACCTCCTCCAACCGTGACCTGACCTCCGTGCCCGTGAGACAATCCTCCAATCTGCTGCGTCGCCTACAGGGTGTGGCCAGCAGAGAGAAGGCACCTGTACCGGGAGTACCCACGACCTCCAGCCTCCGGGGTCGTGTGACAGGGAGTCGTACTGGAGCGCTGAGAGGAGAAAGGGAAGAGGATGCCAGTGTGTCGTCGACGGAAGCCACGACCCATCTTCAGTCGTCTGGGAGTGTGAGAAGTCGTGGTGGTTCTGGCCCTGGCCTTGGCAACGACTACCGTAGTAAGGTGGGTAGTACGACCACCTATATGTGAGGTGTGAGCCTGTGTCCGGACGCTGGCTCTGGCTTAGGTGATAACTTCAACCCTGTGACAATAATATCACTCATGTTAATCATCGTATTAGTCATAGTATAAATATAAAGGTTAATTTATTTTATTAGTGTGAAAATTTCTGTGTTTATTAAAATTATTATTATTATTATTATTATTATTATTATTTTTTATTA
>NW_024711288.1:0-10000 GCF_018991925.1 Homarus americanus | reverse complement strand
ACAGGCTGGCACCATACCAACACTACAGGTCATACCACACACTACTGGCTGGCACCACACCAACACTACAGGCTGGCACCACACTAACACCACAGGCTGGGCACCACACCAACACCAGGCCGCACCATACCACATCACTGGTTGGCACTACACTAACACTACAGGTTGGCACTACACTAACACTACAGGTTGACACTATACTAACACTACTGGTTGGCACTATACTAACACTAGTTGGCACTATACTAACACTAAGCAGGCTGGCACTCACACTAACACTACTGGCTGGCACTACACTAACACTAAGGTGCTGGCACTACACTAACACTACTGGCTGGCACCACACCAACACTACAGGCTGGCACACCACACTAACACTACAGGCTGGCACTACACTAACACTACAGGCTGGCACTACACTACACTACTGGCTACACCACACTAACACTACTGGCTGGGCACCACACCAACACTACTGGTTGGCACCACACCAACACTACTGGCTGGGCACCACACCAACACCACTGGCTGGCACCACACTAACACCACTGGCTGGCACCACTAACACTACAGGTTGGCACTACACTAACACTACTGGCTGGCACTACACTAACACCAGGTTGGCACTATACTAACACTACTGGTTAAGTACCACACTAACACTACAGGTTGGCACTACACTAACACTACTGGCTGGCACTACTCTAACACTACAGGTTGGCACTACACTAACACTCACAGGTTAAGTACTACACTAACACTACTGGTTGCACCACACTAACACTATGCAGGCTGGCAATTACACTAACACTACAGGCTAAAATTACACTAACACTACAGGCTGGCACTATACCAACACACAGGTCAAGCACTACACCAACACTACTGGCTGGGCACCACACCAACACTACTGGCTAAGTACCACACTAACACTACTGGCTGGGCACTACACTAACACTACAGGTTGGCACTATACTAACACTACTGGTTGGCACTACACTAACACTACAGGTTGGCACTATACTAACACTACTGGTTGGCACTACACTAACACTACAGGCTGGCAATTATACTCAACACTACTGGTTGGCACCACACTAACACTACTGGCTGGCACCACCACACTAACACTACTGGGTTGGCACTACACCAACACTACAGGCTGGGCACTACATCAACACTACAGGCTGCACTACACTAACACCACAGGCTGGGCACCACACCAACACTACTGGCTGGCACTACACCAACACTACTGGCTGTTCACACTAACACACTACAGGCTGGCACCACACTAACACTACTGGCTGGCACTACACTCAACACCACAGGCTGGCACCTCACACTAACACCACAGGCTGGCACTACACTAACACTACTGGTTGGCACTACACTAACACTACTGGTTATACTACATCAACACTACAGGTTGGCACTACACTAACACTACTGGTTGGCACTACACTAACACTACAGGCTGGCACTCACACTAACACTACTGGTTGGCACTACACTAACACTACAGGTTGGCACTACACTAACACTACAGGCTGGCACTACACCAACACTACTGGCTGGCACCTACACTAACACTACTGGCTAAGTACCCACACCAACACTACAGGTCAAGCACCACACCAACACCACAGGCTGGCACTACACTAACACTACAGGCTGGCACTCACCAACACTACAGGCTAAGCAATTACACCAACACTACAGGCTGGCACTCACACCAACACCACAGGCTGGCACTACACCAACACCACTGGCTGGGCACCACACTCAACACTTACAGGTTGGCACTACACCAACACTACAGGTTGGCAATTACACTAACACTACTGGTTGGCACTACACTAACACTACTGGTTGGCACTCACACCAACACTACTTTGGTTGGCACTACACTAACACTACAGGTTGGCATCACACTAACACTCAGGTTGGCACTACACTAACACTACTGGCTGGCACTACACCAACACTACTGGCTACACCACACCAACACCTACAGGCTGGCACCAGCACCAACACTTCACAGGCTGGCACTACACTAACACTCACAGGCTGGCACTACACTCAACACCACAGGCTGCACTACACTAACACTGGCTGGCACTACACCAACACTACAGGCTGGCACTACACCAACACTACTGGCTGGGCACCACACCAACACCACAGGCCACACCACACTAACACCACAGGTTGGCACCACCAACACTACTGAAGTTGGCACTCACACTAAACACTACTGGTTGGCACTACACCAACACTACTGGTTGGCACTACACTAACACTACAGGTTACCAAGGCACTGAACACTGCAGGTTGGTACCACACTAACACTACTGGTTGGCACTACACTAACACTACTGGTTGGCACTACACTAACACTACAGGCTGGCACTACACCAACACCACAGGTTGCACCGAGACTAACACTCTACAGGCTGGCACTACACTCAACACCACAGGCTGGCACTACACTAACACTACAGGTTGGGCACTACACTAACACTACAGGCTGGGCACTACACTAACACTACTGGCTGGGTACTACACTAACACTACAGGTTGGCACCACACCAACACGCAGGCTGGCACCACACCAACACTACTGGCTGCACACCAACACCACTGGCTGTTCACACCAACACTACTGGCTGGCACTACACCAACACACAGGTTGGCACTCATTAATTAACACTACAGGCTGGCACACTACCACTGGCTGGCACTACACTAACACTACTGGTTGGCACTACACCAACACCACAGGTTGGCACTACACTAACACTACAGGCTGCACTCACACTACAGGTTGGCACACCAACACTACAGGTCACACCTACACTAACACTACAGGTTGGCACCACACCAACACTAGGCTGGGCACCACACTAACACTACTGGTTGGCACTCCACACTAACACCACAGGTTGGCACTACACCAACACTACAGGCTGGCAATTACACCAACACCACAGGCTGGGCACCACACCAACACTACAGGCTGGGCACTACACTAACAATTACTGGTTGGCACCACACTAACACCACAGGCTGGGCACCATACCAACACCACAGGCTGGCACCACACTTACCACTGGTTGGCACTATACTAACACTACAGGTTGGCACTACACCAATACTCACTGGTTGGCACTACACTAACACTATAGGGTTGCACCATACTACCAACATGCTGGCACTACACTAACACTACACAGGTTGCACCACACTAACACTACTGGGTTGGGCACTACACTGTAACACTACTGGCTGGCACTATACTACCACTGCTGGCACTCACACCAACACTACAGGCTGGCACTACACTAACACCACCAGGTTGGCACTCACACCAATACCACTTGGCTGGCACTACACTAACACTAAGAAGGCTGGCACCACACCACTACAGGCTGGCACTACACTAACACTACTGGCTGGCACTCACACTAACACTCACTGCTGGGCACTCACACTAACACCACAGGTTGGCACCACACTAACACTACAGGTTGGCACTACACTAACACTACTGGTTGGCACCACACCAACACTACAGGGTTGCACCACACCAACACTACAGGTTGGGCACCACACTAACACTACAGGCTGGCACTACACCAACACTACAGGCCACACCTGCTACTAACACTACTGGCTGGCACCACACACACAGGCTGGCACTCCACACCAACACTACTGGCTACACTACACTAACACCACAGGCTGGCACCACACTCAACACTACTGGCTGGCACCACACCAACACCACAGGCTGGCACTATACTAACACTACAGGCTGGGCACTACACCAACACTACAGGCTGGCAATCACACCACCACCATGGTGCTGCACCACACCAACACTACAGGGTCAAGCACTCACACTAACACCACAGGCTTACACCACACTAACACTACAGGTTGGCACTCACCAACACTACAGGTTACACCACACTAACACTACTGGTTACACTACACCAATACTACAGGTCAAGCACTACACTAACACTACAGGTTGGCACTACACTAACACTACTGGCTGGCACCACACTAAAGGACTACTGGTTGGCACTACACTAACACTACTGGCTGGCACTACACTAACACTGGCTGCACCACCAACACTACAGGCCAGCACTCACACTAACACTACAGGCCAAGCACTACACCAACACCACAGGCTGGCACCACACCAACACCACAGGCTGGCACCACACCAACACCACTGGCTGGCACCACACCAACACCACTGGCTGGGCACCACACCAACACCACTGTGGTTGCACTACACTAACACTACTGGTTGGCACTACACTAACACTACTGCTGGCACTACACTAACATCACAGGTCAAGTACCCACCATACTAACACTACTGGTTGGCACTATACTAACACTACAGGCTGGCAATTACACTAACACTACAGGCTGGCACTACACCAACACTACTGGTTGCACCATACTCAACACTACTGGCTGCACCACACTAACACTCACAGGCTGGCACCACACTAACACCACTGGCTCAAGCACCATACCAACACCACAGGCTGGCACCACACCAACACTACAGGTTGGCACCACACCAACACCACAGGCTGGCACTATACCAACACTACTGGCTGGCACCACACCAACACTACAGGCTGGCACCACACCAACACCACAGGCCAAGCACCATACCAACACCACAGGTCAGGCACTACACTCACCACAGGCTGGCACTACACTAACACTACGGTTGGCACTACACTAACACTACTAAGCCATACTCACACTAACACTACAGGTTGGCACTATACTAACACTACTGGTTGGCACTATACTAACACTACAGGCTGGCACCACACTAACACCAATAGCTGGGCACTATACTAACACCACAGGTTGGCACCACACCACACCACAGGCTGGCACCACACTACACCACTGGCTGGCACTACACTAACACTACTGGTTGGCACCACACTCAACACCACAGGCTGGCACCACACCAACACTACTGGCTGGCACTATACCAACACCACAGGCTGGCACCACACCAACACTACTGGCTGGCACCATACCAACACCACCAAGCCAAGCACCACACTAACACTACAGGTTGGCACTACACTAACACTACTGGTTGGCACTACACTAACACTACTGGTTACACCATTCAACACTCATAGTTGGCACTACACTAACACTACAGGTTGGCACTCACACTAACACTACAGGCTGGCACTACACTAACACTACAGGCTGGCACTACACTAACACTACTACTGGCTGGCAATTACACTAACACTACTGGTTGGCACTACACTAACACTACTGGCTGGCACTACACTAACACTACTGGCTGGCACCACACTAACACTACAGGTTGGCACCACACCAACACCACAGGCTGGCACTACACCAACACTACAGGCCAAGCACCACCAACACCACAGGCCGGGCACCACACCAACACCACTGGCCGGGCACTATACCAACACTACAGGTTGGCACTACACTAACACTACTGGTTGGCACTATACTAACACTACAGGCTGGGCACTACACTAACACTACTGGTTGGCACTACACTAACACTACAGGCTGGCACTCACACTAACACTACAGGCTGGCACTATACTAACACTACAGGCTGGCACCACCAACACTACAGGCTGGCACTATACTAACAATTACTGGTTGGCACCACACACTACAGGCTGGCACCATAATAACACTACAGGCTGGCAATTACACTAACACTAAGAAAGCCAAGCACTATACCAAACACCACAGGTCAAGCACCACACCAACACCACAGGCTGGCACTCCATACCAACACCACAGGCTGGGCACCACACCAACACTACTGTCACACCACACCAACACTACTGGTTGGCACTACACTAAACACTACAGGCTGGCACTGGCACTAACACCAAGGTTGGCACTACACAACACTCACAGGTTGGCACTACACCAACACTACTGGCTGGCACCACTCAACACTACTGGTTGGCACTACACTAACACTACTGGTTGGCACTACACTAACACTAAGCAGGCTGGCACTACACTAACACTACTGGTTGGCACTACACTCCAACACTACTGGCTGGCACCACACCAACACTACAGGCTGGCACTACACTAACACTACTGGCTGGCACTACACTAACACTACAGGCTGGCACTATACTAACACTACAGGCTGGCACTCACACTAACACTACTGGCTGGGCACTACACTAACACCACAGGCTGGCACCACACTCAACACTCACAGGCTGGCACTACACCAACACTCACTGGGTTGGCACCACACCAACACCACTGGCTGGCACTCACACCAACACCACTGGCTGGGCACTACACCAACACTACAGGCTGGGCACCACACTAACACCACAGGCTGGGCACCACACCAACACTACTGGTCAAGCACTACACTAACACACTACTGGCTGGCACTACACTAAACACTACTGGCTGGCACCTCTTACACCTCAACACCACACAGGCTGGCACCACACCAACACCACTGGTTGGCACCACACTAACACCACAGGCTGGCACCACACTAACACTACTGGCTGGCACCACACTAACACTACTGGCTGGCACCACACCAACACCACAGGCCACACCACACCAACACCACTGGCTGGCACTCACACCAACACCACAGGCCGGCACCACACCAACACCAGGCCAAGCACCACACCACCACTGGTCAAGCACCACACCAACACCACTGGCACCACACCAACACCAGGTCAGTACCACACCAACACTACTGGCTGGCACTCACACTAACACTCACAGGTTGGCACTATACCAACACTACAGGTTGGCACTACACTAACACCACAGGTTGGCACTCACACTAACACTACTGGCTGGCACTCAGCACTAACACTACAGGCTGGCACTCATACCAACACTACAGGCTGGCACCACCAACACCACAGGCTGGCACCACACCAACACTACAGGCTGGGCACCACACCAACACTACTGGGTTGGCACTCACACCAACACTACTGGCTGGCACTACACTAACACTACTGGCTGGCACCTCACACTACCACCACAGGCTGGGCAATTAAGCACCAACACCACAGGCTGGCACCACACCAACACTACTGGCTGGGCACCACACCAACACCACAGGTCAGGCACTACACTCAACACTACTGGCTGCACCTGCACACTACAGGTTGGCACTACACCAACACTACTGGTTGGCACTACACTAACACTACTGGTTGCACTAATTAACACTACAGGTTGGCACTACACTAACACTACAGGCTGGCACTACACTAACACTACAGGCTGGCACTACACTAACACTGCTCGGCTGGGCACCACATTAACACTACAGGCTGGCACTACACTAACACTACAGGCTGGGCACTATACTAACACCACAGGCCAAGCACTATACTAACACTACTGGGTCAAGTACCACACCAACACTACAGGCTGGCACTACACTAACACTACAGGCTGGCACTACACTCACCAAGCAGGCTGGCACCACACCAACACCACAGGCTGGCACCACACCAACACTACTGGCTGGCACCACACCAACACTACTGGTTGGCACCACACTAACACTACAGGCTGGCACCACACCAACACCACAGGCTGGCACCACACCAACACCACAGGCTGGCACCACACCAACACTCCACTGGCCAAGCACCACCACACCACTGGCTGGCACCACACCAACACTACTGGCCGGGCACCACACCAACACCACAGGCTGGCACCACACCAACACTACAGGCTGGCACCACACCAACACCACAGGCTGGCACCACACCAACACTACTGGCCAAGGCACCACACCAACACCACAGGCCGGCACCACCAACACTACTGGCTGGCACCACACTAACACCACAGGCTGGCACCATACCAACACTACAGGCTGGCACTACACCAACACCACTGGCTGGCACCATAATTAACACTCACTGGCTGGCACCACACTAACACCAGGTTGGCACTACACAACACTACTGTCAAGCACCACACTAACACCACAGGTTGGCACCACACTAACACTACCAAGGTTGGCACTACACCACCATTGGTTGCTACTCACACTAACACTACTGGTTGGCACTCACACTAACACTACAGGCTGGCACTACACTAACACTACTGGTTGGCACTACACTAACACTACTGGTTGGCACTACACTAACACTACAGGTTGGCACTACACTAACACTACTGGCTGGCACTACACCAACACTACTGCCGGGCACTACACTAACACTACAGGTTGGCACTACACTAACACTACAGGTTGGCACTACACTAACACTACTGGCTGGGCACCATACTAACACTACTGGTTGGCACTACACTAACACTACAGGTTGGCACTACACTAACACTACTGGTTGGCACTACACTAACACTACTGGTTGGCACTACACTAACACTACAGGTTGGCACTACACTAACACTACTGGTTGGCACTACACTAACACTACAGGTTGGCACTACACTAACACTACTGGTTGGCACTACACTAACACTACAGGTTGGCACTACATCAACACTACTGGCTGGCACCACACTAACACTACTGGGTTGGCACTTACACTAACACTACAGGCTGCACCTCACACTAACACTACTGGTTGGCACCACCAACACTACTGGTTGGCACCACTCAACACTACAGGCTGGCACTACACTAACACTACTGGCTGGGCACCACACCAACACCACAGGCTGGCACCACACCTAACACTACAGGTTGGCACGCATTAACACTACTAAGTCAAGCACTCCATACTAACACTGGCTGGCACTACACTAACACTAAGCAGGCTTGGCACCACACCACTACTGGCTGGCACTATACTAACACTACAGGCTGGCACTACACTAACACTACTGGTTGGCACTATACTAACACTACAGGTTGGCACTACACTAACACTACTGGTTGCACCATACCAACACTACTGGTTGGCACCACCAACACTACTGGCTGGCACTACACCACACTACTGGCTGAAAATTACACTAAACAACAGGCTGGCACCACACTAACACCACTGGCTGGCACTATACCAACACTATGGGTTGGGCACTATACTAACACTACAGGCTGGCACTACACCAACACTACAGGCTACACCACACTAACACCACAGGCTGGCACCACACCAACACCACAGGCCAAGCACCACACTAACACTACTGGTTGGCACTCACACTAACACTACAGGTTGGCAATTATACTAACACTACAGGTTGGCACCTCACACTAACACTACAGGTTGGCACTCACACTAACACTACTGGCTGGCACTACACTAACACTACAGGTTGGCACTACACTAACACTACAGGTTGGCACTACACTAACACTAAGAAGGGCACTACACTAACACTACTGGTTGGGCACTACACTAACACTACAGGTTGGCACTACACTAACACTACAGGCTGGCACACTCAACACTACTGGTTGGCACTCACACTAACACTACAGGCTGGCACCACACTAACACCACTGGCTGGCACCACACCACCACAGGCTGGCACCACACCAACACTACTGGCCGGCACCACACCAACACTGGCTAAGGCCGGGCACCACACTAACACTACAGGTTGGCACCACACTAACACTACTGGTTGGCACTACACTAACACCACAGGTTGGCACTCCACACTAACACCACTGGCTGGCACTACACCAACACTACTGGCTGGGCACTACACTAACACTACTGGCCGGGCACTCACACCAACACTACTGGCTGGCACTACACTAACACTACAGGTTGGCACTCCACACCAACACTACAGGCTGGCACTACACCACACTACAGGCTGGCACTACACTAACACCACAGGCTGGCACTACACTAACAACACCACAGGTTGGCACTCATACTAACACTACTGCCAAACCACACCAACACCACAGGCTGGCACTACACCAACACTA
>NW_024711287.1:5000-14199 GCF_018991925.1 Homarus americanus | reverse complement strand
TGTTGTACTTCGTTCGGTGCATATTGATGAGGTTATAATTGGGTTTAGTTATTAACAATAGGATTATTAATTGAAAGTAGATGTGTCTCAACCCTGATAGACTAAGTAGACTTCTCTCTCAACCCCAGATAGACTAAGTAGACTTCTCTCTCTCTTAACCCCAGATAGACTAAGTAGACTACTCTCTCTCAACCCAGATAGAATGTAAATAGATAAGTCTCTACACTCTCCAGCAAGGTTAGGTTAAGCTGACAGGTAACACACTTGATACCTGTGTGTGGTAACCTCACGTGCTGGCGTCTGTGATCAGCTGTGTTGATGTTGCGCTGAGATCCTGTGGTGCACACGGGGTTTCCTGTAACCTGACACTACCGGGGCTGGTGGGTTAGGTGGGCAGGTGGGTGATGGCAGGACCACCTTCACTTGTAATCTATCGCTTGGGAATCCTGTTGTCCAAGTCTAGATATATTAGTCTTTTTAATTATATATTTTGAGTCTTTAAATCTATGTCTATATCATAATAATTCGGGTCTTGCTGTCGTCCTATACTTAGGCTTATCACCCTTATTTCACCTTTACAATATGCAATTAAATTACTATGTAAATAATGGTATATAGTTATCTGTGTTCACTGTAAAGATAACTTCTCTATGTAATCTAAATTAGAATATTTATCGGCTTAAAGATAACAGGTGTAGATTATCACGTTAATTAAAGGTGAACTATACATTACTGTCTTAGTATTCAGTCTGTGTATGCAAATTACTAAATCTGTTTGTATTCATGTTTGGGGGAATAAACTCCTCTTAAATGTTGGAATTTTTGGGTTAGTTTGTCTGATTTTAATAGTTACAGGTTCGTCAAGTTGTTTTTAATTTAGTGAACTTTATAATAAACTTTCTAGTGAACCTTTTAAGTGAACCTTCTAGTGAACCTTCTAGGGAACCATCTAGTGAGCCTTCTAGTGAGAACCTTCTAGTGAACCTTCTAGTGAGCTTTCTAGTGAACCTGCCAGTCAACCTTCTAGTGAACCTGCTAGTGAACCTTCTAGTGAGAACCTTCTGGTGAAAACCTTCTAGCAGAACCTGCTGGTGAGAACCTTCCTAGTGAACCTTCTGAGTAGAGACAGCTACAAAGTGAACCTGCTAGTGAACCTTCTGGTGAAACCTGCTGGTAAAGAACCTTCTAGTGAACCTGCCTGTGGACCTTCTAGTAGGGCTGCTAGTGAGCCTGCTGAGTGAACCTTCTAGTAGAGCACTGCTAGTGAACCTTCTAGTCCTCCAGCTCTGCTTGTTGCTATAAGTGGTTGACGTAAGTTGGCTTCGGGACCATTTTCGCTGATCGTCTGATGTTTAGTTGGCGCTGGATTTATTCTTGATCCTCACGTCTGTTCTGTTGTTGTCTTGTGGCAGGATTGTGTCGTAAGGGGTGACAGATCAAATCTATGTTCGTCTGGGGGTGACAGATCCGTCTATGTTCGTCTGGGGGTGACAGATCCGTCTATGTTCGTCTGGGGGTGACAGATCGTCCTATGTTCGTCTGGGGTAACAGATCGTCTATATTCGTCTGGGGTATGACGATCCGTCTATATGTTCGTCTGGGGGTGACAAATCCGTCTATATTTCGTCTCGGGGACAGATCAATCTTCGTCTGGGGCTGAGCAAAGATCCGTCTATGTTCGTCTGGGGGTGACAGATCCGTTATGTTCGTCTGGGGGTGACAGATCCGTCTATGTTCTCGTCTGGGGGTGACAGATCCGTCTATGTTCGTCTGGGGTGACAGATCGTCTATGTTCGTCTGAGGGTGACAGATCCGTCTATGTTCGTCTGGGGTGACAGATCTAACTATGTTCGTCTGGGGTGACAGATCCGTCTATGTTCGTCTGGGGGTGACAGATCTGACTAGTTCGTCTGGGGGTGACAGATTCGTTTATGTTCGTCTGGGGGGGTGACAGATCCGTCTATGTTCGTCTGGGGGTGACAGATTCGTCTATGTTATTCGTCTGGGGTGACAGATCCGTCTATATTCCATCTGGGGGTGACAGATCCGTCTATATGTTCGTCTGGGGGTGTAGATCCGTCTATATGTTCATCTGGGGGTGACATCCGTCTATGTTCATCTGGGGGTGACAGATCCGTCTATGTTCATCTGGGGTGTGCATCTGTCTATGTTCATCTGGGGGTAACAGATCGTCTATGTTCATCTGGGGGTGACATCACTCTATGTTCATCTGGGGGGTGACAGATCAATCTATATGTTCATCTGGGGTGACAGATCCGTCTATGTTCATCTAGGGGTGACAGATCCGTCTATATATAGTCTGAGTAAGACAGATGCCGTGTGAACAGTGACAAATCATCGCCATTTCAAGGACATGGAATCCCAAGCGGTGACAAATGTCTATAATCGGAGGTGATGGAGGCAGGGACGCTGTGGTGTGGCATCGATTGCTGACTCTGTTGTTTGGTAAGTCGTCCTTCCTGCATTGTCTCCCCACCCACCCACCTTGCAGTATCTTACCCCCCCACCACTCCCTCCCCCTCCCTCACTTCCACCTGCATTGCCCTGAACCTGCCACCTCCTGTCTGCTTCTCCCCTGCACATCACTGCTGATTGTCACTGCTCACGGGCACCAGACGTCCACTGCCCCAGCTGTGTACCAGCTGTATGTGGGGGCGGACGGTCGCTAGCTGAACTGTGGGGAGGGGGCGGTCGCTGCTTTCTATCGATTTACCCTACTACCCCTGCCTCCCCCTCCCCCACTTGCTTCTTCCTTCCTCTCACCTGTCTCTCCTCCTTCCCCCCAGGTCCACCAGCTGGTCTAGGCCAACACCTCCCTGGTGCCAGCTGACCCTTTAACATAAAACTCTGACGTGAATGCACATAACACTCTGCTCTGAATATTGCACTCAATTTTTCTTCCTGAGCTACACGTGTGTGTCGTGACCAACATATTACAGTCAACGTGTTATAATATTGTTATAATCGTCACTGTTAATTTGTCATGTAGTATACCGAGTAATGCCTGGTTACTATGGCTTGTATGTAAACAGTGTGAGTATTGGATGTTAAGTAGGGAGTAATGTAACCCTTATGATGGTAAGTTGTCGTGGAGTTAGTGGGTGGCTGGCTGGCTGGCTGGCGACATGTAGTAATAATGGGAGGGCCGCACTGCGGGCTGAGTTGCTCTCCGCGGCGCACATACCATTCGCACTACCAGCAGGGAAAGGTGGTGTCGGTTACTCAGCCAGAGCCCAGCACCGGGGTAGCAGGATCTAGATTCCCAGCTGGTGGGCCCACAGACAGGAGGCAACAAGTCCGTAAAGGGCCTCCCACCAGCCCCTCCTCAACGTTTTTATGTTTTAACCCGTCAGTATCTTGTTTACCTCGTGTTGACAGCTGAGGGACCACGTGTGTTTTTGTTAGTGACCCGGTGTATAATTTGTGTAAAATTGATGGGATGAGGAATAGTCACGACCTTGTGTGAGTCATGAAGTACCCGCCCGTAGGCTGCGCATGACCAGAAACAATGACAAAAATTGGTTATATATCAAGAGGTTCTGAAGAACAATGGAAACAAATTGATGTATACAACTGTGTGATAGTGTAAAACCCAGACGACTTTATTTATATATATGACTGAGTTTTTTATATTAGATTGCTTTTTGGATTTTAATTTTTTTTTTCAAGTGTATACCCAAATGTGATGCCGGTGCTTGCATGACGCCGTATATGAAAAATTGATCATTGTTGCAATTTAGTGTTTCATGGCACTACGAAGTCGGGGGTGTGAGGAAACACACAAGGGGAAGGGAGGCGAGGGGGGCCTGGGGGAAGTGGGTGGGATGGGTGGCAGAGGGCGAGGATAGAGCCAGTGAAGAAATGACCAATTTGAATCTAAAGTGGAACGAAAAAAAAAGAGAATTTAGCCGTGACATGGCATCCAAGGACCTATACAAAGACAGTGCGCCTAAGACCAAGAGACGTAGTAGCCAACAAAGACTCACTAGAATAAGAGGAAAAACAAAAGTGCCGATACAGAAGTTGACAACAGAGAAAAACGATTACAAAGACGACTTGTATTTTTCCTCCATCAAACCACTTCTTAACCGTACCAAAGAAAAAAGAGTTTGAATACAAGTCATTAAGAGTTGTGCGGGTGGCATTACAGTATTAATATTTGTATTTGTGCGGCGAAAAACTTAATACGACCATTGTGTATTGGGCCGGTGTGTTCTCAACTCATGACGACAACGGTGACAGACCAAGAGCAAAAGAATGTTCCAGGAAGTGAGGAGGAGGATCTCTTGGTAACTAAAAGTGTCTCGTTGTGGAGGTATGTGTAAGAGATGTGGAGACAGAGAGAGAGACAAACACCCTAACAGAGAGGACTACTTACCAAGAGTCCTAGAGTTGTTCAGAGGAGTCCAAAGAGTCGCCAAGTGGCTCCATTGAGCGACTTTAAGGTGACACTTTGGATAGACTCTGAACGCATAAACCCAACTGAGTGCATGAGAGAGAGAGAGAGAGAGGTTGAACACAAGTGAAAAGAGTTGACAGACATCTGAGGGACAGTACTAGGTGTGTAATGGTGTACACTCGCCACCAAAATTGTCCTCTCCTCGCCACCAAACTGTCCTCCTCCTCCTCCTCTCCTCTCCCTCAAACTGTCCTCCTCCTCACCACTTGCCACCAAACTGTCTTCCTCCTCCTCACCACTCGCCACCAAACTGCCCTCCTTCTCACCTCCCACCAAATTGCCTCCTCACCACTCGCCACCAAACTGTCCTTCTCCTCACCACTCATACACCAAACTGTCCTTCTCCTCCACACTCAACAAACTATCCTTCTCCTCACCACTCGCCACCAAATTGTCCTCCTCCTCACCCTCGCCACAAACTGTCCTCCTCCTCTCACCACTTACACAAACTGTCTTCCTCCTCCTCACCCACTCGCCAAACCCTCTCTCCCCCCTCCACCAAATTGTCCTCCTCACCCTCGCCACCAAACTGTCCTCCTCACCACTCGCCACCAACTGTCCTTCTCCTCTCCCTCCTCACCCAAACTATCCTTCTCCTCACCACTCCCACCAAATTGTCCTTCTCCTCACCCCTCGCCACCAAACTGTCCTCCTCCTCCCCACCACTGCCACCAAACTCCTCCTCCTCCTCACCACTCGCCACCAAATTGTCCTCCTCCCTCACCACGCCCACCAAACTATCCTCCTCCCTCATCACTCGCAATTGTCCTCCTCCTCCCACCCCCTTGCGCAAACGTCCTCCTCCTCACCCTCGCCACCAAACTGTCCTCCTCCTCATCACTCGCGACCCAATTGTCCTCCTCCTCCCTCGCCACCATTATTCCTCCTCCTCCCTCACCTCGCCACCAAACTGTCCTCCTCCTCACCCCTCGCCACCAAACTGTCCTCCTCCTCACCCTCCCCTCAACTGTCCTCCTCCTCCTCCCCACCCTCGCCACAAACTGTCCTCCTCCTCCACCTCGCCACCAAACTGTCCTCCTCCTCACCACTCGCCACCAACTGTCCTCCTCCTCCACCACCTCCACAAACTGTCCTCCTCCCTCACACCTCCACCAAAACTGTCCTCCCTCCTCACCACTCGCCACCAAACTGTCCTCCTCTTCCTCACCTCGCCACCAAACTGTCCTCCTCCTCCTACCTCCACCAAACTGTCCTCCTCCTCACCCCCTCCACCAAGCCCCTGTCCTCCTCCTCTCCACCACACTCCACCAAGCTCCTCCTACCCTCCGCCACCAAACTGTCCTCCTCCTCTCACCCTCCAACAAACTGTCCTCCTCCTCCTCCCCACACCTCCCAAACTGTCCTCCTCCTCACCACCTCCCACCAAATTGTCCTCCTCCTCACCACATCCCTCACCTGGAAACACAAGAAGGATTAACCAGCCATCAACACCCCTTCACCGTACAACAAACAACTCCCCCACGCCTGTCACCTGGCGTGGGGATGAGGAAATGAGGTAGAGGTGACGTGGGGAAACTCTCCCACCTGTCAGTTCTGTCTACCTGCAGTTGCTTCTCCATGGCCCTCCTCCCCACGGCTGTCTCCTCCCCAGGGCAGTCTCCTCCCCAGCTGTCTCCTCCTCCCCCTTGTGCTCCTCCCCCATGGCTCTCTTAATGACTGTCTCCTCCCCCCTCACGGCTCTCTCCCAGGGCTGTCTCCTCCCCAGCTGTCTCCCTCCCACGGCTGTCTCCTCCCCCACAGCCTGTCCTCCCACAGCTGTCTCCCTCCCCAGGGCTGTCTCCTCCCCACAGCTGTCTCACCCCACATTGTCTCCTCCCCAGGGCTGTCTCCTCCCGGCTGTCTCCTCCCCAAGGGCTGTCTCCTCCTGGCTCCTCTCCAGCTGTCTCCTCCCACGGCTGTCTCTCTACGGCTGTCTCACTTTACGGATGGTTCTCTTTGTCTCCGGTCAGTTCTCTGGGTGTATTGTGGGAGAAAGTTTACAAGGATTTAGAGAACAGAATTCTCTTGTTCTCCTCTTCTCATCTCTCTTTTTTTGAATCACCTGAAGGCCCTTACTTTCTCTGAAGAATAGAACCCAGCTTATTTCATAAGAATGAACGCAACAATTTACTGAAGATGCCCCAGCTTATTTCACTGAAGAAAGACACCCAACTTATTTCACCTTGAATAGACACCCAACATTTCAACAGAATAGACACACCAGCATTTCTAGAATCATTTTATTTCAACCTTAAGAATCGACACCTAACTTATTTCACCTGAAGATTAACCACTAAAACACGATATACCGTGGGTTAGGTTAGAGTTAGCGTTATGATGTTTAAATTGAAGGTGAAATAAACTGGGTGTCTATTCTTCAAAGTTAAAAAAACACCAAAAAACCACCATTCTTCGGGTAAATAACTGCAACTCAGGTAAAAAACTTTAAAGCCGATTTTTCAGGAGAAAACAAGCTTGTCAAATATTCTTCAGGTTAAATAACCTGGGGTAACCTTGGACAGTGAAACCAAGCTGGGGTATCGATTTTTCGGGTAAAAAAGCTGATTAATGGATTTCAAGGTAAGCTGGGTGTCTATAATTGAAACAACCTGTGTCGATTCTTCAGAAATCAAGCTAAAATGATTTTTCAGGTGAAAATAAGCTGGGGTGTCGACTTCAGGTGAAATAATCCACGCTCTAAATCATCTCGACAAGTGATCCCCAAAAATGTCTTAGTTGTTTAAGCTAAGAATGTGAGGAATATTTGAGGTTGAAGAGAACAAGAATTGATAGTACAGGTGTTAATGTTACCTGAGGGCAGAACCCAGATGAACTGAGCATATTGAGGAAAAGAACTTCTTCATTTAATGCCTACTAGCAATTATTATGTGTATGCATTTATTCATTAATATATTACAGTTTTATACTCAAGATACAGGAAACAAGGTGTGTGTGTGTGTGTGTGTGTGTGTGTGTGTGTGTGTGTGTGTGTGTGTGTGTGTGTGTGTGTATTGAAGAGCTAAAGAACACCACAGCTGGTAGGTGTGCTGTATACCTGAATATACCATGGAATAAGAAGAAACAGCTGAAAAGAACGCAAGGAAGGAAAGAAAGAAGGAAGGAAAAGAGGATATTTTTTTGCCCTCAATAATAGGACCACGATGCTTGATGACGAAGAGGTGGAGACGTAATACCCATACCAAGCAATGACTCTTGTGAGATAGTTGTAAAAGCAGAGGGAGTTATTACGACAACAGCAGTCATTGTGGGTGTTTCACAGAAAAATGTTGCCAGGGTAAGGTTTGCTGTGTTGCTGTGAGATCCAGCCATCAGGCTATACACATACAGTGTATTAGCCATCTCGTGAAGACACAACATCCACAAACGAGACAATACCTTCGCAGGAAATGACGACCACCCCCCTGCTGAGCGAAATGGACTGCGACTGACTCAGTGGGTAGTCGGCCTCATACCCCGTTTTGCGGGGATTTTTCATTTTCTATTATGCATCGATTCAGTGATTTTCCCAATTTTTTCAATCCAGTATTTCTCTTATGCTTAATCCAGTTTTCTGCGATGACCTCCGTTTCGTGTAGTATAACTTGTCCAGTATTGCGTCTCTGCTTTATATGCTGATCTGCCTGGCCAATTACCGCGCGGTTAACGCCAGTTTATTCTGGGTCATTATTGTTGCAGGTAAAAATTACCGGTTAGGCTGGAGTCAATGAATGGCCTGTCCAACCGCGATATTCGTTGTCGGCGAAAATAAAATGCATGGTAGTAAACAGCTTTAATTGGTTAGCTGATTTGGTTGGATTGTTCTCACGAATCAACTCGTGTCTGAAAAGTTAAAGGTGGTTAGTGATGCTGGAACCGATTGTTCGCCACCGGCAGGAACGTTGAAGTGGCTGTTGTTATTGTGATTGTAGAGTTGCTGCTTCTATTGTAGTTGCTGTTGATAGTGTTTTGACTTTTGGTTGTTACTTTGTTGTTGATGTTTTCAAATGTCAATATTCGTTGTTTATTGAACGGTGGTTACTTTTGTTATTGCAGTTGTCGTTTAGCATTTTTTTTTTCAGAAATAAGCCGAAATAAACAATCATTGATCCGAATAATTTAACATTTCACACACCTCGGATTAATACTACGACCAGACAATGTAGACAATGATCACAAGGAAAACAACAGTGTGTGTTATACCAAAAACAACACGTAGAGGAGCACTTGGGGAGGGCTAAGGGAGGACTTGGTGGAGGAGGGGGCACGATGGTTGAGCCAAGAGATGGGGTCAAGTGTTAGACTGAAGGAGGAGGGTGAGAGTCTGAACAGTGACCCACACTCCCAATACATCAGAATTGGTAGATAAAAATTCTCATAATCAAGAAACAACAAATATATTGATAGTGATGATAATAGTAATATTAAAGTAATAACAGTGAAAACAACAATAAAATAATAATAAAATAATAATAATAATAATAATAATAATAATAATAATAATGAAATAATAATAATAATAATTAGTAACAACAATTATCACAGTATAATAACTGACAAAATACATACTTAGTAATTGAAGCACACACCAACATACGTAATTAAGATGATAAGAAACAAAAACAACAGAGTAGAGACACAAATGGAAAAGGAGGTGGTGGAGGGAAAGAGGAGGAGGAGGAGGAGGAAGAGGAGACAGGCAGCAGGGGAGAGGTGAGTTTA
>NW_024711286.1:7500-15971 GCF_018991925.1 Homarus americanus | reverse complement strand
AAACTGAAAATGCAGTCGCAGGAGGAGCAAAGTTCAGCATGTGCATGCACCGTATGTGATCTACTAAAGAATTCTTTTAGATCTCGTGACTTTACAAGTAAGAAAGTTATTGTGGAAAATGGCAGGGGGATTTTTATCATCGATGACTGATTTTAATTTTTGCTTTCTCTTAAATCTTTTTGCATCATTTTTCCCATTGTCAGATACACTATTTGATATACTGCAAGCAAAAATTCATGATGTTGGTTATTGTGTCAAAAAAGTGAATGATTTTCGCCTGGCTTTGGAACAGAAGAGAGAAGAGTTTGAGAACATTTGGGAAACAACAAAGAACTGTGATCACATAAATGAAAATGAACCCAGATTTAAGAGACAAAAAGGAAATGTTGATGTGAAGACGTCATTCTCACGACTTTATGTAGAAATATATGACACGATACTTAACCAGGTTAATATCAGATTTGCAAATTTGGATTCATTAAGATTCTTAGAGCTTTTACACTCTCCATCATTCTGTGAGTTTACTAAGTTTGGGCAATTTCCAGAGCTTGCTTTTCAATCGCTGAAGTGTAGCTATGATAATTTCTTTGATTTTTTATCACTGAAATCGCAACTTAGAGATGTTTACATGCCAGAGGAATTCAAAGATAAAACTATAACAGAAATTTTAAGTTTCATAAAGCTGAATGACTTGGATAAGGCTTACAATGAAGTAGCAAGACTTTGTGAATTAATTTTAACAGTTCCAGCAACGACTGCATCTGTAGAGCGCAGCTTCTCTGCTTTGAAGCGAATTAAAACGTACTCAAGAAATTCTCAAGGTCAAGAAAGATTGCAAAGTTTTGCCCTTCTATCAATTGAAAAAGAAGTATTGCATAATCTTCAGAGCAAGCCAGAATTTTACACCAAAGTTACTGATCATTTTGCTCGTAAGCCAAGAAGAATTCCATTGAACTATGTTTAAAATGGTAAGTTAAAATAATATTTTGTTAATTACTTCCTTTTTTATAATTATGTTAAATGAATAATAAAATGATATTAATATTCTTACTCCAGCTTCATCAGAGATCTTACCAGCGTCATTTGCTTACCCTAGCATTTATCTCACGACACGCCACTGGTATATATATATATATATATATATATATATATATATATATATATATATATATATATATATATATATATATATATATATATATATATATATATATATATATATATATATATATATATATATATTTCATGTAGATCCACAATGAAAATGTGGGTAAAATAAATCTTGATAATATCACACAGGAAAAAGGGAAACAATGGAGCACCTTAGCTTTCGTCTTTATTCAAGACATATTAAGAGGCAACTGAATTACATGAACAGAGAGAGGCTTAAGTACACAGGGTGACCTTATTAAACATGAAGGCAGGTCATAAATACGACATCTACTAATCGGCACACCAACACCACCACACACACAAAGGAGCTTAAAAGAAAGGGCGACGTAACTGGTCATGTTAAGTCAGGTAAAAAATATGGGATTCACTTATCATCTACCCTACATCTAACTCGAATGCTTTCAAAGCATTTTTAACGTTAGGCCACTGACAAATAAATTTGTGTAACATATCAGTTTTGTACTGACCATCACTAATGTTTATAGAATTTAATTCCTCAATCAAACTTGCTTCAACCAGAAGTCTTTCTGTGACACATGATGATTTATACACTTCTAAGCTGTTTTCCCAATCCATGGGATGATTATTGTTCCTAACATGAACGAACAGTGCACTGCTTTTCTGAAAGCAGTGCACTCTTCTAATATTGTACTTGTGCTGTTTAATTCTGAGTTGTAATGCTTTCCCAGTCTGTCCTTCATAATTTACACTACAGTTGCGACATGGAATGTAGTAAACGCTTCCATTTACATTCAAGGTTGGGCTATTCTTGATTAATACATTAGTTATAGTCGAGTCATACTTAAAAACAACATTAATATTTAATAATTTAAGGGACTGAACTAACGGGACAAATTCATTGCGATAAGGCAGTCAAAATATTCTTAAATGTAGGAATTTGCCTGGTTTGAGTAGAATGAAAGGGTTTTTGAACTCTTTTAAAACAATGATCAGCAAACAATGAAGGGTACCTAAGTTTTTGTGCAATGGACTGAATGTGTTTCAGTTCTTCATCAATAAATTCAAATACGCAAACATCTCAAAAACATAGCAGAAATAAATGACATTTTTGTAGATTCATGGTGACTTGATAACAAAATGTATGAAACTGTCTACCTGTGTAGGCTTTCTGTACACCTTGTAATTTTGGATAAAAGCGATTATAATGATAGGATGAATTCATTACTGAGTGATGAAAGCTCTTATTGTGAGCTTAGAAGAGATCCCCTGGAATATTTTAATAAGTTATCTAACTCCCAAATGAGGGAGTTATTGAAAAAGAACCCAGATCTCAAACAGTTCTCTCAAATCAATCCCACTTTACCTTATATGTATGGATTGATCAAAACACATAAACTTAATAATCCATTACGCCCCATCGTGAGTTCTGTGGGTTCTGTTACAAACAAATTATCCAAGTGGTTGGTTAGGATGCTATAAACGCTTACAGGCCAGATATCTAATTCACATATACACAACAGCAGTGGTTTAATTGATAAACTCAAGATACACAATGAACCATGTAAATTAATAAGTTTTGATGTAAGTTCACTTTTTACTAGAGTACCAGTGTATGACCTACTTTCATCCCTTAAAGATAAGTTGCCTCTGTTAGATTTGACTATTGAACATTATACATTTCTCAAATTGATAGAGTTATGCGTTACTGACAATGTTTTTCGAGCAAATGGAAAGTTTTACAACATATATTTGGCATGGGCATGGGTAATTGTCTTTCTGCTCCTTTAGCTTGTATTTATAAGGAGTTTTTTGAGGTTAGATTACTACCCAACATCGGGGACTTTATTCCTCCATGGTATAGATATGCAGATGATCTGCTTTGTCTTTGGCCTAGAAACAGTGACCCACTGGAATTTTTAGACAAGCTTAATTATCTTGTCCCCAGTATTACATTCAAAATTGAAAGAGAGATAAATGGATCCCTTCCATTTCTTGATATGCTTATCATGAGAAATGGACATAACCAGAACGCGCATGCGTGCCGTTGTGTCAACAAAGGCTGTAAGAGACTGCTCCTTAAAAGTCGTATTTCTGACGAATTCAGCGAGTCTACTAATCCCAGCCTGTGCAGACAACTACAGTAAGACCCAGTTATCAGCACAGTGGCATCTATTTTTTTTTACTTTTGGACTTAGTCATATTTTTAGGATAAAAACTTCTGGTCCTACCACCCGGACCCTCTGGGCAAAGTTTTTCAAGTTTGGGCATGCGCAATGTGAAGTAGCAGTGACGTCTTTACCACTCCACCTGACTGCAGTGTTGCCAACGTGCCCTATGCCCGCCTTTAAACGCTCCCGTTCGTTGATGACGGCGGCAGTAGGTGACAGTGTTGCTGACGACTTTCATCTTGAAGACAAGTCAAAGAAGCAGAAACCTCAGACGTCAGGGTCTCCAGCAGGGGCTACGGCTCCCTCTCGCACCCCGTCTGGGGCTGTAGAGGGTGGCCTCCTCCTGCCATCGGGGTCCCCAAGTGAGCTTACATGTGGCTCAATGACCGACCCTCCGCCGACGATGGACATAAGGGATTCCCTTTGTCTCCCTGCCCCGTCGTGCCTTCGTCGTCTCGCCTTTCCTCGGGACTTGCCTCTGAGCACACGGAAGACCTGGTTCTTCCGTCACTGCTCTCCACTTCAGGACTCAACACTTCGCCGAGGTCCTACAGCCGTAATAGTCACCACACAAATGGACGAGACGGTACGCCTGCTCACTCAGGTGGGCTTTCCTGCTCCCCAGGGGAAGGTGATGCTGAAGTTCACCATCATCACCCCAGAAACTCGTCGTACCAAGGTAATGTTTCGCCACGTACCCTGGGAGATCCCTATCGACGATCTTCGCCCTCTTCTCCCACAACTACTGGACATGGAACGCCGCATCAACCCGGTCTCCAAACGTCCATCCAACGAACTCATCGGCTGGTGGGTGGGCCCCCTCCCCCGGAAGGTGAATGTAGGACCAATTCACAACTGTCCTCTCGACCGATTTATCGGAACCCCGAAAATCTGTGGTCGCTGCCAATCGTGGAAACACCGCACCTGGGAGTGCACGAGGATGGTCGCCTGCGGTTTCTGTGCAGGTCCTCACGAAACAGTGGAATGCAAATCGAAAATTCAGAACAAAATCCCAGTTATTCCACGGTGCGTCAATTGCCATGGCAGTCACCACGCCTGGAATGCCAATTGCCCACAGCGTCCTGGCACTCGCCCGGGGAAAACTTACCTTGTACCACCGCCCTCGTCTCTGACGAAGCCCCTGTCAACCAAACCTCAATCCTATCCACCACCGCCTCTTCCATCCACCAAGGATTTCCCATTGATCTCCTCTCCTCTACCACCCCCTCCATCACCCCTACCACCCATCCTTTCTCCCCTCCCTCCCTCTCCCTACCGTTCTTGGAACAAGGTCGTTGCCGGCCCTGCCACACAGTCACCACCATCTCCTGCCCACCCGGACCCCTGCTGTCTCTCACCAGCACCACCACCTCTTACTCAACTGAACCCTCACCGTCCCTCTCCGTCGCTACCACCGCCACATGCCCAGTCGGGCCCTCGGCAATCCTCGCCGCCACCTCCAGCTCATGCACAGGTACACCAAGTTGGTTCTATGGAAACAATCACTCTCCGTCTGGATCGCCACTCCAAGCAAATCAACCTTCTCTCAGCCCAACTCGACTTGTTTGTGAAAACAATTGCGACATTGCAGAAGCAACAACAACTCATTCTGGACACCCTGACCCAACAGGGGCGCGCTTTGCAAGCCCTGATGACCCGCCTCCTTCCATCTCCCGAGATGGAGGATCCATCCCTCGCTCTCCCACTCCTCCCTCTCCATTTCTCTCAACAGAATTTGGTACCTCCTCTGGAGCCCTGTCTAGCCCCTCCGACTCATCTCACACCGGAGGCCGTTCCCTCCTCTTCTTACAATGGAACATCCAGGGACTTAGACCTCGCCGGACAGACCTCGCCCAGTTTGTGCTCTCCCATCAAGTAGATGTTGCTCTACTTCAGGAAACCATCACAGACGATGTTACTCCACTCCGCCTCTCTGGCTATTCTGTTTACACCCTGCCTCGGTACCGTGGGCAGGCTCGTGGCCTCCTCACCCTTGTGCGTAACACCATTCCATCTGTTCGTCTCCCTTCACCTGACTCACATGGACCCCCGTCTGAATTACTTTCTGTCTCCCTTACTCTTGGTGACCGGACCCTTCGTGTAGTCAATGTTCATTTCAAGAGTGATTCTCTGGACCCCCAGGTTCTTCACGACCTCCATGATGGGGTTCCCACTATTGTTCTTGGCGACTTTAATGCCCGCCATCCCACTCTTACTCCGGATCATCCCACTCCATGTACCCTTAATGGATCACATCTCTCACAGTTTCTTAATGGGGATGATGATGTTCGCTTTCTTTGTCCTGACGATCCTACTCGCCTCCCCCATAGTTTCCTTGATGTTGGCTTACTATTGAACGGTCATACTTCCTTTCATCCTACCGTCTGCACCGAGCCTGCTCTGTATAGTGACCATCTTGCCGTTACTACCCATCTCAGGCTCTCCTTCTCTGCCCCGACATCAACTCCTTATCGATCCCCTCGCCTTCGTCTCACACAAGATGCTGTTCCTTCCTTTACCCAATACCTTTCTACCTGGGCGGATTCCTATGTTGTCCCTCAGTCCCTTGACTCTTACAGCGCTGATTTTGTTGATGCCGTGTATGACTCTGTCAATCGCGCTACCCCTCCACGCCCTCCCCGTCACCCCAGAAGTGCCACCAACTACTGGTATCGTATCCCTGCCATGAGACATCTCCGGCAGGTAACCCGTGATCTCCACTCTGCCATACGGAGGTCTCGGTCTCCAGAGGACTGGGAAGACTTCAAAAATTGGTGCTCCTTTGCAACTCAGGAGCGCCGTCGGATACGTGAGGCGGACTGGCTATCCTTCACGGGATCTCTATCGTTCCAGTCGTCACCCTCTTATGTATGGAATCGGATTAATGCTATACGGGGTACTCGACGGAGGCCTCCCTTGCCTGCTCTTTAATGGAGGACTGGGCACGAGCTTCCTCCCCTGAGGCACTTCCAGATCCAATGCAGGAGGCAGTGCAGGCCCGCATCGATGCGTCTGAGCCTGTTGTTCGTGCTGCTCTTACCTCCCCTGCCCCCACTGATCATCCCATCACACAGTTCGAGCTTGACAGTGCTCGTCGCTCTAGAAAAGACACCTCTCCTGGGGATGATCAGATAACCTACTCCGTCCTCAACGCCTGTACTAATATTCCTAACGGCCCCTTGCTTGCTCTCTACAATATGTCTTATGAACATGGGGTTCTCCCGTCCAACTGGAAAAATGCCACTATTATCCCCATCCCTAAGCCGGGAGATCCTGGGAAATATCGACCCATTAGTCTTACCTCCTGTGTTTGCAAGATGATGGAGAGGATACTCCATCGTCGCCTTCTTCACACCATAGGCGGCTTCCACAACTCCCTCAATGGTTTCATTCAACATCGCAGCACAGCACACTCCATTGCTTCCTTTTATTGCAATCAGACTGCCCGCGTCTCCGTCTTCCTTGATATCAAGGGAGCCTTTGATACGGCTCAGCCTGCCCTCATTTTAGCTGAACTTGCACGGTTAGGGGTTAAAGGGAGACTTCTACAATGGATCGCCTCTTACCTCACTGGACGTCAGGCCCGGGTTCGCGTTGAAGGCTCTATGTCTCCTGTTCAAGAAATGAACCTCGGCACCCCTCAAGGTGGAGTCCTGAGTCCCACCTTGTTTAACACTCTCATGCACTCCATTGCATCACTCCCGTGGCCGACAGAAGTTGTCCACTCAGGATATGCCGACGATGTCCTCCTCCAAGCCCCTGACTACCTCAGCATGCAGGAAGCCCTTGATCTGGTCTCCAGAGAGTGTGATTCACTTGGTTTCCTTCTTTCAACTGCGAAAACAAAAGCCATGTGGCACGGTCGTGTTGTACCTCCACCCCTTTTCTTATCAGGAACGCCCTTGGACTGGGTTAATGAGACAAAATACCTGGGTGTGTATGTAACTCGCACACGTTGTCAGATCCCTGAAGTCCGCTATCTTCGAGACATATGTTTTCGGCGTCTCGCTCCCCTCTCTACCATGTGCAGGGGTTCCCTTGGTGCCAGCATCCCTGTACTTCTCACCATGTACAAGTCTTTTGTCCGTTCCTGTGTCGACTACGCCGCCCCTGCCCTCGTCAACATTAGTCGGACTGCTGTCAACCGTCTCGAAGTTATCCAGAGGAAAGCTGCTCGTATCATCCTTGGGGCTCCTCAGTGGACACGCTCTACTTCTCTATATACCGAACTTGGTCTTTCCCCCTTACAGGATCGTGTCCAGGAGTTTTACCTAAAAACTGCCGTTTCCATTCTACGGGATCCTAGGGGCAACTATGTCCAAACCAACTTGACTACTGCTGTCCGAGACCGACCTCCATCTAGAAGACAGTGGCGAGGGTCACTCATCCGAGCCCTTCAGGAACACGACCTCCTGCCTGATATTGTTGTCACCCCTGCTGTTGGTTCGTCTCCTTCTCCCTGGCTGGATTTTCAACCTGAAGTGATTGCCCTCGGTGGACTGCTCCCGAAATCCCAGGTGAACCCTGTTATTCTCTGCAAATACCACCTCTCCAGGATCGCTCACTGGTCCCCAGGTAGGGTCGTCCTCTACACTGATGGTTCTGTTGACCCCGCTACAGGTAGGGCCGGGGCTGGTGTCTACATCTCCCGTCCTCATGCCCCTGAGCCTATCAAACTGTCTCTCAGAGTTTCTGACGGGGCATCCTCCACTCAGGCTGAACTAATAGCCCTCCTTGCTGCCCTTCTCGCTGAGGAAGAAGCAGATGGTTTCTGCCCCTTGCTTGTCTGCTGCGATTCCAGGTCTGCTCTCGACGGGATCGCATTTGGATCTGGGGAAAATAAGGACCTCATCCTCCGAATACGAGGGTTAACATCCACACTTCAGGATGAAGGCCGTCCTGTGACATTCCTATGGATACCTAGTCATGTCGGTATCTTGGGGAATGAGGCAGCAGATGACCTTGCCAAGACTGGCTGCAACAAGGCCACACCTGACTACGTTGTTCCTCGAACACTCTTACAGATTAGGACCCAAATCCGCCGCAAACAGAGAGAAGCTCGGGAAGCAGCCATCCCCCTGGACTCCCCGCCCACATGGTACGATGTCCTCCGTAAACTTCCTGACTTCTCGTACGTCTACGGGAAAGGGTCGCGGAAGGGGGACGTGA
>NW_024711286.1:0-2500 GCF_018991925.1 Homarus americanus | reverse complement strand
GTTCTTTGTGTTTACCTGAAATGGGGTCAAACAAAGATTTAATTCACCTGTAATCACCTATAATCAAACAAAGATTTAATTCACCTGTAATCACCTATAATCACCTAATTACACCTGGTGGCACTGCATTGGGCCACTTACCACTCGCTCAACTGCACATTAAGGCACCCACTCACAGCTGGGTCGACTGAGGATGCCCTAAACACGAACCAGTGACCCCCCAATGTAGGAGGTGAGATTAATATACCACTCGACCACCGCACCCATTGATTCTATACACAATATTGATAAAAAATTGGCCTAAAAAAACCCAGATATTTTCTTGTTGTGTTGAACTGAAATGGGATTAAAGCTGTTTTATTTCCCTCATCAAATACAACTGAGGATGTACAGTGTGTGTGTGTGTGGTTAATAACGAGAGAGAGAGAGAGAGAGAAGAAGGTGGGGAGGGAGGGGGGAGGGGAGGTGAAGTTTGCGGTTAACCACAATACTCATCCACCAGGCCAGGTAGGCACGGGCCAGGTTAATTGCGGTTACTACCACCATCACCACCACCATCATCTACCACTATCAGCATCTACCACCTACCACAACCATTACCTACCACCACCAGCACCACCACCATTACTCTCTCTTGATCTTCTACTGTAGGCTCTACCAACAACAACAACAACGGCAAAAACAACAACAACATTCAACACCTAGCCTCCCTCACTCTCTATCTCTCCCTCATCCCTCACCTTCTCTCCCTCACCTCACTCCATCAACACACACCATACACCACCACCACCAACAACACCAACAAACTCCCTCAATTCACTCACCTTCTCTCCCTCACCTCTCTACCTCCCTAACTCTCCCTACAGCAGAGGTATTTCGCAAGCCAATTATTCAACTTTCAATTTGGACATGATTGGGTCTGGCAGTGGAATATTGAACACACGGGGCCAAGCAACTGAGGCTCAGCAGTTAGTTTAATCACTTATTTGTTTTTTCTTCCTTCGCTTCAATCACACACACACACACACACACACACACACACACACACACACACGTTATATACATCTCCCCCCCACACCCACACATACATACATACATACATACATACATACATACATACATACTGTACATAGAGACACTGGCCACTATTGTACACACGACAGACAGACAGACACCCACATACACACACACTGACTGACCACTACTACTACTACTACTACTACTACTACTACTACTACTACACACACACACACACACACACACACACACACACACAAACTTTAAAACCTTCATTTAAAACTATATTAAGAACCCAACTATATATATATATTTCTTTAATAACATCTATCAGCTTAAAGCCTAAACTAAAATACACAAAATATTACAATACAAAAAATACACTACTTATACATTAAACATAACCAAATACATATTTCTTTTTATACATAACCAAACTGCTTCTATTTCCCACATTTTTCATTTATATTGAATTCAAATATAAAAAAGTCCCATCGTAATTACATTTTACAAATAATAGTAACACACACACACACACACACACACACACACACACACCAAGTAAGTGAAAAACAAACAGAACAAAACACGATGACAGGAATGTTTTTATTAATTACTACAGGTCTTATTCATGCTCGCTCGTTTTAACTGTGGGGAAATAATGTTAGGTTAAAAATAGATACCACAGGTTCCATTATTAGCGGAGAAAAAACAGAGAGAGAGAGGAAACGTTTATGTGATAACAACAATAATAATAATAATAATAATAATAATAATATATAAACACACGATAACAAGAAAAGGCATGGAATAAACAAACAAACACGGTAAGATCCCCTAAACAAAAACAAACAAGATGGCATCCCCAATTCCCCATAAACAAACACAAACAAGGCATAGTCGTCATCAACAAACAAAATACACGGAGCCCAGTACAGTTTTCCGAGTCAACAAAACAAAGCAAACAAGGTAAACAAACAAAGTAAACAAGGTAAACAAACAAAGTAAACAAGGTAAACAAACAAAGTAAACAATGTAAACAAAGTAAACAAGATAAACAAAGTAAACAAGGTAAACAAAGTAAACAACATAAACAAACAAAGTAAACAAGGTAAAAAAAGTAAACAAGGTAAACAAAGTAAACAAGGTAAAAAAACAAAGTAAACAAGGTAAACAAAGTAAACAAGATAAACAAAGTAAACAAGGTAAACAAACAAAGTAAACAAGGTAAACAAACAAAGTAAACAAACAAAGTAAACAAGGTAAACAAAGTAAACAAGGTAAACAAACAAAGTAAACAAGGTAAACAAACAACGTAAACAAGGTAAACAAAGTAAACAAGGTAAACAAACAAAGTAAACAAGGTAAACAAACAAAGTAAACAAACAAAGTAAACAAGGTAAACAAAGTAAACAAGGTAAACAAACAAAGTAAACAAGGTAAACAAACAAAGTAAATAAGGTAAACAAAGTAAACAAACAAA
>NW_024711285.1:0-26361 GCF_018991925.1 Homarus americanus | reverse complement strand
TATACACACACAGTTGTACCCTGCTTTACGCGGTTTCACTTTACGCGATTTCTCACATACGCGGTGCCTCGCCAGAACCGAACTTTCACTTAACGCGGTTCATCTACTCATATACGCGGGAAGCGGCGCGGGCAGGATGCGCACAAGGTCGCCCAGTCATCAAAACATTACCGAGTTTTTCACCCGCCACCCACCACAGCCGGCCCAAGTCAGTGATAGTGATAATTATAGTGAGGATATGGACTTATATGGACTTTGAGGGGTTTGACAAAGAGGCCCTGCAAGCCTCTGTGGTGGAGTGATACAATTGATACAAGTGATACAGGTGAGGGCCAATAATCTGCCCTCTGCCTCGGAACCAACCCCCCATCCCCGTGTGCCTAGCCATCTTTTCTACTAATGTAAGTGTTAAAAAAACTAATATTATTGATATTTCTCTTAATTATTAATTGTGTCTGCATACCATCATAAAGTTAAGATAATATCTTTACTACAACATCGTTGTGTGTCGTCAAAAAGTGGAGTTTGGGGGTCGGCCCGGTCTCTATTTCAATTAATCCCATATGTTATGTTGTTCACTTTACGCGTTTCTCACTTTCCGCGGTACCCTTTGGGTTGAATTAACCACGTAAAGTGAGGGTTGACTGTACAGGGTATATTTTTTTTTGCGTTAGATGAAAGTATACTGCTTGTATCTCGCGGTTTCCTATGTTTTTAGAACAATCAAGTTTCAGATAAAAGTGAGTTGAAGAAGGCTGCGCCCTTCTCATTGTGTAATACTTTATTTAATGTGTAACTTGTAGTTATATACAGTATGGCTTCTGTACTTTGTATATTTGAATTACTTGTATGTGCTTTGTTGTATCGTGTAAATTTTGTTGAAATTAGGAAATACATTTGTTTATATATACTGTAGATTTCCTAAATATCATCCACATTTACAAACCTGCTTTTTATTTACGAATATTACACTTGATGTGGGCTACATTATACTTTAGTAAATAATAATAATATTTTTCCATATTAATAGAAGGAAACTAAAACATTTATAATATCTACTATGTATAATCCAAAATTCCTTACAAGTATTATTCTTTTTTTCATCATTCGTCTCAGTAGAGGAAGAGTAAGGGGACAAAGGAATGCCCTGCCCTGGGTGCCCAGTACTCTAGGGACGATTGTGTATTTTACTTTTACTGCATATTTATTTATCTCTGGAAGGAAGGGGGTGCCAGTGGATAGGTCCGCCCCGAGTGCCAAATACTCTAGGAACACTCCTGCGTGTGATGCCATTAAATCTTTCGACCCGTGACCTCGCCAGATGTAGAAGTGTTTACAGACAAGTCCTGGCTCTGCTGAGTGGACTGTCTTCGGCGGGTGGTGGTGGTGCCCGCCCCGCCATGAGACAGATCGCCCTCTCTCGTGAGGCTGTGAAGACCAGCCTTCTGCTGGCACTGATGAACACCGACTCATAATCCTGTCCGAGAATTTGTGCTGGGACAATTTACTCAGTACTGTTGCCTCTTGGAACACAATACTGATCTGCACTGACCCGCACTTGTAAGTACAGCCAAGTGATGACATACCCCTCGGTACTGAAATATTGTTGACTAATTACACCGACTCGTTTGTGCCTAACCTGGAGTAATAAGACAATGCAGAGTGAAGCATAACTAAGATTACTAGAGTTATGAAGTTTGTGTAATGTCACTATGTTTAATAAATAGTAATTAAGATAAACTTGTGTGAGACTAACTCATTATGTATCAGATGGATCACCATGTAATATTATGAACATCTCCTCTGTAGGTTTTGACCAAATCAATAAATATTGAATGATTCAAAAAGAGAGTTTCAATCATTCCCTTCAACTTGCCCGTCACCTGAACGACCTTAACCAAGGCGTTTACAGTTATGTAATATACACATATCAAATAGTGTATTGTGCATAATGAATATATTTCTGAATATCTTTAAGAGTTGTGAGGGATAAAAGCTTCACCCATTCAACTCTCACTGCACAGTAAGTCAATGAAGAGTTGTTGATTGAAGGAAATTGTGAATATTTAAGTTTTAATGAAGAATGGTTAGGTTAGGTTAGGTTATGAGAAGACATTCATAAGCCAGAACACAAGCTTAGGTTTAGGAGGGAGATAGGAAGAAACTGGTTCACAAATAGGGTGGTGGACGAGTGGAACAAGCTTAGCAACTTTGTAGTAAGTGCTGGAACCCTGGAAAGTTTCAAAAGGAGACTAGATAGATTCATGGATGATAGAGAGTGGTAGTAACTCTTGACAGGAGCTGCCATGCACAGGCCAACCGGCCTATGGCAGACTCTTTATTTTCTTATGTTCTTATGTTATATATATATATATTTTTTTTTTTTATGGGTAATAGTCCACCCGGGCACAGGTCATGACCCACAACAGGGCCTAGGGGAAGGAAGAGTAAAAATAAATTAAAAAAATATAAAATAAAAAGGTTATATTAATGTACACCGCCAGAGAAGCATCTTGTTTAAAGTGAGACAGATTGTATGGAAACACAGAAGAAGGCAGAGCATTCAACAGTGTGAGGAAAGAAGGATGTACTATAATGGGTTATTATAGTGTGACCCACATCCACACTGTGGGCAAGACACCAGCCCACGGTACACAGGATGCTACTTGTTAACAGAGGCTTTACTGTATAATTGAATCAATGTTGAGAGAAAGAAACCTAACCTAACCAAACCTAGCCGGGTCACTACACCCAGTATTTATTCATCTTGTTTTGGTAATGAATATTGACGCCGGTCCTGGATTATGTCAACAATTGTATATAATTGTTCTTCCTCTATGAATTTCTTTGTTATCATCTAACAACACAGCCAGGTTGTAACACAGTACCATAAATCATTATAATTTGACCATAATTATAGTAATAAAAGTAACTTATGATGTACAAGGAGAGATTTATCCTCTTCCGTAAAAACTCGTCCAGTCATAGTTGCCGCCATAATCTTGTAAACATTACTCTCGATGGCGACTGGCTGCCGTAATGGTGTAGATGAAACGTGATTGGCTGGAATTTCAGTGTTTGAATCTTTGCTCGTAACTGAAGACAAACGGAACAGATTACCAGATCCGGGGTTCAAGCCGATGATTCTGAATATGGGAAATAATGCACTGGAAGAAATCTAGGCTCAAGGAATCCCGATTCGCACACCCGAGTCGAGCTCAAATCCCAGGCTCAAACTACCGTCCTGAATTTGGGTCTATTGACAGGTAGACAACTATAGACAGAGAGACAACTAGATGGAGAAATAAAATGTACTATAAGAAATATTTCACATAGTGTGTTGTGTTACACCAGGTGGAGGGGTGAGAGGGAGCCGTTCACTACCTCCAACTATTGCTGTCTCAAGTTTGTAAGTCATATTAACTATACTGTACAATATTATATTTTCATCAATGAGTTCTGATATAATAATAATTTTTAGGGTAATTGCTTCGTTTGGTAGATAATTAGGTGACTAGGCGAGAACTACTTTGTCTGGCGCACATCACTTGTCTTTCTCGGTGGTGATGGGGCGGTACACAGCCAATCATCTCCACTCAACGCCAGTCACCAGTGTAGGTTTATGAGCCACACAGATCAGGCAGCTGCCCTCAGGTCCACAAAAAACGTCAAATTACACCATATAATAGGAAGTTCTTTCTGTTTAATATGCCGGGGGTTCCGGAAGGTTAGGTTAGGTTCGGTTAGATCAAGTTTGTTTGGTTAAGTTGGCAAGGTCTTCTAACAATGCTTCTGCCACTTGCTTTTGTTATCAAATATGGTTAGGTTAGGTTAGGCTACGTCACGTTTAATTTAGAAATAACCAAGTTTTAACACATTTTACATAACTGGGACAGTGTTCAATACAAAACAGTGAAATTGAAACGTTTTTAAATTTGTTTAACATTGAGCAGGTGTTAAGTGTTGCAGTAGTGGGTGTTGCTTCTGGTAACATGTGTTGGTGGTGACTCAGTGACTCTCAGCTGGTGTTAAGTGTTGCAGTAGTGGGTGTTGCTTCTGGTAACACGGGTTGGTGGTGACTCAGTGACTCAGCTGGTGTTAAGTGTTGCAGTAGTGGGTGTTGCTTCTGGTAACATGTGTTGGTGGTGACTCAGTGACTCTCAGCTGGTGTTAAGTGTTGCAGTAGTGAGTGTTGCTTCTGGTAACATGTGTTGGTGGTGACTCACTGACTCTAAGCGGGTGTTAAGTGTTGCAGTAGTGGGTGTTGCTTCTGGTAACATGTGTTGGTGGTGACTCAGTGACTCTCAGCTGGTGTTAAGTGTTGCAGTAGTGGGTGTTGCTTCTGGTAACATGTGTTGGTGGTGACTCAGCTAGTGTTAAGTGTTGCAGTAGTGGGTGTTGCTTCTGGTAACATGTGTTGGTGGTGACTCAGCTGGTGTTGCTTCTGGTAACATGTGTTGGTGGTGACTCAGCTGGTGTTGCTTCTGGTAACATGTGTTGGTGGTGACTCAGCTGGTGTTGCTTCTGGTAACATGTGTTGGTGGTGACTCAGCTGGTGTTGCTTCTGGTAACATGTGTTAGTGGGTGTTGCTTATGGTAACATGTGTTGGTGGTGACTCTCCATCAAGTAAGGCCGCTGGCTGACTGAGTCTGTTTTAACAACAACAGTAGTGACACTGTCCCTACACTCTCCATGTGCACCAACAACTGGTGGTAGTGACACACATTACCCACCAACAGACAGTACTGTACTAGACAGGTAACACGTCTTACTAAAGTACCACGGTTCACCTTGGCTATATATAAGTTAATAAACAACTCACAGTGACCTAGTGAAGTATTAAATCATCCAAGTTTGGATTTTAATTAACACATTTTGGTCGACTTAATGTTTACAACTGAGGCGATGAACACTGTTAATAACTTACCACGAACAACTCAACTTTACCTAATATAAACTAACATCACATAGTTTAAACAATTATTATTTACTGAAAAACAAACTTTACTCTACTACTGATACACTTTTAAATAATTATATTACATCTACTTATTATTGCATTATAAACAAAACACTAAGTAATATTAAGCCATCACCAGGTAGTTATCGTGACACTAAGTAATAATAAACTATCACCAGGTAGTTATAGTAACACTAATTAATAATTAACTATCATCAGGTAGTTATGTTAGGTATATATTAGTTAGTTGAGGTTAATCAATAAATAAACTAGTTCGTGGTAATATTATAACACTGATCAGCTCCCCTCCCCCCAGTACCAAGGAAAGTACTTTATATACTTTCTTTGGCCGATAATTTTACATATATATTCATTAGTCTCTGTTACGGTACACCTCGGCTATGAGAATTAGTGGTGTGAGTTTACATTAATTTGCGAAGGTTAACTTTTATAAATGAATCTGTGTTTGAGCTGTACTGCCAAGAGGATAAAAGTAAATATTCTTTTATTATTTCATAACTTGATCTGTGTATTATTTTATTGTTTTATGCTCTTATATTGGGTGAAAAAAGTGTTTGTATTACACAGTTATTTATTTTTTTACTTTCTTCCACATAAGACATAAATAGGGTCTGCCCGTTTCGTCACCACTGCTCTACCCGTTTCGTCACCGCGTTCATTCCCATCATTATATTGTCGCGTACTGTATGTGGCCAGTTGTCAATTCTCTTTAGTTGTATGGGCACACAAACGTACGTACATGTAGATGTCTCCACTCAGGAATGAGGTAGGACAGAAACTCACAATAAGCTTTCTGTATATATATTGTTGTACAGCGCAGTGCTTAGGAGTGACTAGGTGAGGAGCTGTGAGAGATGTTGCTGGTCCAGTAGCTGAGTGTAGAATGGTCTCCCTGATGATGATGAAGTAACAATGGAATAATATAATGATTGTTAAATGTTGTAACCTAGAATTGAAGATGTAATTTGTTACTTATAAAAGTACGACCTGAGGGTCCAGTGTTATCTGACTGTATGTAGTAACCCCTGAATCTTACTTGTCAGAGAAATAATACAACAGTTGTCTCATGAAGTAGTGAGTAATTGAAGTAGTTAAATGGTGTAATAAGTACTTGAAGTGTTTAATGAATTAATAAGTAATTGTGGTGCTGTTTTGTAAATGGTACAGTAAGACCTGAGGGTCCAGTCTTATCTGAGTGAAGTTAAGTAACATCTTATTCACTCACTGTGGTAATAAATATTGAATTAGTAATCTACGAGTATCACCTCTCTACTCCTTCTAAACATTGGTTCCCAGAAAATAATACTGACTCACGTGCCTATGTACATCTACCACACTACCCAAAAGCTTTCCATGAGATATGTTATATTCTACACAAGAGTCTGGTGGTGGCAGCCTACCCTTGTAAGTATAATAAGTGTACTAAGAATAACATGGTTCCCAGACTAACCCTTGTATGAGAATATAAGTAAAAACAGAGTATACTTCACGAAGGTAGGAACATTGAAATTTAGAAAATATAATATATATGAAAAGAAATGAAAGACTTGGAAACTATAAGCATAGAAATATCAGAATTACTTGTATAAGAATATGAGCAAGAATAAGGTATATATCTAAATAAAGAATTGAAGAATAATAACAGAAAAGAATATCTGGATGGTAAATTATAAAGAGAAAGAAAACCGCCCGTCACACAGCAGCCCTTCTGTGGGTTAGGTATCCACTTATCCAGTCTAACAGTGTACCTCCTATGTCCATTTTGGCTAGTTCGTACAATATCAGTTGTCTATTGGTAATATCAAAAGCAGCTTTTAGGTCAAGAAATATGGTGTATCTGTGTCTTTCATCACCATGCACAGTTAGGAATGTGGTGATGCAATTATGGACACTTTTACCATGGGTGAAGCCATTTATGTTAGGAGACAAGTGTTCTCTGATTCTATATAAGAGTCTGCCAAGAACCATCCTCTCAAAGGTTTTACACAGGCAGCTGGTTAGTGATATGGGACGAAAAGCATCAGGCTGTCCTGGTTTCGGTTTTGGTACAACAATACTGCTGGTCCATGATGTGGGTAGTTGGCCCTCGGCATGACTCATATTGTACAATGCCAACAATGGATTGCCCGGCAGACGCCTTAGTAGTCTAACGATGTTGTAGGTGACTCCGTCCTCTCCAGGGGAAGTAGACCTACCCCTGGCGAGGGGGGCGTCAAGCTCCCACTCATTATATGGAACATCACACTCATCGTGCTGTTTACCCAGCATAAAGTTAATAAGATTACTTCTCTCTACAGTACAGACTTCGCATCAAGGAGTCCCCAAGTCCTAGCTGGTAACATGTTACAGCTCGACACATGAGCCCATTTTGTTATTAGCTCATTCGACTTTTGCAGTGGGTTTAGATGGGAGACGTGTTTACTGTTTTTACCTCTGATTGTGTTTATGTCTTTCCAGGCTTTGCTGAGGGATGTGTGTTGGTTCAGGCTGTTGACATATGTCTCCCATGCATCTTGTCTGAGTTCGTTTACACGTTCCCTGACAGCAGCAAGGGAAGCTTGATACAATTGTAACATTTGAGGTGTTCTAATTTGTTTGTAACCCTTACCCACCCTCCTGACCCTAGCCCTGAGTTTTTTCAGCTCAGGGTCATTATAGCACTGCTGTTGCCTGTTCCCATTATGCTGACCACGTTTTCTCTTTTTTTTTGTGGAATCATTGTTGGTGAAGTATGTATTAGTCCTATCTATCAGATCGTCATGGAAACTTTGGTACTTGTCAGGCTTCTAGGCCTTGTACCAAATAGGGTGGTGGACGAGTGGAACAAGCTTAGCAACTTTGTAGTAAGTGCTGGAACGCTGGAAAATTATAAAAGGAGGCTATATAGATTCATGGACGATAGAGAGTGGTTGTAACTCTCGACAGGAGCTGCCATACACAGGCCAACCAGCCTATTGCAGACTCTTTATTTGCTTATCTTCTTAGAAGGTGAGGCTGCTGGGAGGGTGTGTGTGAGGTGGCTATACACCAATCACCACCATACTTCCAGCGCTGTTGCTACTTTTCTTTAAAAGTTCCCTCGAAATTAAAGTACCAATTGTTGCATGTTATCAATTTGGATGTGCTGTCGTTCTATCGTAATGGACCGTCGAATCTTGTTTAATTCGTTGGTATCCACCTCGCTTGCTGCATTCTGAGTTAGTATGTGCTCAGTGAGGGCTGCCGTGAGCTTGACTGAGTTCTGATGTCCTGCAATCTCCTCTGGATTGGTCAATCCCATTCCTCCCAGAGATGGCGTCAGTGCAAGGGTTGACTGTTCTGCTGGGGTTAAGTGAAGATATTTCACTATTTTTTTAATAAAATTGACGCTGATAGCTTCTTCCAGAGGGTGGAGGAGGGGTCCGATATGAGGGATAGTGCACATCAGGTAGTTCCAGTGATGCTCGACTCCATGGGTGAATGCTGCAAACGACGCATGTGGCTCTGTGTTAGCAATATCCAACAGAGTTTGGATTTCCTTCACCCACTTCTACCAGTACTACTACCACCACTTCTATCACTTCCACTTCAACTTCTACAGTACTACTGACACTGCCACTGACAGTCCCATCATCATTGACTCATCCTCACTACTTGCTCTTGATACCCGCTTGTCACTGAAGCCAGACACAAGCACATGTGTCTTGTTGACGAGGGTGTCAGGATCAAGCTGCTGTGGATCCCCTCTCACATAGGCATTAGTGAACATGTTAGAGTTGATGCCTTAGCTAAACTCGCGTCCAACAATGACAATGTTGAATACAATCTGGGACTGTCAACCAGAACCTAAGAAACTGTAATCAGAAAAGAGCTTTCTGATGAATTTGACGCAAGCAGACAAGTGCAAACAGGCACTAGCCAATCCATTGTTTACCATGATGAGATGTATCAATTAGAGCATGTATATGGAGCAAGTAATAAGATCACTAGATTACACGCTGTTGTAACCGCTATACCTCTGTCAGTATGCCCCTCAGGCAGATGTAAACAATACTAAATGTAAAGTGTGTGACCAGACATATGGCCACACACTCCAACACTACGTCTTAGACCGTGAAACAATATAACCTTATAGGGATAGATCCAAGCACACTGTGTATGTAATGGTACAACACTTTATCTCTGATGGCAAGATAGCTGATATACTAAGGCTGTATCCTCACTTGGCATATAATAGCTAAACAAACCTTATATACCGAACTAAACAAACAATGTACTGAAAGTAATCTGTAACACAATATCCTGACAACTGGGGTCTGATAAACACCCTTTGTGGCCTCTCCTCTGTAATACTTTAACCACAGGATGAGTATGGGGTGCACAATAAACTAGCTGCTGTCCATGACAATAATTAAAATTCTCTCTCTCTCTCTCTCTCTCTCTCTCTCTCTCTCTCTCTCTCTCTCTCTCTCAAATGGTCCCTATATACAGGTCACTGTTCAGGTAGCTGCTAGTACAGATTTACTGAGTTGTTCACAACAGTAAGATGAACAGAATATTGAGGTCAAAACTAATACAGGTTTAGTGATACGGTCGGTATAGTTAGTTTGACCTTATAAAGTGGTGATAACTCACTGATGACCTCGTTATAGTCAGGTAACCACTATATAGAGGTGTTCCTTGGTTGTTAAGAACATAAGAATGGGGGAAACAGTATCTATTGGCCCATACTGGGCAGTCCCATTTACACCCAACCCCTATCGCTCATATATCCACTCAACCTATGTTTGAAGCTATCCAGAGTATTCTAGTTAGTGATGATGTTTGGTAACTTGTTCCACTCATCCACTACTCTATTTCCAAACCAATGTTTACCTATCTCAAGCCTAAATCTAAATTTGTGTAATTTAAAACCATTGTTACGAGTTTGCTGCTGGTTGGACAGTTTGAGTACCTTTGTAATGTCACATTTGTTTAGCCCTGACTTCCATTTATACACCTTTATCATATCCATTCTGTAGTACGGTGACTAGAACAGAACCGCGTAATCCAAGTGAGGTCTCACAAGCGCAAGATATAGTTTTAGGATGACCTCGCTAGTGTTGTATGAACCCAAGTATTTTGTTAGCCTTGTTTCGAGCAAAACACTTTGTTTACTTGGTTTAAGATTCCCACTTTTCATTATTCCTAAATCCTTCTAACAGTCGGATTTCTCTATAACATCATAGTTCATGTGGTATCTGATTTTTTCTGTTTACGTCTCCTGGACTAAGTATTTTACCTTCTTCCACATTGAATTTCATTTGCCATTTTTTGACCATTCTCGTCCAGCTGTTATAAGTTTACTATAAGGTGCCTGTTATTAGTTGTGTGTGTGTGTGTGTTACTAGGGACTCTGACGCCTGCAACAGTAAGTAGAGCGGCAGAAATTGGACAGTGATTACATAAGTTCTTCAAGATCGTCTTAGTGAGGTGAAAGTGTAAATCGATGTCGGACTTTTCATGCTAGACACGATTGTATTTTTGAAAACTCAATTTCCACCGAGTTGGAGGTACAGCCAGGGTCACAGGCCTATAACCACACAATCACTGCCACATGACAAAGCTTTTATTTTATTTTATTTTTTAGGGTGTTGTGGTCACGGCTGTGATAAAGGCCAACCAGGGAGTGTAGTACTGTGCCTTCAGTTAAATCAGTTCATAGTTGTCATCAGTGAATACAGAAGAGACTATAATAACTTAAAGTGAATACATATTGGCAATCAAGCTGGTAAGGACAACTGCCAGCCTATTCGTGTCATAGGTGCCACAGAGACTTTAAATTTTATTTTGTTTGTGTGCTTTCCCAAGGACTGAATCTGTGTTTATAATACACCACTCACAGGGAGATACAGTGTACACAGTGATAGTTCATAGTGTCATCAGTGACCGCTGAAGTTGTAAATAACTTAAAGTGAGCGCTCACTAGCAAGCAAGCTGGAAAGGCACCGTGCCAGCTGAAACCAAGTCGTGTCATAGGTGCCACAGAGACTTTAAATTTTATGTTGATTGTGTGCTTTCTCAAGGACTGAAACTGTGCCTACAATACACCATTCACAGGGAGATACAGTGTACGCAGTCGCAGACGACAACTCCATAGGCAACAGAGAGTAGCTAAGTACTTTTTCTCTCTTTATTTTCTTTGAAATAGGTGTAGATTTATACACAGTCTGCACCCCCCCCCCCCACCACAACAACAACAACCATGAGTTTGATATGTGATTACTGCAGGGAGACGTCGGATATGGAGGATACAGGCCTAACTAATGCAACGTTTAGGAAGTTACTAACTGCCGTAAAGCATGATGGCTGTTGCTGGTATTGCTCTGGCTGCATAGTCAAGGTGAATGAAGCGATTGCAATCCATAAGGGAACGAGTTCTCTAGGGACGAAAATAGATGAAGCAGGAGCCCTGCTGGTTGACAAACTGGAGCAAGTTGGGAAAGAGATCCTTGCTAAGACTGAGGAAGTAGCTAATAGAATGGAGGTGGTTGCTAAGAGGAGTTATGCTGACGTATTAGGAGGGCCACGGGGGGGGGCGGAGAGTAATGCAGAATCAGTACAGGTTCTACAGCAGATTGGGACTCTGAAAAAGTGTGTCGAAGAAATGAAAATTAACGCACCTACTGTTAGGGGAGAGGAGGAACACCAGGAACGGCTCCAGCGCAGGAACAATGTAATAGTTTTTGGAGTCCCAGAGAGCCAGGCAGAGGGAACTGTGAGTAAGGAAACACACGACAAGGTGCTGTTTCAAAATATTTGCACAGAGGTTCTGAAGATTCCAGCAACCCCTCAGGATGTGAGGAGACTGGGACAAAAGCAGGGGGCTAAGCCTCGCCCCCTCAGGATCACACTAGGGAGTGAGGAGGAGAAATGGCAAGTTATTCGGCAGGCAAAAAACTTAGCAAGGAGCGAGGCATTTCGGGATGTATTTATTCACCCAGACCGCACGGTAATGCAGAGGGAACAGCACAAGAAGCTCCTGCAGGACTTGAAGCAGAAGAGGGAGGAGTCGAGGAGGAACGGGGACAGGTGCACATGGGTTATACTCAGGGGGAGGGTAGTGGAAACAAGTGTGCCGACACAGGGCCAGGGGGCAGCAGTGCACCCTCCACCCACTCAACCCCCCACCCGGGAGGCGGCACCAGCTCAGCCTACCGGACAGGAGGGAACGAGCGCCGTGTAAACAATGACATTTTTAACCACACCCTGCAAAATACAGTGTACTTAGCAAATGCTGCAGCTTCTGAGAATGTGGGTGGAGCGGGTTTATTACTAAGAGCAGAGACGTTACCGAGAACAAATTCTGGCTTGAATGTCATGTACACTAATACCGACACGTTCCTTGATAAGAGAGAGGAGTTTGAAACACTACTAAGAGTACACCAACCAGATATTGTAGGAGTTGTAGAACTGTTGTACAAGAACAGGAGAATCGACCCAGAGGAATGGGAGTTTAGTATTGCTGGATATGACTCATTTACGAACCTAACTCAAGAATCCTGCAGGAGGGGTGTGGTTATCTACGCTAGGCAAGACCTTAGAGCCAGCCAGGCGAGGGTACAGGGAGAGGATGTTTTTGAAGAGTCCAAGTGGTGTAAAATTAAATTAAAGCAAAGATAGAGTGTAGGAGGGCTGAAAAGGAGTTCCAAAGGCTGGTTGCACGCGAGGTCAAGTCAAACCCAAAGGCGTTTTACCGCTATGCAAAGTCGAAATTGAAAACGCGAGTAGGAGTATCAGACCTGAGGCTTGAAGATGGTAGTTATGCAGATTCTGATCAGGATAAAGCTGAGGCATTGAACAGCTTCTTTTCCTCAGTGTTCACAAGAGAGGATGCAACTAACCTTCCTGCGTTTGAGGACAGACGGTTCGACACAGCACTGACCCACATTGTGTTCACAGAAGAGGGTATTAGAAATAAACTGTCCAGGCTAAAGGTCCATAAGAGTCCTGGACCTGACATGGTGCATCCTAGAGTGCTAAGGGAGCTGTGCAACGAGCTTGCAGAGCCCCTGAAGATTCTGTTTTGTAAATGCCTGGATGAACAAATGGTCCCCAGTGAATGGAAAGTGGCTTATGTGAGTCCTATCTTCAAGAAGGGCGATAGGCACTCCACGAACAACTATAGACCGGTGAGCCTGACCAGCATAATATGTAAAGTACTTGAGAGTATTATCAGAGATGCAGCGATGGAACATCTACTACGAAACAACCTTGTAAAAGATTGCCAACACGGTTTTATGCCGGGGCGCTCTTGCTTGACACAATTGCTCAAGGTATTGGATATTTGGACCCATATTCTAGAACGGGGTGGTAATATCGACAATATTTACCTAGATTTTGCCAAGGCTTTCGACAGTGTACCCCACGAAAGGCTGAAAATCAAACTGGAAGGGTACGGAATTCGGGGAAATGTCCTAGCGTGGATAGAAGACTTTCTACATGACCGCAAGCAATGTGTGGTGATTAATGGCACGAAATCGTCATCTGTACCTGTAACAAGTGGGGTACCGCAGGGTAGTGTATTGGGCTCGCTGTTGTTTGTTTGTTTCATAAATGATATGCCTGACGTTGTACACTCCTCCATACAAATGTTTGCCGATGACGCCAAGTTATTTCGGGAAATTAACAACCAAGCGGACTGTGAAGAGATGCAGAAGGACCTCTGTGGGCTCCAGGAATGGTCGAAGGAATGGCTGCTGAGATTCAATGTCACGAAGTGTAAGAGGAAGCACCTGGGGCGTACCAACGGTAAGGAGGCGTACCATATGTCCCAACGGGATGAAGAAAATGTACTAGTTGAGACTGTGTGTGAGAAGGACCTAGGTGTGTATGTTGACAATGAGCTGAAGTTCTCGGGCCATTGTGAGAAGAAGGTAAATCAGGCAAATAAATTATTGGGTCTTATAAGAAGGTCGTTCAGATATCTAGACGGTCCGTCCCTCGTGACGATCTTCAGGAGTGAAGTGCTTCCCCATCTGGAGTACTGTCACCCCATCTGGTCCCCGAGATATGCTAGGGACTGTCAGTTGGTTGAAAATGTTCAAAGGAGGGCCACCAAACTGGTGCCTGCACTTCGGCATCTCAGCTACCCTGAGAGATTGGAGCGCCTGAACTTGCCTAGCTTATACTACAGACGGGCAAGGGGGGACCTAGTTGAGGTTTATAAGCATCTCAGGGGGCACTACTCAGTTGAGTGTCCTTACTTGGAGCTGGCGGACGCTCGCCCCACAAGGGGTCACAGCTCAAGATTGAAGAAGCCGCAAGTCCGGAAAACCGTGAGGGCAAACTTTTTCGGAGTGAGGGTTGTAAACTCTTGGAACAATCTACCAGAGAGTGTTGTGACGGCACCGAGTGTGAGCTCTTTCAAGAGAAGACTTGACCAACACTGGAGCGGGTTCAGGTACATTCAGGAGCCGGTGCATGCCCAGTATTTGCCAACAGTGCGTGACAGAGACGTGACCGATCGCCCGGGCGGCTAGCGAGCCGACCTTTTGGGGAAGAATATAAAGGAAAAGAGACGTGACCGATCGCCCAAGCGGCTAACAAGCCGATCAGTGGCGAAGAGGATAAAAGTAAAAGTAAAAAGTTATCATATTGGCCACTTATCAGCCGTTTGGTCGGTTTATCCAGTGTTAGTACGGGAGGAAGCCTGTGGTGACAACACCCTGGGCCGAGGCTCTAACATATTGGTGAGAGTTTAGCGCGTTACCACCAACAACTACTCCTCTAAGCAGACCATTACTATAGATGGTGACAGCTACAACCAAACTTGTGTCTTATGGAAAAAAAAACTCTTGTTGAGGTGGAGTTGTTCCTCTTCACTAGTCCGGTGAAGAGTCTACAAACTACTCACTACTACATAATGTCCTGTTTCACCTACAAGTTAACATACATACATACGTACATACATACATACATACTGTACATATATACTGTACATACATACATACATACAAACATACATACTGTACACACGCACACACACATACATACATACATACATTCATACTGTACACACGCACACACACACATACATACATACATATATTCATACTGTACACACACACATACGTACATACATAAGAACATAAGGAGTCTGCAATAGGCCGGTTGGCCTGTGCATGGCAGCTCCTGTCGAGAGTTACTACCACTCTCTATCATCCATGGATCTATCCAGCCTCCTTTTGAAACTTTCCAACGTTCCAGCACTTACTACAAAGTTGCTAAGCTTGTTCCACTCGTCCACCACCCTATTTGTAAACCAGTTCCTTCCTATCTCCCTCCTAAACCTAAACTTATCCAACTTAAATCCGTTGCTCCGAGTCCTATCCTGCTCGGATATTATAAGAACTTTATCTATATCGCCTTTATTGATTCCTAGGTGTGTATGTTGACAATGAGCTGAAGTTCTCGGGCCATTGTGAGAAGAAGGTAAATCAGGCAAATAAATTATTGGGTCTTATAAGAAGGTCGTTCAGATATCTAGACGGTCCGTCCCTCGTAACGATCTTCAGGAGTGAAGTGCTTCCCCATCTGGAGTACTGTCACCCCATCTGGTCCCCGAGATATGCTAGGGACTGTCAGTTGGTTGAAAATGTTCAAAGGAGGGCCACCAAACTGGTGCCTGCACTTCGGCACCTCAGCTACCCTGAGAGATTGGAGCGCCTGAACTTGCCTAGCTTATACTACAGACGGGCAAGGGGGGACCTAGTTGAGGTGTATAAGCATCTCAGAGGGCACTACTCAGTTGAGTGTCCTTACTCGGAGCTGGCGGACGCTCGCCCCACAAGGGGTCACAGCTCAAGATTGAAGAAGCCACAAGACCAGAAAACCGTGAGGGCAAACTTTTTCGGAGTGAGGGTTGTAAATTCTTGGAACAATCTACCAGAGAGTGTTGTGACAGTACCGAGTGTGAGCTCTTTCAAGACAAGACTTGACCAACACTGGAGCGGGTTCAGGTACACTCAGGAGCCGGTGCATGCCCAGTATTTGCCAACAGTGCGTGACAGAGACGTGACCGATCGCCCGGGCGGCCAGCGAGCCGATCAGTGCCGAAGAGGATAAAAGTAAAAGTAAAAGACCATTACACATCACCCACATAGTTCAAAGTGCTGTTTTCACCTTGTAAATGTTCATACATTAGATGGAGGCTAGGCCAGGGAAGTGTCAGTGTGGACCTGGGTACAGCACTTGGAGGAATCAATAAACCTTTACTGAGTGAACACAATGATCTGGTTCTCCATGATGTGTCATCATCCCTGAATGTAGGAAAAAAGTCACAAACCTTAACCTAACTTAACAATATTTAGGCTGTTTAAAAGATGTGTTTATATCCCTGACTTTTTCTAACCCCAATTGTGACTTTCTTTCCGGACACCTGAGCTCATCCCTCCCCCTAAACAGAAGACGTCATCATAAGTGAGGAACAACTCTCCTGGCACTGAAACTTTGGATGATAAAGGACATCCTCTCTAGAGGAAGTTAGTTGACTCAATATGACACCTGTATACAGACGACTCAAGAAGTATTGTGTTATTATACATGAACATTAATTATTTAATAAAAAAAACGATTAAAACATTTGGTAACTAAACGAAATACAGAAAAAAAGGTGATTTGGCACCAGCACATAAACCATCGAGCAGTGAGATGATTGTAGGCGTATTAACAATGTTTTAGGTTTTATTTTAGTCTTTAATAAATTATCTTTGTGTTTGTTATTATTTTCTATCACAAGCAACAGCTACTTTCATGTATATTGATGGATTGATACGTTTATTGAGATACAAAAAACATTAATACATCTCAAAGGGATGAAGTGACATAAGTCATCCCCACCCCAATCCAGGAATGTCCCTCTCAGGACTCACATAAATCCCTAATATTTCATATAATCAGTTATATACATACATAGTTATATTCTAGAAGCGAAATTTCTATATTTCTTGAATATATCATCTATTTTCCTAATTTTATACATCCACTCTATTTGCATGGGGACATTATTTATATGGACATTTCTATATACATTAAGCAATGGGCATTCCAGTATATAATGTGGCAGAGTATGGGATCTGGATGTTCTACAAACTCTACATTCTTTATCCTATTCACTTCTCTCAGCTCCAAGTTCCCAATAATATTTATATCCTAATCTTAACCTCATATACACTGAATCTTTCCACCTACTCCCATCTTTCCCATATGTAAATTTTGTGTTCATGAGAACATGATGGTAATGTTTCATTGTTTCACTTTTCTCGTATATTTCATTCCTTTTGAAATTATCTTCTATTGATTGTATTTTCCGTAATTTGCTCCTTAATTGTTTCAAGGTTTTAGTACATATTATGTCGATCTCGGCCTTTTCCGTGGCTCTTTTTGCTATTATATCTACTGCTTCATTAAGACCAATGCCTACATGTGAAGGGACCCATACAAATTGAACATTATGGCCATTTTTCCTTATTGTATTTACTAATTTTCTACATGAACCAATAATGTGTTCAAAGACTGGACTCCCACTGTTCAAAGAATCCAAAGCTGCCCTACTAGCAACAAAAAAATATGCATCTTTATACCTCTTTACAACATTTTCCAACCCTACTAAGATTGCATATAACTCAGCTTGTGTTGATGATATAAAACTGCTCAACCAAAGTCCAATTTTGATGTCATCATTTCCTTGTTCTGTGTACTGTCTTATAAGGATCCCGCACCCTGCCCTGCCACTTGACATAACTGAACCGTCACAATATACATGCAATGTGTTTATTTTAGGCAAATTACTAATCTTATTCCCATATAAAGCCCTTAACTGTCCTGGTTCATGTAATTTCTTCATTGTGAGAGGCACTATGTTTAACTCTCCTTCTCGTTCTTCCCAGGCTTTCATGTATATAATGATGGGAATGAACGCGGTGACGAAACGGGTAGAGCAGTGGTGACGAAACGGGCAGACCCCATTTATATGTTTTATGTAGAACAATGTAAAAAATTAATAACACTGTGTAATACAAACACTTTTATCACCCAATATAAGAGCATAAAACAATAAAATAATACACAGATCAAGTTATGAAATAATAAAAGAATATTTACTTTTATCCTCTTGGCAGTACAGCTCAAACACTGATTCATTTATAAAAGTTAACCTTTGCAAATTAATGTAAACTCACACCACTAATTCTCATAGCCGAGGTGTACCGTAACAGAGACTAATGAATATATATGTAAAATTATCGGCCAAAGAAAGTATATAAAGTACTTTCCTTGGTACTGGGGGGAGGGGAGCTGATCAGTGTTATAATATTACCACGAACTAGTTTATTTATTGATTAACCTCACCTAACTAATATATACCTAACATAACTACCTGATGATAGTTAATTATTACTTAGTGTTACTATAACTACCTGGTGATAGTTTATTATTACTTAGTGTCACGATAACTACCTGATGATGGCTTAATATTACTTAGTGTTTTGTTTATAATGCAATAATAAGTAGATGTAATATAATTATTTAAAAGTGTATCAGTAGTAGAGTAAAGTTTGTTTTTCAGTAAATAATAATTGTTTAAACTATGTGATGTTAGTTTATATTAGGTAAAGTTGAGTTGTTCGTGGTAAGTTATTAACAGTGTTCATCGCCTCAGTTGTAAACATTAAGTCGACCAAAATGTGTTAATTAAAATCCAAACTTGGATGATTTAATACTTCACTAGGTCACTGTGAGTTGTTTATTAACTTATATATAGCCAAGGTGAACCGTGGTACTTTAGTGAGACGTGTTACCTGTCTAGTACAGTACTGTCTGTTGGTGGGTAATGTGTGTCACTACCACCAGTTGTTGGTGCACATGGAGAGTGTAGGGACAGTGTCACTACTGTTGTTGTTAAAACAGACTCAGTCAGCCAGCGGCCTTACTTGATGGAGAGTCACCACCAACACATGTTACCAGAAGCAACACCCACTAACACCAGCTGAGTCACCACCAACACATGTTACCAGAAGCAACACCAGCTGAGTCACCACCAACACGTGTTACCAGAAGCAACACCCACTACTGCAACACTTAACACCAGCTGAGTCACCACCAACACATGTTACCAGAAGCAACACCCACTAACACCACCAACACATGTTACCAGAAGCAACACCAGCTGAGTCACCACCAACACATGTTACCAGAAGCAACACCCACTAACACATGTTACCAGAAGCAACACCAGCTGAGTCACCACCAAATCATGTTACCAGAAGACAACACAGCACCAGCTGAGTCACCACCAACACATGTTACCAGAAGCAACACAACACTTAACACCAGCTGAGTCACCACCAACACATGTTACCAGAAGCAACACCCACTACTGCAACACTTAACACCCAGCTGAGTCACCACCAACACATGTTACCAGAAGCAACACCCACTACTGCAACACTTAACACCAGCTGAGAGTCACTGAGTCACCACCAACACATGTTACCAGAAGCAACACCCACTACTGCAACACTTAACACCAGCTGAGAGTCACTGAGTCACCACCAACACATGTTACCAGAAGCAACACCCACTACTGCAACACTTAACACCAGCTGAGTCACCACCAACACATGTTACCAGAAGCAACACCCACTACTGCAACACTTAACACCCGCTGAGAGTCACTGAGTCACCACCAACACATGTTACCAGTACTGCAACACTTAACACCAGCTGGTCACCACCACATGTTACTGCAACACTTAACACCAGCTGAGAGTCACTGAGTCACCACCAACACATGTTACCAGAAGCAACACCCACTACTGCAACACTTAACACCAGCTGAGAGTCACTGAGTCACCACCAACACGTGTTACCAGAAGCAACACCCACTACTGCAACACTTAACACCAGCTGAGAGTCACTGAGTCACCACCAGCACATGTTACCAGAAGCAACACCCACTACTGCAACACTTAACACCAGCTCAATATTAAACAAATTTAAAAACGTTTTAATTTCACTGTTTTGTAGTGAACACTGTCCCAGTTATGTAAAATGTGTTAAAACTTGGTTATTTCTAAATTAAACGTGACCTAACCTAACCATATTTGATAACAAAATCAAGTGGCAGAAACATTGTTAGAAGACCTTGCCAACCTAACCAAACAAACTTGATCTAACCTAACCTAACCTAACCTTCCAGAACCCCCGGCATATTAAACAGAAAGAACTTCCTATTATATGGTGTAATTTGACGTTTTTTGTGGACCTGAGAGCAGCCGCCTGATCTGTGTGGCTCATAAACCTACACTGGTGACTGGCGTTGAGTGGAGATGATTGGCTGTGTACCGCCGCATCACCACCGAGAAAGACAAGTGATGTGCGCCAGACAAAGTAGTTCTCGCCTAGTCACCTAATTATCTACCAAACGAAGCAATTACCCTAAAAATTATTATTATATCAGAACTCATTGATGAAAATATAATATTGTACAGTATAGTTAATATGACTTACAAACTTGAGACAGCAATAGTTGGAGGTAGTGAACGGCTGCCTCTCACCCCTCCACCTGGTGTAACACAACACACTATGTGAAATATTTCTTATAGTACATTTTATTTCTCCATCTAGTTGTCTCTCTGGCTATAGTTGTCTACCTGTCAATAGACCCAAATTCAGGACGGTAGTTTGAGCCTGGGATTTGAGCTCGACTCGGGTGTGCGAATCGGGATTCCTTGAGCCTAGATTTCTTGCAGTGGATTATTACCCATATTCAGAATCATCGGCTTGAACCCCAGATCTGGTAATCTGTTCCGTTTTTCTTCAGTTACGAGCAAAGATTCAAACACTGAAATTCCAGCCAATCACGTTTCATCTACACCATTACGGCAGCCAGTCGCCATCGAGAGTAATGTTTACAAGATTATGGCGGCAACTATGACTGGACGAGTTTTTACGGAAGAGGATAAATCTCTCCTTGTACATCATAAGTTACTTTTATTACTATAATTATGGTCAAATTATAATGATTTATGGTACTGTGTTACAACCTGGCTGTGTTGTTAGATGATAACAAAGAAATTCATAGAGGAAGAACAATTATATACAATTGTTGACATAATCCAGGACCGGCGTCAATATTCATTACCAAAACAAGATGAATCAATACTGGGTGTAGTAACCCGGCTAGGTTTGGTTAGGTTAGGTTTCTTTCTCTCAACATTGATTCAATTATACAGTAAAGCCTCTGTTAACAAGTAGCATCCTGTGTACCATGGGCTGGTGTCTTGCCCACAGTGTGGATGTGGGTCACACTATAATAACCCATTATAGTACATCCTTCTTTCCTCACACTGTTGAATGCTCTGCCTTCTTCTGTGTTTCCATACAATCTGTCTCACTTTAGACAAGATGCTTCTCTGGCGGTGTACATTAATATAACTTTTTTATTTTATATTTGTTTAATTTATTTTTACTCTTCCTTCCCCTAGGCCCTGTTGTGGGTCATGACCTGTGCCCGGGTGGACTATTACCCATAAAAAATATATATATAACATAAGAACATAAGAAAATAAGGAGTCTGCCATAGGCCGGTTGGCCTGTGCATGGCAGCTCCTGTCGAGAGTTACTACCACTCTCTATCATCCATGAATCTATCTAGCCTCCTTTTGAAACTTTCCTGGGTTCCAGCACTTACTACAAAGTTGCTAAGCTTGTTCCACTTGTCCACCACCCTATTTGTGAACCAGTTTCTTCCTATCTCCCTCCTAAACCTAAGCTTGTTTTCCGGCTTATGAATGTCTTCTCATAACCTAACCTAACCTAACCATTCTTCATTAAAACTTAAATATTCACAATTTCCTTCAATCAACAACTCTTCACTGACTTACTGTGCAGTGAGAGTAGAATGGGTGAAGCTTTTATCTCTCACAACTCTTAAAGATATTCAGAAATATATTCATTATGCACAATACACTATTTGATATGTGTATATTACATAACTGTAAACGCCTTGGTTAAGGTCGTTCAGGTGACGTGCAAGTCGAAGGGAATGATTGAAACTCTCCTTTTGACTCATTCAATATTTATTGATGTGGTCAAAACCTACAGAGGAGATGTTCATAATATTACATGGTGATCCATCTGATACATAATGAGTTAGTCTCACACAAGTTTATCTTAATTACTATTTATTAAACATAGTGACATTACACAAAGTTCATAACTCTATTAATCTTAGTTATGTTTCACCCTGCATTGTCTTATTACTCCAGGTTAGGCACAAACGAGTCGGTGTAATTAGTCAACAATATTTCAGTACCGAGGGGTATGTCATCACTTGGCTGTACTTACAAGTGCGGGTCAGTGCAGATCAGTATTGTGTTCCAAGAGGCAACAGTACTGAGTAAATTGTCCCAGCACAAATTCTCGGACAGGATTATGAGTCGGTGTTCATCAGTGCCAGCAGAAGGCTGGTCTTCACAGCCTCACGAGAGAGGGCGATCTGTCTCATGGCGGGGCGGGCGCCACCACCACCCGCCGAAGACAGTCCACTCAGCAGAGCCAGGACTTGTCTGTAAACACTTCTACATCTGGCATTCCTAGAGTATTTGGCACTCGGGGCGGACCTATCCACTGGCACCCCCTTCCTTCCAGAGATAAATAAATATGCAGTAAAAGTAAAATACACAATCGTCCCTAGAGTACTGGGCACCCAGGGCAGGGCATTCCTTTGTCCCCTTACTCTACCTCTACTGAGACGAATGATGAAAAAAAGAATAATACTTTTAAGGAATTTTGGATTATACATAGTAGATATTATAAATGTTTTAGTTTCCTTCTATTAATATGGAAAAATATTATTATTATTTACTAAAGTATAATGTAGCCCACATCAAGTGTAATATTCGTAAATAAAAAGCAGGTTTGTAAATGTGGATGATATTTAGGAAATCTACAGTAGTATATGTAAACAAATGTATTTCCTAATTTCAACAAAATTTACACGATACAACAAAGCACATACAAGTACACCTAAACCCCGACTTACGACTATACGGACTTACGTCCATTGGTACTTACGACCTGCTTTGACCGTACGTCCATACGGGACATACGACTGCGACCGCCGTGACCAAAAATTTTTTCAAATGACGCGCGCATTTTCTATACCGAAACGTTTCCGTCCCGGGCGAGAGTGTGGCGCGTCTCAGGTCGCCTCGTGGGTACACTCACTCAGTGGAGCGCTTTGTTTGTGTTTGGCTATCGTATCCTATACTGATCGCGCTGTGAACTTTCGTTATTATTGTATTTAATTGACTTTATAATGACTGGAAAGCGTAAAAGTGAGAGTGCTGGTGGTACTCCAAGGAAAAGGAGACAGGCAATTACTTTTGAGATGAAACTGAAGATAATAACACAGTATGAGAATGGAAAAACAGTAGCAACGATCTCACGCGACCTAGGTTTCTCACACTCGACTATATCCACTATTCTGAAGGACAAGGAACGTATTCGTGAAGTAGTGAAAGGAACAACACCTATAAAGGGAACTATAATAACAAAGAAAAGACAAGGTCCTATCCACGATATGGAAAAATTATTGGTGATATGGATAGAAGACCAGATGCAGAAGCGTGTACCCTTAAGTGTTCTAACCATACAGGCTAAAGCAAGAAGCCTGTTCCAAAGCCTGAAGGAGCAGGCAGGAGATGAATGTGATCAAACCTTTACAGGAAGTCAAGGGTGGTTTGATAGATTTAAAAAACGCTACAGTCTACACAGTGTTAAGGTGAGTGGAGAGGCAGCTAGTGCCGATGTTGGTGCTGCCGAAGCTTTTAAGGAGGAGTTAGATGATGTGATTGTGGAAGGGAATTATTTGCCAGAGCAAATATTCAATGTGGATGAGACTGGATTATTGTGGAAACGCATGCCTGACCGGACATACATCCACAAAGAGGCAAAAAAAATGCCCGGATTCAAGGCATTCAAGGACAGAATTACACTTCTGTTGGGGGGGAATGTTGCTGGTTTCAAGCTAAAGCCCTTCATGATCTATCATTCAGAGAACCCCAGGGCTTTTAAACATGTCAGCAAGCACACACTGCCAGTGTTTTATCGCAGTAACAAGAAAGCCTGGATGACCCTAGTACTATTTGAGGATTGGTTCATGACTTGTTTCATTCCACGAGCCAAGGAGTATTGTCTGCAACAAAGGATTCCATTCAAGATTTTACTGATTTTGGATAATGCTCCGGGACACCCACCACACCTGGACGACATGCACCCTGATGTTAAGGTAGTTTACATTCCACCTAACACTACCTCTATCATCCAACCCATGGATCAAGGTGCTATTTCTGCCTTTAAAGCATATTATTTACGCACGACCTTCGCTCAGGCTGTTGCTGCTACTGAAGGTGAGAAAACACTCAGACAGTTTTGGAAGGAGTACAACATTTTGTCATGTATAAAGAACATTAGTGCAGCATGGGATCAGGTTACAAAACATTGCATGAATGGAATATGGAAGAAAATCCTGAAAAGATATGTGAACAGTTTCAAAGGATTTAATGAAAGTGAAGTTATTTTGGATATTAGTAACAAGATAGTGGACTTAGGTAAACAGCTGGAGTTAGAAATTGATACTGAAGATGTTGGACAGTTGGTTGAAAGTGTAGCAGAAGAGCTCAGTAACGAGGATCTTATTGAACTAGATGCACAGAAAGTTGCAGAGGAAGAAGAGACAAAATGTAGAAGAAGAGCCTGCACCCCCCAAAAAGTTTTCAGTGAAACATATGGCAGAGGCATTTGCTACAGTTAATAAAGGAATGCAAATGTTTGATGACATGGATCAAAATTATGAGCGTTATGCCAAAGTTGACAGAATGATCCAAGATTCACTTGCTTGCTACAGAGAAATTTATAATGAAAAGAAAAAGCAAACTGTGCAGTCTAAATTGGACACCTATTTCAAGAAGTCCCCCAGTACTGGCTCATCACGCCCCACCAGTGCTGCCTCTTCACTCCCTCAAGATGATCCAATACCTTCAACCAGCAAGTTACCACAGCACATAAACATGTCTGAAGCAAGCGACATTGATGACCCACCCAGCCCTGTCTCCTCTTCTGCTTCTTCCAATTAATATAGTCTCCATGTATCCTGTAAATAGAAAATTATGGGGGCCCCGTGTGCATTCAGCTGACTACATTTAAGGTAAGTGCTCAGTCACACTGTATCCATTCCTCATTATTTTTTACGTTTAGTGTACTGTATTTCATTGTAGATTTTTTTAAAAAATTTGAAAAAAAAAAATTTGAATTTTTTTTTTTTTAATTTTTTTTTATTTTTTTTTATTTTTTTTATCTATATCGAACTTACGACCATATCGGACTTGCGACCTGGATTTGGGTCCCTAACCCCGTCGTAAGTCGGGGTTTAGGTGTAATTCAAATATACAAAGTACAGAAGCCATACTGTATATAACTACAAGTTACGCATTAAATAAAGTATTACACAATGAGAAGGGCGCAGCCTTCTTCAACTCACTTTTATCTGAAACTTCATTGTTCTAAAAACATAGGAAACCACAAGATACAAGCGGTACACTTTCATCTAACGCAAAAAAAAATATACCCTGTACAGTCAACCCTCACTTTACGCGGTTAATTCAACCCGGAGGGTACCGCGGAAAGTGAGAAACGCGTAAAGTGAACAACATAACATATGGGATTAATTGAAATAGAGACCGGGCCGACCCCCAAACTCCACTTTTTGACGACACACAACTATGTTGTAGTAATGATATTATCTTAACTTTATGATGATATGCACACACAATTAATAATTAAGAGAAATATCAATAATATTAGTTTTTTTAACACTTACATTTGTAGAAAAGATGGCTGGGCACACGGGGATGGGGGATTGGTTCCGAGGCAGAGGGCAGATTATTGGCACCTCACCTGTATCACTTGTATCAATTGTATCACTATCCACCACAGAGGCTTGCAGGGCCTCTTTGTCAAACCCCTCAAAGTCCATATAAGTCCATATCCTCACTATAATTATCACTATCACTGACTTGGCCCGGCTGTGGTGGGTGGCGGGGGAAGAACTCGGTAATGTTTTGATGACTGGGCGACCTTGTGCGCATCCTGCCCGCGCCGCTTCCCGCGTATATGAGTAGATGAACCGCGTTAAGTGAAAGTTCGGTTCTGGCGAGGCACCGCGTGAGAAATCGCGTTAAGTGAAACCGCGTAAAGCAGGGTACGACTGTGTGTGTATGTGTGTGTGTGTGTGTGTGTATATATATATACAGTATATATATATATATATATATATATATATATATATATATATATA
>NW_024711284.1:0-7135 GCF_018991925.1 Homarus americanus | reverse complement strand
CGAAAAAAGGTTTTGTTCTTTCTTTCTTTTTAAATCGTGGGGGATGGATCGATCGATCACTGACCCCGGCCTGAGCCGCGAAAGAATAGTTTCATTTCTTTCTTTTTTTTTTTAGATTGTGAGGGATCGATCGATCACTGACCCCGGCCTGAGCCGTGAAGAATAGTTTCGTTCTTTTTTTTTTTTTTTTTTTGATCGTGGGGGATGGATGGTTCGACCACTGACCCTCGGCCTGAGCCGTGAAAGAATAGTTTTGTTTCTTTATCTTTTTTTTAGATCGTGGGGATGGATCGATCGACCACTGACCCTCCTGAGCCGTGAAAGAATAGTTTCTCTTTTTTTTAGATCGTGGGGATGGATCGATCGACCACTGACCCCCGGCCTGAGCCGTGAAAGAATAGTTTTGTTTCTTTTTTTTTTTTTGTTTTGGTCGTGGGGATGGATCGATCGACCACTGACCCCGGCCTGAGCCGTGAAGAATAGTTTTGTTTTCTTTTTCTTTTTTTTTTTAGATCGTGGGGATGGATCGATCGACCACTGACCCCGGCCTGAGCCGTGAAGAATAGTTTAGCTCTTTATTTTTTTTTTAGATCGTGGGGATGGATCGATGCACTGACCCGGCCTGAGCCGTAAAGAATAGTTTAGCTCTTATTTTTTTTTTTTAGATCGTGAGGGATGGATCGATCGACCACTGACCCCGGCCTGAGCCGTGAAAAGAATAGTTAGCTCCTTATTTTTTTTTAGATCGTGGGGATGAATCGATCGACCACTGACCCCGGCCTGAGCCGTGAAAGAATAGTTTAGCTCTTTATTTTTTTTTTTAGATGGAGGATGGATCGATCGACCACTGACCCTGGCTGAGCCGTAAAGAATAGTTTAGCTTTTATTTTATTTTTTTTTTTTTTTTTAGATGGAGGATGAATCGATCGACCACTGACCCTGGCCTGAGCCGTGAAAGAATAGTTTGTTTTCTTTTTTTCGTTTTTTTTTTAGATCGTGGGGATGGATGTTCGACCACTGACCTCGGCCTGAGCCGTGAAAGAATAGTTTTGTTTCTTTTATCTTTTTTAGATCGTGGGGGATGGATCGATCGACCACTGACCCCGGCCTGAGCGCAAAGAATAGTTTGTCTTTATTTTTTTTTTTTTTAGATCGTGGGGATGGATCGATCGACCACTGACCCCCGGCCTGAGCGCGAAAGAATAGTTTGCTCTTTATTTTTTTTAGATCGAGGGATGGATCGATCGACCACTGACCCCGGCCTGAGCCGTAAAAGAATAGTTTAGTTCCTTATTTTTTTTTTTTTAGTCGTGGGGATGGATCGATCGACCACTGACCCTCCTGAGCCGTAAAAGAATAGTTTCATTTTATTTTTTTTAGATTGTGGGGGATGAATCGATCGACCACTGACCCCTGGCCTGAGCAAATGAATGATTAGTTTTGTTTCTTTTTTTTTTTTAGATCGTGGGGATGGATGATCGACCACTGACCCCGGCCTGAGCCGTGAGTAATAGTTTTGTTTCTTTTTTTTTTAGATCGTGGGGGATGGATCGGTCGATCACTGAGCCCGGCCTGAGCCGGGAAGAATAGTTTTTCTTTTTTTTTTTTTTTTTAGATTGTGGGGATCGATCGACCACTGACCCCGGCCTGAGCCGTGAAAGAATAGTTTCGTTTCTTTTTTTTTCTTTTTTTTAGATCGTGGGGGATGGATTGATCGACCACTGACCCCCGGCCTGATTCAGAAAAATAGTTTTGTTTTTCTTTTTTTTTTTTAGTGTGGGAGATGGATGGTTCGACCACTGACCCCGCCTCATCCGTGAAAGAATAGTTTCGTTTCTTTTTTTTTTAGATTTTGCGGGATGGATCGATCGATCAGTGACCTTCGGGCCTGAGCAGTGAAAGAATAGTTTATTTTTCTTTTTTCATTTTTTTGATCGTGGGGATGGATCGATCGATCCCCTGACCCAGGCCTGAGCACTTGAAAAGAATAGTTTAGCTCATTATTTTTTAATCTTTTTTTAGATCGTGGGGTTGGATCGATCGACCACTGACTGAGCCTGAGCAGTGAAAAGAATAGTTTTGTTCTTTTTTTTTTTTTTTAGTCGTGGGGATGGATCGATCGACCACTGACCCCGTTCTTTCTTTTTCTTTTTTAGATCGTGGGGAATGGATCGATCGATCACTGACCCCGGCCTGACCGTGAAAGAATAGTTTCGTTTTCTTTTTTTAGATTGTGGAGGATGGATTGATCGACCACTGACCCCGGCCTACGCCGTAAGAGAATAGTTTCATTTCTTCCTTTTTTCTAGATTGTGGAGGATGGATCGATCGACCACTGACCCCGGCCTACGCCGTGAAAGAATAGTTTCATTTCTTCCTTTTTTTTTAGATTGTGGGGATGGATCGATCGCCACTGACCCCGCCTGAGCCGCGAAAGAATAGTTTCATTTCTTCCTTTTTTTAGATTCGGGGAATGGATCGATCGATCACTGACCCCGGCCTGAACCGCGAAAGAATAGTTTCGTTTTTTTTTTTTTTTTTTTAGATCGTTGGGGATGGATGGTTCGACCACTGACCCTGCCTGAGCCGTGAAAGAATAGTTTCGTTTCTTTTTTTTTTAGATTTTGGGATGGATCGATCGATCACTGACCCCGGCCTGAGCCGTGAAAGAATAGTTTCATTTATTTTTTAGATTGGGGATGGATCGATCGATCACTGACCCCGGCCTGAGCCGCGAAATAAGTTTCGTTTTTTTTTTTTTTTTTAGATCGTGGGGATGGATCGATCGACCACTGACCCCCGGCCTGAGCCGTGAAAGAATAGTTTCTGCTTTTTTTTTTTTTTTTTGATTGTGGGGAATGGATCGATCGATCACTGACCCCCGGCCTAGCCGTGAAAGAATAGTTTCATTTTCATTTTTTTTTAGATTGTGGGGATGGATCGATCGACCACTGACCCCAGGCCTGAGCCGTGAAAAAAATAGTTTCATTTCTTTTTTTTTTTTTTTTAGATCGTGGGGAATGGATCGACTCACTGACCCCGGCCTGGAGCGTGAAGAATAGTTATTTTTTATTTTTGATCGTGGATGGATCGATCGATCACTGAGCCCTGCCTGAGCCGAAAGAATAGTTTCCTTTCTTCTTTTTTTTTGGTGGTGGGGAGGATTGATCGATCACCACCCCCGGCCTGCCGTTAAAGAATAGTTTTTTCTTTTTTTTTTTTTTTTTTGTGGGGGATGGACTGATCGATCCCTGACCACGGCCTCAGCCGCGAAAGAATAGTTTAGCTTCTTTTGATCGGGTGAATCGATCGACTGACCCCGCCTGGAGCTAAAGAAGTTTTCTTTTTTTTTTTAGATCGTGGGATGAATCGATCGATCACTGACCCTGGCCTGGAGCCGCGAAATGAATAGGTTTTGTTTCTTTTTTTTTTTTTTTAAGATCGTGGGGATGGATCGACCACTGAGCCCTGGCCTGAGCGAAAGAATAGTTTTGTTTCTTTTTTCTTTTTTTTAGATTGTGGGGATGGATCGTGACCACTGACCTCGCCTGGCGCCGTGAAAGAATAGTTTTTTCTTTTTTTTTTTTTTTTGGTCGGGGATGGATCGATCGACCACTGACCGGCCTGAGCCGCTGTGAGAAAAGTTTATGCTCTTTTTTTTTTTTTTTTAGATTGTGGGGATGGATCGATCGACCACTGACCCCCGGCCTGAGCTGTGAAAGAATAGTTTATGCTTTTTTTTTTTTAGTTTTATGGTTGTGGGATGATCGACTCATGACCCTCGGCCTGAGCCTAGGAAAGAATAGTTTTGTTTTCTTTTTTTTTTAGATCGTGGGGATGGATTGATCACTGACCTCTGGCCTGAGCCGGGAAAGAATAGTTTCTTGCTTTTTTTTTTTTTTTTGATTGTGGGGATGGATCGATCGACCACTGACCCCGGCCTGAGCGAAAGAATAGTTTGTTTTTTTTTTTTTTTGGGTGGATGGATTGACGATCTTGGCCTGAGCTGAAAGAATAGTTTTGTTTTTTTCTTTTTTTAGATCGTGGGGATGGATCGATCGACCACTGACCCCCGGCCTGAGCCGTGAAAGAATAGCTTTTTTTTTTTTTTTTTTTTGGTCGTGGGGATGGATCGATCGACCACTGACCCTCGGCCTGAGCCGTGAAAGAATAGTTTGCTTTTTTTTTTTTGGTCGTGGATGATGGATCGATCGACCATTCCCCCGGCCTGCCGTGAAGACGTATTTTTTATTTTTTTGATTGTGGAGGATGGATTGATCGACCACTGACCCCGGCCTACGCAAAGAATAGTTTCATTTTTCCTTTTTTTTTTTTTTAGATTGGGGATGGATTGATCGATCACTGACCCCGGCCTGAGCCACAAAAGAATAGTTTCTTGTTTTTATTTTTATTTTTTTGATCGGATGGATCGATCGACCACTGACCCCTGGCCTGAGCCGAAAGAATAGTTTCGTTTTTTTTTAGATCGTGATAGATCGATCGATCACTGACCCCGGCCTAAGCCGCAGTTCGCTTTTTCTTTTTTTCTTTTTTAGATTGTGGGGATGGATCGATCGACCACTGACCCTCGGCCTAAGCCGCGAAAGAATTGTTTCGGTTTTCCTTGTTTGCTTTTTTTAGATCGTGGGGATGGATCGATCGATCACTGACCCCTGGCCTGAGCCACGAAAGAAGTTTCTTTCTTTCTTTTTTTTGGTCGGGGATGGATCGATCGACCACTGACCCCGGCCTGAGCCGTGAGAATAGTTTCGTTTTTTTTTGATCGTGGGGAATGGATCGATCGATCACTGAGCCCCGGCCTGAACCGCGAAAGAATAGTTTCATTTCTTTCTTTTTTTTTCTTTGGATCGTGGGAGATGAATCGATCGACCACTGACCCCCGGCCTGAGCCATAAAAGAATTATTTAGCTCGTTATTTTTTTTTAGATCGTGGGGGATGAATCGATCGACCACTGACCCCTGGCCTGAGCCGTGAATGAATAGTTTGTTTCTTTTTTTCTTTTTTTTTAAGTTCGTGGGGGACGGATCGATCGATCACTGAGCCCCGGCCTGAGCAGCGAAATAGTTTCATTTCTTCTTTTTTCAATTGGGATGGATCATTTGATCACTGACCCCTGTCTTAAGTCATGAAAGAATAATTTTGCTCTTCCTTTTTTAGATCGTGGGGATGGATCGTCTGATCACTGACCCTGACCTAGCCGCGAAAGCAAGAATAGTTTTTTTTTATTTAGTTTTTTTATCGTGGGGAATGGATGGATCGATCACTGACCCCCAGCCTGAGCCGCGAAAGACTAGTTTCGTTTCTTTTTTTTTTAGATTGTGGGGGATGGATCGATCGATCACTGACCCCTGGCGTGAGCCGCGAAAGAATAGTTTCATTTCTTCCTGTTTTTTTTTTGTTTTAGATCGTGGGGGATGGATCAATCAATCACTGACCCCCGGCCTAAGCAGCGAAAGAATAATTTCGTTTTTTTTTTTTTGTAGATTGTGGGGGATGGATCGATCGATCAGTGACCCCCGGCCTAAGCCGTGGCAGTAAAGTTTGTTATTACTGTATAAATCTTGCTTAAGACTTTGGTCAATGAGTCACAATTCAGACAGTTCGTCTGGTATTTGAAAAATAATGAAGTTGGAATTTTGTATAGTTTAGTGAGTGGCTGATAGTCAGGATAATAATGAATATGGTTATTAGGGTGATAGTGAAGAATTGTTAGTGTGACAGTGGAGATGTTAGGAAGAATAGTGAGGGTGATAGTGAAAATGGTTCTTACGTTGATAGTGAAGATTTGTTAGGGTGTTAGTGAGGGCTGTGAAGATGTTAGGCCAATAGTGAAGAAGTGTTAGGGTGATCGTGAAGCTGTTTGGATGAATAGTGAGGATAGTAGTGAGGATGTTAGGATGAATAGTACAGGTGAGAGTGAATATTGTTATTAGGTTGATAATGAAGATGTGTATTAAGATGATAGTACAGATATGTGTTAGGATGCCATTAAAGATTTGTTAGGATGATAGTAAAGATGCGTTAGAATGATAGTGAGGGTGATAGTGAAGATATGTCTGAGGATGACAGTGAGGGTGATAGTATCGATGTATGTTAGGATGATAGTGAAGATGTACGTTAGGATATTAGTGAGGATGTGTTAGGATGATAGTGAAGATGTACGTTAGGATATTAGTGAGGATGTGTTAGGATGATAGTGAAGATGTGTTAGGATGAGAGTGAAGATCTGTTAGGATGAGAGTGAAGATGTATGTTAGGATTTTAGTGAAGATGTATGTTAGGATGTTAGTGAAGATGTATGTTAGGATGTTAGTGAAGATGTATGTTAGGATGTTAGTGAAGATGTATGTTAGGATGTTAGTGAAGATGTATGTTAGGATGATAGTGAAGATGCATGTTAGGATGTTAGAGAAGATGTATGTTAGGATGATAGTGAAGATGTGTGTTAGGATGTTAGTGAAGATGTATGTTAGGATGATAGTGAAGATGTATGTTAGGATGTTAGTGAAGATGTATGTTAGGATGTTAGTGAAGATGTGTGTTAGGATGTTAGTGAAGATGTATGTTAGGATGATAGTGAAGATGTATGTTAGGATGTTAGTGAAGATGTATGTTAGGATGTTAGTGAAGATGTATGTTAGGATGTTAGTGAAGATGTATGTTAGGATGTTAGTGAAGATGTATGTTAGGATGTTAGAGAAGATGTATGTTAGGATGTTAGTGAAGATGTATGTTAGGATGTTAGTGAAGATGTATGTTAGGATGTTAGTGAAGATGTATGTTAGGATGATAGTGAAGATGCATGTTAGGATGTTAGTGAAGATGTATGTTAGGATGTTAGTGAAGATGTATGTTAGGATGTTAGTGAAGATGTATGTTAGGATGATAGTGAAGATGCATGTTAGGATGTTAGAGAAGATGTGTGTTTGAATGATATTGATGGTGATAGTGAAGATGTGTCTTAAGATGATAGTGATGTAACAAGCTGGACCACCCACACATCCAACATCACTACATATAACACCATTCATCATCACTACATATAAGATCATCCATCATCACTACATATAACACCATCCATCATCACAACATAAAAAACCATCCATCATCACT
>NW_024711283.1:0-21555 GCF_018991925.1 Homarus americanus | reverse complement strand
AGAGTAAAATATAATGACTTTAACCAGGAAGTGGAGGAATATATAATGACTTTAACCAGGAAGTACAGGAAAATATAGTGACTTTAACCAGGAAGTAGAGTAAAATATAATGACTTTAACCAGGAAGTGGAGGAATATATAATGACTTTAACCAGGAAGTACAGGAAAATATAGTGACTTTAACCAGGAAGTGGAGGAATATATAATGACTTTAACCAGGAAGTACAGGAAAATATAGTGACTTTAATCAGGAAGTACAGGAAAATATAGTGACTTTAACCAGGAAGTAGAGGAAAATATATTGACTTTAACCAGGAAGTACAGGAAAATATAATGGCTTCAACCAGGAAGTGCAGGAAATATAGTGACTTTTAACCAGGAGTACAGGGAAAATAGTGACTTTAACCAGGAAGTGGAGGAATATATAATGACTTGCAGTGGGAAATATAGTGACTTTAGCTTGGAGTAGAGGAAAATGCATGACTTCAACCAGGAAGTACAGGAAAATATATTATTTTAACCAGGAAGTAGAGGAAAATATAATATTTTAACTTGGGAAGTGGAGGGAATATATAATGACTTGCAGGAGTACGAGAAAATATAATGACTTTAACCAGGAAGTAGAGGAAAATATAATGACTTCAACCAGGAAGTACAGGAAAATATAGTGATTTTAACCAGGAAGTACAGGAAAATATAGTGACTTTAACCAGGAAGTGGAGGAATATATAATGACTTTACCCAGGAAGTACAGGAAAATATAGTGACTTTAACCAGGAAGTAGAGGAAAATATAATGACTTCAACCAGGAAGTACAGGAAAATATACTGACTTTAACCAGGAAGTAGAGGAAAATATAATGACTTTAACCAGGAAGTGGAGGAATATATAATGACTTTAACCAGGAAGTACAGGAAAATATAGTGACTTTAACCAGGAAGTGGAGGAATATATAATGACTTTTACCAGGAAGTAGAGGAAATAAATGAGGACTTTAACCAGGAAGTACAGGAAAATATAATGACTTTAACCAGGAAGTGGAGGAATATATAATGACTTTAACCAGGAAGTACAGGAAAATATAGTGACTTTAACCAGGAAGTAGAGGAAAATATAATGACTTTAACCAGGAAGTAGAGGAAAATTTAGTGACATTAACCAGGAAGTAGAGGGAAATATAGTGACTTTAACCAGGAAATAGAGGAAATTATAGTGACTTTAACCAGGAAATAGAGGAAATTATAGTGACTTTAACCAGGAAGTAGAGGAAAATATAATGACTTTAACCAGGAAGTAGAGGAGATAAATGATAACTTTAACCAGGAAGAAGAGAAAAATAGAATGACTTTAACCAGAGAGAGAGAGAGAGAGAGAGAGAGAGAGAGAGTGTGTGTGTGTGTGTGTGTGTGTGTGTATGTGTGTGTCACCGTCCCTTTCCAACACTACATCCAGTTCTAAAAAAAAAAACGCACGACCCTTTTCAACGATGCTTACGAAACACACCTAATTAGAACACACACTTAATACACCTTTGTCAATATAGTTCAGTAAATAATCACAATAACATCGACAAGAAGATCAATGAGTCATCACACACACACATATCCTTGACCACCGAAAGGTAAGACGTACCTGGCTCTCCTCTGGGAGCAGCCAGGTCAACTGTTAAGTTGGCCGGTACCAACTCCCTCCCCTGAACCCTCCTCCCCACCGGAATATAAACAAGTTCTCGTCAGAAGTTACAATTTCATTAAGGAAAGGAATGGAACCAGTGTTGAACAGAGGTGAACAGTGGTGAACAGTGCTTAAGTCAGTGAGAACAACTCAACAGTAACAGCCGAGTCGTACCCAAGTTAAATTTCACAGTGAGGTCCCAGGTACCCAGTGATAACGGCCCGTGAGACCCAACAACAACCAGTGATGTGTTAATCCGTCTACGATAGAAAGGCCTTGGACCACACCTCACACCTTATAACACCATCTGTGAGGGAATTACACCACGTCAGGTCCCTCATAACGCCATCTGTGAGGGATTTACTACACCACGTGAGGTCCCTCCTAACACCATCTGGGAGGGAGTTACTACACTACGAGTTTGCTGTTCATCACCTACATTAATCTGTATGTTCACTGTATGTTCCTTTACCTTTCTCTAATGAAGGCTTTTGTTAAACCACCAATGTATGTAATAAGTCATTTACGTCCAATATATATTTTCAGCCTTCGGGCTGCAGAACTTTTTCAATAAACCGTTAATTATTATTATTATTATTATTATTATTATTATTATTATTATTATTATTATTATTATACACACTACCAGACAGTTTTCTGCGTCTCAAGCTTTGCGCGATACACATCTTCCTCTTCCTCCTCCTTTTCTTCCTCTTCCTCCTCGTCCTCCACCTATTTTCCTTCCTCCTTCTCCTCGTCCTCCATCTCTTCTTCCTCTTCCTCGTCCCAAGGATCAACACTTTATATTCCGCTAAGCTCCTCCCTCTAGCGATATCTCCAACGATAAGACATCTCCGAATTGCCGTGAGAAATATTACACTCTCTCGGCATAGTACTGGTGGATTCGAACCCTGGACCTGGGAATGTCGAGGCTCGAACAGGACACTTTCGGCCACTGCTGGGAGTTGCTACACTGATATTCAATTCTGAGGAGGAAAGTTAGCGTGTGTTGTAGCGTGTGAGGGAGTGAGAGGCGTGTGAGGGAGTGAGAGGCGGGTGAGGGTGAGGTATAACTCTCTCTCTCTCTCTCTCTCTCTCTCTCTCTCTCTCTCTCTCACATATAGCACCCATCATTACCATTGCGAATTTACCTCAATAGAAGTTGTAGAGAGGAGAGAAAGGAAGGAAGGAAGGAGAAAAACGAGAGTGAAAGAGAAGAAGGGAGGAATTATAAATGGAAGAAAAAGAAGGAAGCGAAGTTTGGGATGAAGGAAGGAAAGAAGGAGAGAGCAAGGAAGGAAGAGGGATAGCGAAGGGAAGGAACAGGGAAAGGGGAGGGAGGGGGTAAGATGAAGGAGAGAGGAAAATAAGTAAGGGGAGAGAGATAAAGAGGACACATAGAATGGAGAAAGAGAGGGGTAGAGGATGAAGAGCACACAGGAAATCAGAAAGAGGGAGAGGGAGAGGGAGAGGGGGAGGGGGAGGAGGTGGAGAAAGAGGAGTGATAAGAGGAGGAGAGGGAAGGAGAGAAGGATGAAGAAGAGGAGGAGGCAGAGGAGGAGTTTTTTTTAGTTTAATAAATTTATTGACAAAGCTTGTAGTACAGTTTGCCTATTCTTAGTAATTCAGTCAGGTCTTGACACTGAGGGTGGTATCACTTCTCACTGCCACGCAGGACAGAGGTTCATAAACAAAGAAATACATCATATTCATTGACAGTATATATAGGTCAGTGTCATGTGGGTAATGCCACTGTTCGCTGCCATGCAGGACAGTGGTTCATATACATTGGACGTCATATTCTAATTGAAGACTAATCAGCGTGGGCTAGCAAATTTGGGATAAACAGCAAGAATGTCCTCAAGCACCCCCGATTCTATGTAGTAATTACAAAGTTCATGATACAATAAACCAGGTGGCCTGAAGTCTTTGACAGTGTCACATTCAATAATATAGTGTTCAAGTGTATGCTTTAAAGGTTTATCACAAAGTTTACATGCTGAGTGTTCCGGTATGGGTACAGCGTTACTAACTTGCCATATGTGTCTGTATCCTAGCCTAATTCTGGCCACTACTACATCACATTGTCTGGTTCTGTCCTTATGCTGGCCATACCGGTACCTCTCGTCACAAAATTTGTCGTATTTACTAATGCTACAACTGCCAGGTCTCTCTGCATTTCTCAGTTCTTCTAGGTCAGAGTTCATGATTCTGACTTGAATGTTTTTAAGTACAGCATTTAAAAAAAATGAATTTTTTTGAAAAATGTTTGAAATGTTTTTAAAACTTTTGGGGTGCCTAAAGTTCACTTGATTCCCGGGTGCCTAAAGTTCAGTTGATCCCTGGGGTGCCTAAAGTTCAGTTGATCCCCTCTTTATTAAACAAAGAAAATCCCCCATACTAGACCCGAGCTTCCCGCCCTCTATGTAACTTGCGCACAGAAGTGCGTAACAACACATGTTAGCGCCATCTATGAGGAGCAAGCAATCCCATTCCAAGTTAGGAAGCACGGGACTAGACTTGCCACGCAGGGAGGGGAATAAGGAAGGGAAGGGAAGAATACGATATACTAGCTTCACCCAACCAATAAAAAAGAGGATTTTTAATCCTTCAAATCCATAATTTTATTGGGTTGGGTTCCGTTAGTGCATTACGCTACCTCACAAGTGGAGGGGGGAGGTAAGACTGGACCCAAAGGAGAAGAACAAAATTAAAATGATCAACATTAAGAAGTCATCTTTAATTCACTGGGATTCAAAATTTGCACCGAAGGGAAAGAAATGAAATCCTGCAAGTTACAAAAGTAACAAGTAGGGTTTATTTACCTACCCAAACATGTACAATTGGGTGTGCACAGAAGGTAAGATATCCTTACTCAGAAATTTACTGACCTAAAAAGGTCGTACTTGGGCAGTTACAAGTATGTACCTTAGTGTTAATAAATCATACTTTACAGTTCTTGACTGTTGAGTGTGGTTCGAGATGAGACCTCCTCCGTGGGAACTTTATCGCCGGGCCAAGAGCAATGGGGGACCGCTGAACAAAAAGTAGCGCAAACCCACCATGACCAGGCACTCGGTCAAAGTTGGAATGAGCATAAGACTCTGAGCTCGGAGAAATAGCAGGAGCCGGTTCCTGGGACGAATCGGCCACCCTGTAGACTGTTTTCAGCCTCCGCTGGAACGGTCAAAATAGGCGGGGATACACCGGTCCTCCCCCACGAGCGACTGCTCACACCAGACACTCGTACAGGAAAGGGACCCAAGCAACAGGGGACCGGCGAACGAAACGTATTGCGCTAACCCAAGGGACGCTGGAATCGGCAGCCCAACGAAATCCTTGTCTGATGAACCGCCTGTCTGACGAATCCACCATGACCAGGCTGAGTCTGAAGGAAATGCAGTAGCTGGAACTCTCCACAACTCAGCTCCAACGAATCCGCCCAAACCGAGGATAGCGGGAAATGCAACCTTCCCCAAGGAGAGCCGTAACTCATGATCGAGATGATGACAAAACTGCCACATGGCAGGACCGGGAGCACTTTCAAAACAGTCAAACAAAAGTTAAAGCCTAAGCTACACGCTGAGACAAACTGGCGTAGGAGAGAACAATGAAGTACTGAATGTGTCTCACTAAAAAGACAGCCGTGATCTAAGAGCCTCCACACAAGTGCTACCAAGCCCTAAAAGAACCTACGGAACTTAGGATAAACTAGATAGAAGAAAATTTACACACAAACACGTGTAAATCTAACCTAACTCTGCTACATCACACTTCACTAAAAACAGAGAGGAAGACTTACAGTTCAGCTGAAAAAGATGAGCCCGTAGCAGACCAAAAGCCACACGTCTGGTCGGCTCGGACGGTGGGCAAAGTACATGTGTTGTCGCGTTACATGGAGGACGGGAAGCTCGGGGGGTTTTCTTTGTTTACTAAAGAGGGGATTCTAGTGTGTCCGGAGATCATTTGACGATCCCGGAAGCTTTTCTGAGGACCATTTCTCCGATTCGGAGGACTGCAGAGCACCTCCACACCGAGATACACTAGCGCGTCCCAAACCAATAAATTAAACTATTTAAACCTGAGGTGATCCAAATGAACGACAGAAAATGTGTTACGAGATACAACGAAACACCTTCTTTCTTTCTTTCTTATTTAGTCAAGCAACGTGGTTGTTAATAAAAAATTACCTCCACTTTATGAATTCTTAAATTAGCGTGGGAAAACTTGGGTTCTCATCAGGGCAGAGCAAGGAATAATTTCCCAGGCTGAGGAAGAATTTGGTGGGCAGCTGTGTATTACCGATCATTTAATTTTGCCCTCTTTTTTTTAATCCCTGCTAATTAGGTGAATTTCCTGCTCTTTCTTTCTTTCTTTTTTTTTGTCTCATCATAAATACCTAATTCTCTAACTTTTGTATATGTTGAGGGACAATCTCTCTCTCTCTCTCTCTCTCTCTCTCTCTCTCTCTCTCTCTCTCTCTCATCTACCTTTCCTTTCTCTACTATAATTCCTTCTATACTATCTACCCTTTCCTTTCCCTTCTTCTACACCACCTGCCAACACCATCTGTCTTCACCACCTGCCAACACCATGTGTTTCACCACCTGCCACTTTCATCTGTCTTCACCTGCCAACTTCATCTGTCTTCACCACCTGCTTTCACATCTGTCTTCACCTGCCCTTCATCTGTCTTCACCACCTGCCAACACCATCTGTCTTCACCACCTGCCAACACCATCTGTCTTCACCACCCAGCCCCTGCATCTGTCTTCACCACCTGCCAGCACCATCTGTCTTCACCACCTGCCAACACCATCTGTCTTCACCACCTGGCAACACCATCTGTCTTCACCACCTGCCAACACCATCTGTCTTCACCACACCCGCCTTTCATCTGTCTTCACCACCTGCCCAGCACACCATCTGTCTTCACCACCTGCCAACACCATCTGTCTTCACCACCTGCCAACACCATCTGTCTTCACCACCTGCCAGCACCATCTGTCTTCACCACCTGCCAGCACCATGTCTTCACCACCTGCCAGCACCATCTGTCTTCTACCTGCCAACACCATTTGTCTTCACCACCTGCCAATACCATCTGTCTTCACCATCTGTCTTCACCACACACCCAACACCATCTGTCTTCACCACCTGCCAACACCATCTGTCTTCACCACCTGTCAATACCATCTGTCTTCACCACCTGTCTTCACCACCTGCCAACACCATCTGTCTTCACCACCTGCCAATACCATCTGTCTTCACCATCTGTCTTCACCACCTGCCAACACCATCTGTCTTCACCACCTGCCAATACCATCTGTCTTCACCATCTGTCTTCACCACCTGCCAACACCATCTGTCTTCACCACCTGTCAATACCATCTGTCTACATCACCTGTCTACATCACTTGTTTACACCAGCTGTCTAGGCTACATGCTTACACCAGCTGTCTGCACCACCTTTGTTAACCAGCTGTCTTCACGTTCATAGCTGGATGGAACTTGGGGGTTACGAAAGAGAGAGAGAGAGAGAGAGAGAGAGAGAGAGAGAGAGAGAGAGAGAGAAAGAACATAAATCTTCTCTCCGTGCCACCAACACCACCACTTCTCACACTCACTCAACCTTGCCTCTTCTCCTCCCTTACCTCACTCCTCCTCCTCAACCTCCCCCACTCTTTCCCCCTCCTCATTCTTCTCACTCTCTTCTTCCTCCTTCTCCCCCTATTTCTCACTCTCCTCCCCTATTTCTCCTCCTCCTCCTCCTACGTCTCCCACCCTTCCCTCCCTCTTCCTCTTACTTCTCTCTCACTCCCCTCCTCCTCCTATTTCTCCCTCTCCCATCCTACTTCCCCATCTCCCATCCTCTTCCTCTTATTTCCCCCTCTCCCTCCTGTTCTTCCTCTCCTCCTACTTCTCCATCTTCCATCCTCTTCCTCCTCTTCTTACTTCTCCGTCTCCCTCCCCTATCCACTCCTCCTCCTCCTTCTTATACCACCCTGCCCACACCACAACAAACCACACCCTAGAAACACCACACTCCCAATTTCCTCCACTTTTCCCACGTCCTCCTCTCTCTCTCTCTCTCTCTCTCTCTCTCTCTCTCTCTCTCTCTCTCGTCGAAGTGCTGATTAAGGTCATATAAACGAATGAAAATTTGAGTCTCGATTGTTAAAAACTGTGGTGATATTTTTTGGGGGAGTCCCAACTGTTGATACGTAGAACGAGAACTCTCTCCTCTCTCTCTCTCTCTCTCTCTCTCTCTCTCTCTCTCTCTCTCTCTCTCGCCTTCCCTTTATCTCTACTTTCTTAGTTGTTAAATTATCAGAGTACCTAAAGTGGCGCTAACAGAGAGAGAGAGAGAGAGAGAGAGAGAACAAACAAACAAACACACACACACACACACACACACACACACACACCTGATAATAATAAAACTAGGGCCAAGACGCTCCTCTAAAACAGATTTGCTTCGGTCGAAAACAAACCATAAACTTATGACATTTTGACACTTAACGACGCCTGGTCCTGAGCCCCAAGTGGATCTACAGACTCTCGGTAGTGATAATTCTTTGAGGTTTTGACTTAGGGAAGAAGGGGGTGGGGGGAAGAGGGAGGAAGCGGAGGAGGAAGGCAGGAAGAAGAAGTGAAGCGAAGGGCGAGGAGGAAGGAGGTGTGGGAGAAAAGGGAGAACACCCCGACCACTATCACCACTACCACCCCGACCACTATCACCACTTCCACCACCACCACCACTATCACCACCATACAACCATCATCACTATACTACCACTACTACCCCGACCACTATCACCACTACTACCCCGACCACTATCACCACTGCCACCACCACGACCACTATCACCACTGCCACCACCACAACCACTATCACCACCACGGGTCATCACCTGCGTTACCTATATTCGCACACCTGGCAACCCCTTCCCTGGCTGACAGACTGGCTAAATGAGTGATTGACTGACTAAGTAGCTGGGTGACTGAGTGGCTGGGCGACTGAGTGGCTGGGTGACTGAGTGAGTGGCTGGGTGACTCAGTGGCTGATTTCGTGGCTGGCTGGTAGAGTGATAGGCTAAACGAATGGATGGATGACTAACTGAATGTCTTGCTGACTGGCTGAGTGACTGTAGGAACGCAGAGGAAGAGAACCAAGAAGGGAAACAGGATGGAAAGGGGAAATGAGGAGAAAGAGAGAGAGAGAGAGAGAGAGAGAGAGAGAGAGAGAGAGAGAGAGCTTTAAGGCCTGATAATAATTCACCACAAAAATAGTCGTCATTCTCTTTCCCCGCCCTCTTCCTGCCTGCCCTCCCCACCCCCTCCTTTCCCCTATCCTTCCTGGCCTCCTCTCTCCTTTATTCCTCCCTCCCTTCTCTCTCTATCTTCGCTCTCCTTCCCTCTCACTCCTCTCCGCATTCCCCCCTCCTCTCACTCTTCGCTCTCGTTCCCCCTCTCTCCCCGCTCTTCTCCCATCCCCTCTCTTTATCCCTCCCACCCCTCTCTTTCTCCCCTCCTCTCGTGGCTGTGGAGTTTTATTTCCTGTGTTGTCTCAGATACCACCATCCTCTGTTTATTAATGTCTCAGTGATACGGCTCTTGGCTCCTTTATGGCTCCAGTGATTGTTGTTGTTGTTGTTGTAATTGTTGTAGGTATTGTAGTTTTTGTATCGTATCATTCCCTGCCTCCTCCATCTTTTCTTCCGTCATCTCCTCCCCCTCTTCTTACATCTTTATTGCCTCATCTTCTACCTTATGTCTTAATTCCTTCTAGTTTTCCCTCTCATCTCCCTCTTCTCTTATTTCCCATATTCTTCTTATTTATGCTCTCTCCTTTCCTTTACGCCCCACCCCCCTTCCTTTACCTCCTTTACCCCACCTTCTCTCTTCCCCTTTTTTCTTCTTCCTCCCTTCATCCTATTCTTCCTCCCCCTCTATCTCCTGCCCTTTCTCCTGTCCCCCCTTCCACTTCTTATCCTCTTTTACCCTCACCTTCTCTCTTCACCTTCCTCCTCCTCCTCCTCCTCCTCCTCCTCCTCCTTCCCCTCTTCCCTACACACTATCATGTTTCCTGCTGTTTTATTACCCTTCTTACTGCCTCCCCGTTTGGTTATATTTCCTCATGTCTTTAGTGAAATGACCAAACTTTTTTTTTAGTTTAAATTACGTGAGAATAATAACAATAAAAAGACTACCACTATTAATGATAATAACAATAACGATAAATTACGAACAGTTAATAAATATAGTAGTTACAATAAAAAATTAAAATAAATAACAATACTAATATATAAACGTAAAGAATAACAAAACTAATATTAACAATAATAATAATAAATAACATTAACAGAACCACATTACTCGTTGGTCACACACACACACACACACACACACACACACACACACACACACACACACACACACACACACACACACACACACACACCTCCTCATAGCAATCGTTGTTGTCTTGGAACATTACGTACTGGGAAATATCATTAAAATTACCTATTAAGAGAGGTCAAAGGTCACATTATACAAGACAATGTGAGGATTATGACGTCATGTTTGGTTTCATGTTTCAAGCTGTCTGGTTCCTCGTGTTGTTGAGGTGTCGCAGGGAAATTGCAATAGGATAGGGACAAAAAATATTCCCCACAAACCTGTCATCTGAGTGTAGGACTCTCTCTCTCTCTCTCTCTCTCTCTCTCCAATCTGAACACCTTATGGTCAAGTCGGAAGTGTGTTGCTGAGAGAGAGAGAGAGAGAGAGAGAGAGAGAGAGAGAGACTAATCCCCATAGTGTATCAGGGAGAGACTAATCCCCATAGTGTATCAGGGAGAGACAGAGTTTTGTAGGGAGTGAATGAACAAGGGAGAAACTGGGAGAGTTTTGTAGGGGGTGAAAAAAATATTGAGAGGAAGTGAAATCAGAGTAAATTTAATTATTCTCCCTAAAAAATATGGGAAGAGGAAGAGAAGGGAAAAGAGATGAGGAAGGGAATGAAGAGTAAGGGAAGGAAGAAAAAGGAAAAGAAGGAAGAAGAGGAAGAAGGAAGAAAAGGAAAGGAGTGAAAAAGAGGAAGGGAAGGAGGAGGAAGTTGAAGGAAGTAGAGGAAGGGAAGGAAGAAGAGGAACGGAAGGAAGAAGGAGGTGAGGTGAAGATGACACGATTAAGAAGTGATGAAGGATGGGGTGATAAAAGAGGAGGAGGAGGAGGGGGAAGACGGAAGGTGTAGTGTGAGAGGGGCAAGAGGAAGAAGAGAAAGAGGGGAGGGAAGAAGAGGTAATATATAGTGTTTAAGGAAGAGGAAGAGGAGAAAGGGGAGAAGGATGTAGAGGTATAGATTGAGATGGAGATGGGGAAGAAGAGAAGGGGGAAGAAGAGGAAGGGGAAGAAGAGGAAGGGGAAGAAGAGGAGGGATGAGAGAGAAGCGTAGAAATGAAGTAATGAGGAAAGGAAAGTGAGAAATAGGGAAAATGAGGAAGAATGTTTAGAAGAACAAAGAACAGAATGAAGAAGAAGACATTTTAAAGTAAGTGTGTGTGTGTGTGTGTGTGTGTGTGTGTGTGTGTGTGTGTGTGTGTGTGTGTGTGTGTGTGTGTGTGTCTGTGTGTGTGTGTGTGTGTGTGTGTGTGTGTGTCTGTGTGTCTGTGTGTGTGTGTGTGTGTGTGTGTGTCTGTGTGTGTGTGTGTGTGTGTGTGTGTCTGTGTGTGTGTGTGTGTCTGTGTGTGTGTGTGTGTGTGTGTGTGTGTGTGTGTGTGTGTGTGTGTGTGTGTGTGTGAGTGTGTGTAAAACTAGAAAGTTTAAACAAATAAGTGGAGAAATACCTTAAAATATGACAAATGTAAAAACAAAATAAACAATAAAATAAAATATTAACATTGTAAATCAAATAAAAGATAAAATAAAAGTAAAAACGTAAAAAAAAAAAGCAGATTAATCACCATCTTCAGGAACACATAATGGTGAGGTGTTGAACAAAAACGTTGCGATAAGATATGAAAATTGGAACCAAAATTAATTAAATGTAAAATCCGAAAAAAAATCGAAAGTATCAAAAAAAAATGCAAATCTCCAAAAAAGTAAAAAAAAAAATTGCAGCTATGTAAAAAAGTTGGAGTGTCGGGTAATTTGTAGTGGCAACTTGATAACGAAGCTCAGGTGTCGTGTACATGTGTTCCTCATCAGGGAGGGAGGGTAGAGAGAGAGGAGGAGAGCAGGAAGGGGGAGGTTAGGGAGGAGGAGGTAGGTTAGGGAGGAGGTTAGGGCAGGGAGGAGGTTAGGGAGGGAGGGTAGGGTAGGGAGGAGGAGGGAGGAGGGAGGGAGCGTAGAGTGAGTAGGGAGGAGGGAGGAGGGAGGGTAGGTAGGTAGGGAGGGAGAGCAGGAATGAAAGTAGAGGGAGGAAGGAACTTAAAAAAATCATGGGGAAGGGGAAGAAAGAAAGCTGGCTGAGAGAGAGAGAGAGAGAGAGAGAGGATATAAAATATGAATTACCAAGTCTCGAAAAACACACACACACACACACACACACACACACACACACACACACCAAAAGCTATGAGAATAATTTTAAAACGCCGAGACGAATTTCTTGATAGGTTCACATGAGGGTTACTTACACACGCCATTTTCTCCAATAGACTCCTAAAAAGAAGACTCATAAGGCCTGACATTTTGGTAATAGTCTCACACAAGGGGTAATGAGTCTCCTTTCATAAGTTTAATTAAAATATTATATGGTTGGTGGAGTCTTATGGTGTTGTGACGTCATCTGGTCAACTGAGAATTTTCCGCGTGTTTTCGGTGGTAATGAAAATAAAAATAAAAATAAAAATAATAATAATAACAATAATAATAATAATAAACAAAAGAAGAAACAATAGCAAAAAAAATCCAAGAACAAAAACCCAACAAAGACACTATTTCCAGATTTTTTTTTTATTTTTTTTTTAACAACCTGGATTACCATGTATATATTATTTAAAGGTATTATGAGTGATACTACTACCTACTACCTTCCCTCCTTCCCTCTCCATCCCCTTTCCTCCCTCCCTTCTTGTCTCTCCTTCACCTGCCTCCATCATTGTCTCTCCTTCACCATTGTCCCTCCCAATCTATCCACCCTCCTTCCGCCCATCTCCTCCTCATTGCCTTCCCTCCTCCCTCCTCCCTCCCTCCCTCCCATCCTCCTTCCCTCCCTCCACTACTGTACTGTCACCACTACCTTTCCCTCCCACACCACCCCCTTCCCTCCTTTATCCCCCACCACCCCCAAACACCCCATCATCGACGGGGGAAAATCTATTAACTCCCAGTGGCAGGGTCGCCCGGATCAGTTGTCAGGGGAGAATTGGCAGGGGAATCCGCCTTAATTTCCCTGCTCACAGGAAGCTGAGAGAGAGAGAGAGAGAGAGAGAGAGAGAGGCCTTTTTTTAGTGGAATTGTAAAGAAGTTCAAACAGCCTCAGCAAAAAAATAAGTCTCTTGTTTTTATATTTTTTTGTGGTTTTTCGCTTTTTTTTTTTACACTATTGTTTTCGCTATTTAGTCCCGATTGGTTATTAAAAAATTAGGTTATCGCGATTCATCTCGCATTATGCTTTTCGCTATTTATCCCAGATTTTAGTTTTAACATTTTTTGTGGTTTTCGCTAATTTTACCATTTTAAAGAAAGATGGTGTAAATCTTGGTGTAAACAGAGAGATAAAGATAACAACCATCCATATATACAACCTCTGTGTATGTATGTATGTATGTATGTATGTATGTATGTATGTATTGTATGTATGTAAGTGCGTGAGGTGTGTGTACTGTATAACACCCTGACATACTTTACGTACATACATATTGAAATACTGTATATCCTGTATGTTGTTTTCATGGGTCTGTTAATGGTTAATACTACTCCTGTTGGTTACTGTTGTGGGTGTTACTGGTACGCCTGTTGCTTACTGTTACTTACTGTTGCTACTTTTACTCATACTGTGAGCTTATTCATGTATTCACACTTCACCTACCAATTTTATATGAATAATTTCTCTGTTTCATTCACTAACTGACCCGATGAATCAAAATCTTATTCATGAGTTTGTTTATGCATAATATTATTCATCCATCTTTTTACCATAATCGTTTATTCATTTGCCTTCCATTATACACTAATTTACATGTATTTAACTGCTTGTATTTATTCACCCGTTAAATTACACATTATTCACTTAAATTACTAGAGTATTTTTTTTAACCCATTTGTGTTATGCAATATTATACGTAGATATGGAGTCGGTCTGTCTGTCTGTCTGTCTGTCTGTCTGTATCTGTCTGTCTGTCTGTCTGTATCTGTCTGTCTGTCTGTATCTGTCTGTCTGTATCTGTCTGTCTGTCTGTCTGTCTGTCTGTCGTCTGTCCATCTCGTATCTGTCTGTCCATCCGTATTCGTCTGTCTTCGGTTCGTCCGTCCGTATTCGTTCATTCGTTCGTCTGTCTGTCTGTCTGTCCATCCGAATTCGTTCGTCTGTCTGTCTCTTTGTCCGTCTGTCCGTCCGTATTCGTTCGTCTGTCTGTCTGTCTGTCTGTCCATCCGTACCTGTCTGTCTGTTCGTCTGTTCGTTCGTTCGTTCGTCGGTCCATCCGTATTCGTCTTCGTCTGTCCGTCCGTATCTGTTCGTTCGTTCGTCCGTCCGTGCATTCGTTCGTTCGTCTGTCTGTCTGTCTGTCTGTCCATCCGTATTCAGTTCGTTCGTCCGTCCGTATTCGTTCTGTTTGCCCCAATCTGTCTCGTATCTTTTGTCTTTGTCTGCCATTCCAATAACAAAGAAGGTTTAAAATATGTATTTATTAATGTTTTTCTTTGTATTTATTCATTAAGTTTATTCCATTTTTTTCGGTGTTTAATTCTTTGACTATTTTTACTTTATTATTACTATTATTATTATTATTATTATTATTATTATTATTATTATTATTATTACAAATATATTGACTATTTTATACACGTTGATTTAGGATTTTTGTCTAATTACTATTTTTATTTCACTGTTAATCTAAATAGCAATGTTGTGATCTTATGATGTGTGTGTGTGTGTGTGTGTGTGTGTGTGTGTGTGTGTGTGTAAACAAACAAACCCCACCCCTCCAACATAAAAAACCCCAGCCCTACAACATAAGCACCCCAGCCCCACAACATGGTACCCCAGCCTCCAATATAAACCCCAGCCTCCCAACATACACCCCAGCCTCCAACATACACCCCAGCCCCAACATAAACCCTGGCCCTACAAATATACAATTCTGTGCCCTCCAACATAAACCCCAGCCCTCCAACAACATACAATTCCCAGCCTCTACAACATAAACCCCAGCCCCAACATAAACCTCCCCAGCCCTCCCAACATACACCCCAGCCTCCAACATACAATTCCCAGCCCTCCAAACATACACCCCAGCCCTACAACATAAAACTCTAGCCTGGGCACGATAAAACCCCGGCCCTCCAACATATGCACCTTTGAGCTCAAAGATGCTAGCCCTACAAATATACACCTCAGCTCACAACATACACCCCAGCCCCTAAATATACACCCCAGCCTCCCAACATAAACCCCAGCCTCCAACATACACCCCAGCCTCCAACATACACCCTAGCCCCACAAACATACACCCCAGCCCTACAAATATATTCCAGCCCTCACAACATACACCCCAGCCTTGCACATAAACCTCCCCAGCCCTCAACATAAACCCCAGTCAACATAATCAAGGCCTCACAACATAAACCCCAGCTCCTCCAACATAAACCAGCCCTCCAACATACACCCCAGCCTCCCCAACATACACCCCAGCCCAACATACACCTCAGTCTTCACAACATACACCCCAGCCCTCCAACACCCCAAGTTCTACAACATGCAAACCCCCAGCCCTACAAATACACCCCAGCCCTGCATACAACATACACACCCCAGCCCCACAACATGTTAACACCCCAGCCTCTAAATATACACCCCAGCCTCACAAATATAAACTCCTGTTTTACAAAGACAGGTACACCCCAGCCCTCCAACATAAGCACCCCAGCCCCATAACATACACCCCAGCCCTCACAACATACACCCCACCTTCTACAACATACACCCCAGCCCTACAATATAAACCTCAGCCCCAATACATACACCCCAGCCCTACAAACATAAAACCCCAGCCCCTACAACATACACCCCAGCCCTACAACATACACCCCAGTCTTCTACAACATACACCCCAGCCCTAGCAACATACACCCCAGCCCCTACAACATAAACCTCCAGCCCCACAACATACACCCCAGCCTCAGCAACATAAACCCCAGCCCCACAAAATATACAATTTAGCCCTACAAATATGTTCCCCAGCCCCACAACATACACCCCAGCCCTACAACATAAGAACTCCCAGCCCCAACATACACCCAGCTCCTACAACATAAACCCCAGCTTGGGCACAGACAGCACCCAGCCCTCTCAAACAGCCACACCCCAGGTAGCCTCCAACATACACCCCTGGCAACATACACCCTGTGCCCTACAACATAAACCCCAGCCTCACAACATACACCCCTCACAACATACACCCCAGCCTCCAAATATACACCCCAGCCCCAGCCCCACAACATACACCCCAGCCCTACACATAAAAACCCAGCCCCAAATAAACCCCAACCCCCACATACACCCCAGCCTCCAAACATACACCCCAGCCTCCAACAGGCACCCCAGCCTCTACAACATACACCCCAGCCCCACATAACACACCCCAGCCCTACAACATACACCCCAGCCCTACAACATAAAACCCCAGCTCCACAGCCATACAACTTGCCCTAAGGCCATACACCCCAGCCTCCAACATACACCCAGCCTCCAAACATACACCCCAGCCTCACAATTCTCCCCAGCCTTTACAACATACACACTGTGCCTACAACATGTTCTGCCTTGCTAAACATAAACCCCACCCTTCCAACATACACTCCCCAGCTTTCCAACATACACCAGCCTCACACACACCTCCTGTGCCTCACAACATACACCGCAGCCTCAGCAACACACACCCCAGCCTGCCAGCCATGTCAATTCCCAGCTTCAACATACACCCAGCCTCCAACATACACCCCTGTGCCTTCAGCCTGACACCCCAGCCTTGAGCAACATACAGAATTCTGTGCCTCAATGACAGCACCCCAGCCACAACATACACCCCAGCCCTCATAACATACTAATTCCCCAGCCCTATAAACATACACTCCCAGTTTCAACAGATACACCTCAGCCTCCAACATACAATTCCCAGCCTCACAACATACACCCCAGCCTCTAAACATAATTCCCAGCTCTACAACATACACCCCAGTTTACAACATACACTTCAGCTCACAACATACACCCCAGCCTCAACATAAACCTCCCAGCCCTGCCAACATACACCCAGCCAACAGACAAAACCCCAGTCTTAAGCAACATAAACCCCAGCTTCAATGATAAACCCTAGCTCAAGAACATACACCCCAGCCCCTCATGATCACAAACCCCAGCCCCAACATGTCCCCAGCTCTACAACATACACCCCAGCCTCACAACATAAAACCCCAGCCCCTACAAACATAAACCCAGCCCCACAAACCCAGTCTTCACAACATACCCCACCATAAGGCCATAAACCCCAGCCTCCAACACACCAGCCCTACAACATAACAATTCCCAGTTTCTCCACATACACTTGAAGTTCTTCCAACATACACCCCAGCCTGATAAATATACTAATTTGTATTCTCTAAATATACACCCCAGCCCCATGGCCACACCCCAGCTCCCACAACATACACCCCAGCCCAAACACACACCCCAGCTCCTCCAACACACACCCCAGCTCCTCCAAACATACACCCCAGCTCACAACATACACCCTGTGCCCCACAACATACACCCCAGCCTCACAACATACACCCCAGCCTCACACCCCAGCCCTACAACATAGCAATTCCCCAGCCTCAGCAACATACACCCCAGCCTTCCAACATAATAAATTTTGTGCCTTCCAACATATACCCCAGCTCTACAACATACACCCCTTGTGCCTCTCCAACATACACCCCAGCCTCTACAACATACACCTGTGCCCCACAACATACACTCCCCAGCCTGGCAACATATACCCCAGCCTTGGTACAACATAAGTACCCCAGCTCTACAATATACACCCAGTCTTACAACATACACCTGGCCTTACAACATACACTCCCCAGCCCTACAACACACACCCCAGCCCTACAACATACACCCCAGCCTCACAACATACACCCCAGCTCCTCCAACACACCCCAGCTCCTCCAACATACACCCCAAAGCCCACAACACACTCCCAGCCTGGCAATGGCGCCACCCCAGCCCTCCAACATACACCCCAGCCCTACAACACACACCCCAGCTCCTCCAACATTCCCCAGCCTCCAACATACACCCCCAGCCTCCCATGCACCTGCCCCACAACATACACCCCAGCCTTTACAACATACAATCTCCAGCCTCTCCCAACATACACCCCCAGCCCTCATGGCAACACACACCCTCACTCTCCCAACATACACCCCGCAGTCTCATAACATACACCCCAGCCCCACAACATACACCCCAGCCCTACAACATACACCAGCCCTACAACATAAGACCCCAGCTCTCAACATAAGCACCTTGTGCCCACAACATACACCCCAGTTCTCATATGACAATAATTCCCAGCCTTGCAACATACAATTCCAGTCAATACTATAGCTAATTCAGCTCTACAATATACACCCCAGTCTTCCCAACATACCCCGAAATCACAACATACACCCAGCCCTGTACAACATACACCCCCATCACAACATACAATTCCTCAGTCTTACAACATACACCCCAGCCTTCCAACATACATTCCTGGGCCCCCATGTTGTGCAAAACTACAAACATTCCACCATTTTGTTCGGGCATGAGATACCCGTATTTTCACTTTCCTATGAAAGATTTATATTTTCACTTGCTGACATTACATACAGAATGTCAAGAGTATGTAGCTGACAGCTGGTTGATGTGTCAGACTCACCTGTAACAAAATTTGCTGTGTCCTCCGGCTAATTGTGTGTTGGTGTGTGCATTTATCGTCACGTTCCTTCCTACAGCTGTCCGTCCGCTGCGTAACAGCTAATGAAGGCACCACGAAAGAGGTGCGCTGTCTTTACCACAGGTGGCTTGTCTCCACCACAGGTGGGGTGCGGTTCCACCACAGCAGGTGCTTGTCCACTGTGTGTATGTTGTCCTCTATGTAAAGGTCTACCTGTGTGGGTGCTTGTCTCCACCACAAGTGGGTGTTGGTTCCACCCCACAGGTAGGCAGGTTGTCCCACCACAGTGGGTGCTTGTCCCCACCACAGGTGTGTTGTCTCACCACAGGTGGTGCTGTCTCACCCAGCAGTGGCAGCTTGGCCCCACCTGCTGGCAGTAGGGTACATTCCCCACCACAGGGGTGGGGCAAGTTGTCTTACCACAGTGTGTTGTCCCCACTGGCTGCTGGGTGTCGTTCCACAGGTGCTGTCTCCACCACAAGGGTGTTGTCTCACTGCAGGTTGTCTCATCACAAGTGTGCTGTTCTAACACAGGCAGGGTGTTGTTCCACCATGTTGGGGTGTTGTCTCCACCACAGGTGGTGTCGTTCCACCAGGTAGGTGCTGGCCCCACTGCTAAGGCAGGTGCTGGTCTACCAGGTGGGTAAGGTCTACTGGGTTGGTGCAGTGTGCTGTTCACAAGTGCTTGTCTACCACAGGCAAGTTGTTCTACCACAGGTGGGGTGCATCCCCACCATTATGTATGTTGTCTCACCACAGGTGGGTGTTGGTTCTGTCTGTTATAAGTATGTTGTCCCCCACCACAGGCAGGTGTTTGTCCTTACCACAAAGTGGGGTGTTGTCTCACAAGGAAGTGCTGTCTCCCCACCACAGGTAGTGTTGTTCCAGCCAGGGAAAAGTTGTCTCACCACAGGTGTGGGTGCTGTCTTACCACAGGTGGGCGTTGTCTAACACTGCTGAGGCAGGTGTTGTTCTACCAGCAAGGGGTGCTGTTCCCACAGGCAGGTGTTGTTCTCTACCATGGGGTAGGTGTCTTACCACAGGTAGGTGTTGTCTCATCACAGGTGTGTTGTCTCTACCACAAGTAAGTGTTGTTCACCACAGGTAGGTGTTGGTTCTACCACAGGTGGGTGTTGTTTCTACCACAAGTGGGTGTTGTTCCAATCACTGCCAGTGGGTGTTGTTCTACTCACAGGTAAGGGTTGTCTCACCACAAGTGGGTGTTGTTCTACACAGGCGGGTGTTGTTCTACCACAGGTGGGGTGCGACTCTACCACAAGGGTGTTGTTCCCACCACAGGTGGGTGTTGTCTCACCACAAGCAAGTGCTGTGTCTACCACAGGTGTAAGTGTTGTTCCCCACCTGCTGCCAAGGAAGTTGCCCACACAAGCAAGGTTGTCTCCACCACAAGCAAGTGTTGTCTCACCAGCAAGGGCACAGTCTCACCACAGGTAGGTGTTGTTCTCACTCACAAGTGGGTGTTGTCTCTACCACAGGCAGGTGTTGTTCACTCATATGGGTGTTGTCTCTCACCACAGGTGGGTGTTGTCTACTACAGGTAAGTGTTGTCTACCACAGGTGGGTGTTGTTCCACCACAGGTGGGCAGTTGTCTCACCACAGGTAGTGTTGTCTCACCACAAGTGTGTGTGTTGTTCACCACAAAGTGGGATTTGTTCTACCACACAGGTGGGTGTTGGTTTCACTCACAGGTAGGGTGCTGGTTCTACCACAGGTAGGTGTTGTTCTACCACAGGCAGGTGTTGTCTCACTGCAGGTGGTGCCACCCTACCACAAGTGGGTGTTGGTTTACCACAGGCAGGGTGTTGTCTCACCACAGGTGGGTGCTGTTCCCCACCACAGGTAAGTGCTGTCTCACCACAGGTGGTGTTGTTCTACCACAGGTAAGTGTTGTCTCACCAGGTAAGGTTGTCTCACCACACAGGCGTGGTGTTGTCTCCACCACAGGTGTAAGGTTGTCTCACCACAGTGGGCAAGTTGTCTCACAGGTGGGGTGTTGTTCACCACAGGTAAGTGCTTGTCTCCACCACAAGTAAGTGCTGTCTCACCACAGGCAGGTGCTGTCTCACTGCCAAGAGGGTGTTGTTCTACCACAGGGTGTTGTTCTCACCACAGGTGGGTGCTGGTTCCCACCACAGGTGGGCAAGTTGTTCCACCACAGGTGGGGTTGTTCTACCACAGGTGGTGTTGTTCTCACCACAGGTAGGTGTTGGTTCTACTGCTGGTGCAGGTGTTGTCTTACTCATGCCAGTGTTGTTCTACCAAGGGTGTTGTCTCACATGGGTGCTTGGTTCTTCTACAAGTAAGTGTTGTCTTTACCACACAGGCAGGTGTTGTTCTACTTCACAGGTAAGCACCACCATGTGCTGTCTCACCACAGGTGGGTGTTGTCTCCTTACCACAGGAAAGCTGTCTCACCATGCTGGGTGTTGTTCCACAAGGGTGTTGGTTCTCACCACAGGTGGGTGTTGTCTCTACCACAGGCAGGGGTGTTGTCTCCACTGTTATGGTGGGTGCTGTTCCCCACTTCACAGGTATGCTGTCTCACCACAGGTGGGTGCTGTTGTTCCCACCACAGGCAGGTGCGTTGTCTCCACACAGCAAAATGGTTCCACCACAGGCAAGGTTGTCTACCACCTGTGTAAGTGCTGGTCTCTTAAATTTCACAGGTGGGCAAGTTGTCTCCACCACAGGTGGGTGTTGTCT
>NW_024711282.1:0-3860 GCF_018991925.1 Homarus americanus | reverse complement strand
CAAATGTACATGTTACTTTACAATATACAGTGTATTATTACTAAATTTGCTTACTGTACACTTTTGTATTTTTGTAACCACACTGCTGCAGCCACTGAGGGTGCCTAATCTTCATGTGATCATTTTTTATTTAGTTTACTCCACATTAGGGTAGAGTGTCTGGTAGTGATAACGAATCAAAATAACCAGTTTAGACTTGCAAGTTTTACCTGAGAATTTCTAATGTAGAAAAAGTTCCACGACTATGAAATCGTATTTTATTTTAATTGTATTTATTTACGTAGTAAATTAACGATTAAAACAAATTAATTATCATAAAGTAGTTTTAGTTAGTAAGCTTGTTTAGTTTACACCATATTTAAAATTAATGGCATAAAGGTGCTTACCAGGATTTTTGTGTTTAGTTCATAACATTGCCCTTGCAGCACCCCGTCAACCACCCGGCCACCGACTCTTACCGGAGTTGTGTGAAATAAAGTTCCCTAGATTTACCGTCATTCTTCACCTTAAATTTGCGTGACAAGCATGGCAAATAGTGAAGATGGAAAGAAGATATTATTTATATGCCTGGGTAAGTTGAAAAATTAAGTTTCCTTTGTTATATATTGAGAGAATGAGTAATATTATGATGTCTGATGAACCTTCAATTCCGAACATGAACTGGAGTACATAATAGCCGAATAGAAATTTAATAAAAAATTTCTAAGGTTTATAAGAATCTTACCATTTAAGTCATTGTTCAGAATTTTTGGTAATTTTTCTATATCCACCCATCACATTTTTTCACATGAAAAATATATTTTGTCGCTAGTTTTCTTGCTGTTTTAAATGATTCATTTCTCTTTGGGGCAAATCACTGGGATTTTTTATAGTTAGGTTAGGCTAGGTTAGGTCAGGTTAGGTTAGGTTTCCTTGCTGTTCTAGATGATTATAAATGTCAGAGTCATCTAAAACAGCAAGAAAACTAGCGACAAAATATATTTTCATGTGATAAATGGTGATGGATGGTTAACAAAAACTTACCGAATTTTTTTCTGGGCAAAATACGTTGGTGGAGACCAGATATGGCAAAAATGGACATTTTAGTTTAAGCACAGGATACAGTATGGTGCAGCAATGCTATAAACATCGATGTCTATTGATACGGCAACCTAATGTGTGAGCGTGGTGGGCAGACGAAACAATGATAGTTACAAAGATGGCCTTTCTGACAAACCTAACCATTATTTGGTAAAATTGCAGATTACAGCAACCAAAGAATGATAAGAAAAAAATGTTACCTAACCTAATGTGACATAAGAAAATGATCATAGAAAAAATAGTTCTTTGATTGAGTGTAGTGAATTTCCGGAATTCTGTGGTTGCTGTTTACTGCAATATTACCTGTTATTTTTTTTACAAGTTGCTCATAATGTCCCCCAATATTTTTGGGTCCACTTCCAGATATATCTCGTCATTTCTAACAATTTTTTATAATGTTTCCTTCACAAATGAATCGTTTTCGATAAAATTGCATTAATTTGTTAGATTATGGGCGACTTGTAAAAATTTACCACCTAACCTAACCATTAACAACACGGTTCATCAATATGACAGCCAAACATATATCCATTGTGATTCTTGGTGTAAAGCTGCCGTACTTATATGCTCTGTGTTTAGGATTTTCCTACAGGGTCTACATCATCAATCAGCACGTCTTTGGTGTTCTGGTAATACATATACTTTACTGTACTTTGTTTGATTTCAGCTGGAATGGACCAATTAGTGATATACTGTACACTCATTTCCCAGTGCTCAGTGGTTCTTTCCTACAAAAATCAGATGTTTTAGGTATTTACTGTTACCAACTCACTAATAGTGTGACATGTAGATGGGCCCAAGATAACTATAGGTATTTTCTCATGAAATTGAGGTTGAATGTTCATACTGTTTGTAGCAAAATACAATTGGGATAATTGAAATACGTACAGTATATAAATCCCTAGAATGGTATTTATCTTTGCCTACCTAATTTATATACTGTACAGTACTTAATGGCCAGCCTGAATAAAGGTGGTAATGCCAGGGAAAGGAAGTCAGTGGCCTGTGTAGGATCCTGCCATTGTTCTTGATAGTTTTGTTAAAGACTGTTTAGAAGTTTACTGTTCCTGCTTCCATTGCTTGAGCTTATAGACTTCTGAATGTTTGCCACCCTGTGAATGAAAGAGCACTTCCTTATACAGTATTCATCCTGCATGGCACCTAGATGAGCTTAAGGTTGTTTCTCTTCAGGGTAAAGGCAGAGGAGACTGTTGGCACCAGAAGAACTTATGGAATTGCACCAAATTTTCAGGAGATGTTGTTTGGATGATACTGAGTAATTAAATCAAAGTGACAACCTTTTAGTATTATTTTATTTATTTATTTATTTTTTGCCTATCCTTTGATCAAAAGTTACTTGTTGTGGGCAGGGCATGAAAGAAGAGGGAAATTACCGGGTAAAAACACTGCTAACACTAATCATGTGGCAGCAATTTCACGTTTATGTCCTTTGTAGGCAAAAAAATAAAATGTTTATTGTATTTATGGCACCGTTGGATCTCCCGTGGTGACCATGTTTTGGTTCACATCATCAGTTATAATAATAATAAATAATAATAATAATAATTAATGAGAAGGTGTGCATCTGTTGTGTGTAGTCACTTAATAACAATAATAATAATAATAATAATAATTAACGGTTTATTGAAAGAGCTATGTTTTCAGAAGGTTGAAATATACAGTTAAGCATATTTGGGGAATGGGTTACGAATTACAAATAATATACAAGTATAAGTGACACAAATAAGACATATAATAACTAGATGGGGAAAAAGCTCAAAACTACAGTTCATTTCAACATATTGACAGGTAAGGAGCAGTGTTTACTGGGAGTGAATACACTGATTTATTTCAAGTTATTGATAATTTTACAATGGTTGGGACTGGGCTGTTCATATAACGACTGCTCGTGCACGTATGGGCTGGATGCGGTTGTGGTGTCGACCAGCAATTCTCGACAAGGGATCTCTGGTGGTAGTAGGAGCCGGTGTCGATGGCAGTTTACCAAATTTGCAGATGAGGTCGGTGTGATGGTCAGTGAGAGTCGAAAGGGTCTGTGTGTTGAGCGCTTCTTTGATATGTGGAGTAGGAAGGAGAGAATAATCTTGCATGCCCTCTTTTGCACTTTTTCTAGGTGTTTACGTTGTGTGGCATTTAGGAGAAGACCAGGTGGAGAGGCATAGGTGAGCTTGGAAGTATGAATGTTGTGTAAACACTGAGGAGCTCGTGTGCAGGAACTCCGGAGGGACTTGAGTCGGCGGAGGAGGTGGAGACGGAAACTGAGGATTTGACAACTTCACTGACGTGTGGTTTCCAATTTAGTTTGTTGTGTATGGTGACGCCGAGGAGCCGTGGAATCTACAACCCGGAGTGTGTTCGGACCTAGAGTAATGGAAGGAGGTGGGACAATGGAGGAGAGGTTGATGTGCATAACCATGGTCTTGGTATGGTTGATGGTGACATGCTTGTTGGTGGCTCCAGTTTTGGAGACTGTTCAATAAATCCTGAAGGGCGGTATTGTTGGGAGCAGAATTGTTGACGCTGATCCCAATGGTGGAGTCGTCGACATATTTCCAGCAAGAATGTGTGTATGTGTTGTAGTCACGAGAGGTGTATGTGTTGTAGTCACTTAGGAAGGTGTATGTGTTGTAGTCACTTGAGATAGTTGTATGTGTTGTAGTCACTTGAGAAGGTGTATGTGTAGTAGCCTGAGATGTATATGTTGTAGTCACTTGAGAAGGTGTATGTGTTGTAGTCACTTGAGAATGTGTATGTTGTAG
>NW_024711281.1:0-3628 GCF_018991925.1 Homarus americanus | reverse complement strand
GACTCTCCTATATTTCACACAGCCTGTCAGCATGTGAACCTCTAATGGGGACCACCGGTGCATTCAGGCAACGTTTTGCAAATCCGGCAGGCAGGATCATATATTTTCATTAGCCAAGCGTCAGACTTCCATATAATCAACACCTCACCCCACCAGCATTTGAACCCACGATCATAATTGTGACGGGAGTACTACCTCTGGATCCAGGGACAATAAAAGCAGTCCTAGACTCTGCTATGTTTCACAAAGCCTGTTCAAGGCTTATGGCGCCGTGAAACTCTAATGGGGACCACCGTGCGTAGTTGATCAGGCAACGTTTTGCAAATGAGCTGGAACACGAGGATCATATATATTTCATTAGCCCTAATGTAAGCACGCGGACTTCTTCTTATAATCAACACCTCACCCACAGGATTCCAGACGTCTCTTCAATTGCGACCGGGGAACGCACCTCTGGGCCGCAGGACACTAAAGCTTTCCTAGATTCTATATTTCACACAACCTGTTCAACCTTGGCACCGTGAACCTCTAATGGGAACACCGTGCGTAGGTGATCAAACAACGTTTACCAAATGCGGCTTCGAAAGAGGAGGATCTATAAATATTTCATTAGCCCAATAAGCCATTGAATTACATAATCAACTCCTTACCAGGATTTGAACCACGATCTTATAATTGTGATGAGGGAACGCTACCTCTGAGCCACCAGGACAATAAAGCAGTCCTAGAGTCTGGTATATTTCACACAAAGCCTGTTCAACGAGCTTATGGCGCCGTGAACCTCTAATAGGGACCACCGTATGCCGTAGTGAGTCAGGCAACGTTTTACCGTCCAGCTTCGAAAGAGGATCATATATGTTTGTTTGGCCCAATAAAGCAGCGGACTTCTACGCAATCAGCACCTCCTTACAGGATTCCGACCCACGATCTTATAATTTGTGAGGAGATGCTTTCTCTGGTACAAGGACAATAAAAGCAGTCTTAGACTCTACTATATTTCTAAGACTGTTCCATGACCTTATGGCGCAGAGACCTCTATTGAAGACCATACGCTTAGGTGATCAGAGCATTTGTAAATCGACACGGTCTATATTTCATTTATTAATCACTCGGACTTCTACATATAATCAACACCTCACCCCACCAGGATTCAAACCCACGATCTTATAATTGTGACCGGGGTATGCTACCTCTGGGTCACCAGGACAATAAAAGCAGTCCTAGACTCTACTATATTTCACACAAAGCCTGTTCAATGACCTTATGGCGCCATGAACCTCTAATGGGGACCACCCTTGCCCCTTAGGTGATCAGAGCAACGTTTTACCATATCCGGCTTGGAAACACGAGTAGCCATATATATTTCATTAGCCCAATAAAGCACGCAGACTTCTACATATAATCAACATCTCACCCCACCAGGATTTGAACCCACGATCTTATAATTGTTACCGGTGAATGCTACCTCTGGGCCACTAGGCCAATAAAAGCAGTCCTAGACTCTGCTATATTTCACACAAAGCCTGTTCAACGAGCATATGGCGCTGTGAACCACTATAGGGGACCACCCGTGCCGCTTAGGTGATCAGAGCAACGTTTTACCAAATGCGGCTTCGAAACACAAGGATCCATATATATATTTCATTAGCCCAATAAAGCACGCGGAGTTCTACATATAATCAACACCTCATCCCACCAGGATTTGAACCCACGATCTTATAATTGTGACCGGGGGATGCTACCTCTGGGCCACCAGGAACAATAAAAGCAGTCCTAGACTCTGCTATATTTCACAAAAAGCCTGTTCAACGAGCTTAAGGCGCCGTAAACCTCTAATGAGGACCACCTGTGCCGCTTGGGTGATCAGAGCAACGTTTTACCAAATCCGGCTTTGAAAAACGAGGATCCATATTTATTTCATTAGCCCAATAAAGCACGCAGATTTTACATATAATCAAAACCTCACCCCACCAGGATTTGAAACCACGATCTTATAATTGTGACCGGGGAATGCTACCTCTGGGCCACTAGGACAATAAAAGCAGTCCTAGACTCTGCTATATTTCATACAAAGACTGTTCAACGAGCTTATGGCGCTGTGAACCACTATAGGGGACCACCCGTGCCGCTTAGGTGATCAGAGCAACGTTTTACCAAATCTGACGAAACCGAGGATCATATATGTTCATTAGCCCAATAAAACCGCAGACTTACCATATAATCAACACCTCCACCCCACCAGGTTTGGAGCCCATGATCTTATAATTTGTGACCGGGGTATGCTACCTCACAGGCCTGGGATAAAAGCAGTCCTAGACTCTACTATATTTCACACAAAGCCTGTTCAACGAGCTTATGGCGCCGTGAACCTCTAATGGGAACCACCCATGCCGCTTACGTGATCAGAGCAACGTTTTAACAAATGCGGCTTCGAAACACGAGGATCCATATATATTTCATTAGCCCAATAAAAAATGCAGACTTCTTCATATAATCAACACCTCACCCCACCAGGATTCGAACCAACGATCTTCCAATTGTGACCGGGGAACGCTACCTCTGGCCCACCAGGACACAAAAAGCATTCCTAGACTCAGCTATATTTCACACAAAGCCTGTTCAACGAGCTTATGGCGCCGTGAAACTCTAATGGGCACCACCCGTGCTGCTTAGGTGATCAGACCAACATTTTACCAATGCGGCTTCGAAACAAGAAGGATCCATATATATTTCATTAGACCATTAAAGCACGTGGACTTCTACATTTAATCAACACCTCACCCCACCAGGATTCAGACCCACGATCTTCTAATTGTGACCAGGAGACACTACCTCTGGCCCACCAGGACACTAAAAGCATTCCTAGAATACATATATTTCACACAAAGCCTGTTCAACTAGCTTGGCTCCGTGAACCTCTAATGGGGACCCCCGTGCGCTTAGGTGATCAGGCTTGGCGTTTTTGCCGTGTGGTTTCGAAACCCCAGGATCATATATATTTCATTAGACCATTAAAGCCGCGGACTACCCATATAATCAACACCTCACCCCCACCAGGATTTGTTACGATCTTATAATTGTGACCGAGCGCTACGCTGGGCCCACCAGAACAGCCGACGGTCCTAGACTCTGCTATATTTCACACAAGCCTGTTCAACGAGCTTATGGCGCCGTGAACCTCTAATGGGGACCACCCGTGCCGCTTAGGTGATCAGAGCAACATTTTACCAAATCCGGCTTGGAAACACGAGGATCCATATATATTTCATTAGCCCAATAAATCACTCGGACTTCTACATATAATCAACACCTCACCCTACCAGGATTCAAACCCACGATCTTATAATTGTGACCGGGGTATGCTACCTCTGGGCCACCAGGACACAAAAAGCATTCCTAGACTCTGCTATATTTCACACAAAGCTGTTCAACTAGCTTATGGCGCCGTGAACCTCTAATGGGGACCCCCCGTGCCGCTTAGGTGATCAGAGCAACGTTTTACCAAATGTGGCGTCGAAACCCGAAGATCCACATATATTTCATTAGACCATTAAAGCACGCGGACTTCTACATATAATCAACACCTCACACCACCAGGATTTGAACCCACGATCTTATAATTGTGAGA
>NW_024711280.1:0-21355 GCF_018991925.1 Homarus americanus | reverse complement strand
GTGACAGTAAACTCCCAGAGGATGACACAGTAGAGGTTCACTTTAGTCATTCGGATGACGAAACGAGGTCAGCTGAGATTAAGTAAATCGCCACCTACAGCAATGCAAGTACCGTAGTGGATACTCTCCTACAAACTGACGAGCCTAGCCGCATTCCAATGAGACGGGATTCGGCGACTTTCTCACGGGGGTGGGGGGGGGTCGCCACCTGCGACGCTGGCATCCGGGTTTACTTCCGGTCTCGCCGTTGAAATTCATTCTACCCTACGTTCCTGAACACGCCGCGTCTCGTCTCCTCTTCCAAGCACCAGACTGTTTTGTATATAATATATTTTATAGAAGAAAACCACCATTAAGAGTTTCCTTTCTCCAACCTGTGACTGAAGCTTCGTCCGATTCATCTCAGTTGAATTATAAGAAACATTCTATGGAACCGGTGTCGAGTGATCCGGCTGACAGTTGATGATAAACCGATTGACTATTTACTAAATCATTCTCTTGATCTAAATTGTGAACAAGGTCACTTCTCAACAAGTGAAAAGGAAAGAGTTCGGTATGTGCCCAAATCCTTGTGTATTCTCCAAAAACTGGAGATGTATTTTGCGTTTAGCGACTGGAAAAACTGCCGGCGTACAGTTGCCGAACGTGAAAGTGGCAGAGAGCATCAAATTTCAGTTGGGGTGTGAGGGCAATTACAGCAAGGCGAATTCATTCCACTTTGGCTTTGCAACTACAATTGGAGAGAAAATAATGCAAACAACGTCTATTGCGCATAGTTGAAACACTACAAATTTTAACATCGAGAGGTAGTGATGAAAGAATAGGCTCTAGCAACAATGGGAATTACCTTGCAACTCCTGGCCAAATTGGACACTTTTCTTGCACACCATCTGGTGCTGTGCAAACACTTCATATCTCTCAAAAACGATTTGTGACCAAATGGTCAATCAATTATCATAAGTGAAGTGAAACGAGACAAATATTAGTCAGTTAGTGTAGATTCCACACCGGATGTTAGTCATACTGACCAACTTACATTCATAGTTGAGCGATTTTTATAACTTCATAGACATATACATGACCATGGTGCACAGAGCATAGCCTCAACTATTGTACAGTTAATTACAGAAGTTCGTCTTGAGGGCAGAGTTATGACAATGCTGCCACTATGTCAGCCATTTACACTGCCAGAATAAAGGCTGGCATATTACGTCCCTTGTGCAGGTCACTCCTTGAACCTTGTAGGAACATCAGTTGCCTTGGGTCTCTTTCAAATTCCGGATTTTTGCAAACCTTATACAACTACTTCTCAACCTCCACATATAGTTGGGATCATCAGCTGCACTACCGGCTGAAGGGATTGTAGCGAAATCCCTTTCACAAACTGGCTGCAGTGTTTTTACATTACCTTGAGATAAAGTCAGCACTGGAGAACAAAATATGTTCCGACAGTAGCTTCAAGGTCAAGGCCTCATAAGACGAATGCAAGCATTTGAAACACCACTTCTTGCTGTAAAATAGTATCAAATCTTAACAAGGTTTAATGCAACCAGCTTATCACTTCAAAAAGTTCACACCCACCTTCTGTCAGTTGTGAAACTGTATGAGAGCTTGATCATCTTCGTCTCAGAAATGAGACGGGGTCAGTTGGATGAAATAGAAGATCAGGCCAAGCCTGTCTACAACGACAACAAAAAAGAGAAAACATTTCTTGGATGAATCAGTTGGCACTGAAACTCAACTTGATCCAAGGTGGACAATTTCTACACCATATTACGAATGAATAGAAATAAAGAAGCGGTTTACCTTAACGGAGTATGACACCATTGGCTGTCAGTACCTATTCCAGTGACCTGGAAGCATCTGTTCTAGAGGAGTTTTTGCAATTTAAAGACATTTTCTCTTCTGAATCTGACAAGTCAGTGACAAGCCTTTCCAGATGGTATGTTGACAACTGCCTTTCCAAACATTAGTAGTAGTAGTAGTATCTTCGGGGACACCACTGAAAGGTGGAGACGGCCCCTCGGAAACACGTGGGCTCGGCGTCGGTCGCCGAGACAGTCTCAAAGCCGTGGTTTAACACCAGAAGCAGTTTTTCTATTTCATTCATTTTATCCACAAATGTTTGGATGATCGTAATAAAAATGATACAACTTTTTCTTTAATTTTAAGATTTTTTTTTCTCTATCTACGATCATAAATCACCCATAGCGGGCAGGGCACGAAACATGAAGGAAATTACGGGGTAAAACAACGAAACTCTGATCGTGTGGCAGTGAAGAAATACATTATTTACCATAAATGTTCGGCCAATATTTCTTTCGTGACGTTGCACGTTCGCGTCTCGTCGTAAACCGTCAATTTGTGATTTCGGTCTCCGTATACATTAAAAGCAAACGACGGAGGCTCTCGGCGGGGGGAATATTACGGGACATAATAAAAGAAAAAAGCTGGCCGGAGACAATCTTTTATTCTCACTTTGGTAACACAAATTGAAAAGTTTTATTCACAACATATTTCATTTAGAGTTGACAATAAATATCTTGTGTTGAAGACTTAATATGATATGTACAGATCCTATCTATCATCCATAGTCTGGCAACAAATTGCTCAACATCGCGCCGTTACATTTTCTGACGACGGAGATGAAATATGCAAGACGTAACAACTCTTGGCTTAGATAAACAATGTCTCATAAATGAGATACAGGTATATCTAAAAATGAATGGCGCCAAATAACGATGATTTGGCACCGACCGTTACACTAATGACATGCACTTGACCAAACAAACATTGTCACATCATGTGACATTAAATATGTACAGTACAGTTTACAAAAGTTCATTTACTGTATATGCCAAAGATGGCACTATGGTGTGGTGCAGTTTGGAGCAATAATTTAAATCAACCATTTCTGTTCCTATAGTACATTAATATTTGGAGGAGGGAGTTGAAATATAGGTTCCACTTCAAAAATCCAAAATGTTTCAGATAACTGAACTTGTTGGCTAACTCAAGGTCATTATTAAAAACCCTAATATTTCATTAAGCACCAAATAAAATACTACATATATGACAACTATAAACTAATATATAATACTGCATGTACAGGTATAACAAACACACTAAACTAAGGAACTCAAAATATAATGTTAATAATAATACAGGCCGTCCGCAACTTACAACAGGGATAAGTTCCTGGACCCATACTTTAGGTTACATAACATAAAGTGCTGTTAAACAATGATGAAAATAATGACAGTTTAATTACAACTTTTTGAGGTGAATGTATTGGGATCCCGTTCGTAAGTGCGGGTGACGGCGAGTCGGAGGGTGTAACTCAGTGACCGACTACGAGAAAATGCCCCGGTGATGATATCTTAGCTTAGTGTGCTGAAACGCCATCATCTGGCAGCGCGGTAAATTTTTATAATCAATGCGATCACTTTTGGATGTTCACAGTTTGGGGATAAATGATGTTTGGATTTTTTTAAGTGCAACCTGTATATAACATTACTGTACAGTATATATTTCTGAGCAAGTACAACTCGTGAGGAGCCACAAACGTACTCTTGATGTATGCAAAACCTAATTTTAGATTACAGCATCCCTATATATACAGTATATCCGAAACAAAAATTGAGAATGCCAAAACAAATTACAATGTTATGAAATACATAGTGGATACTTGTTTAGTACAACTCACTAGCAGCAACAATATTGAAATAAAATATATACTGCACTGCGTAATTCCCTATCATTGCTAAGTGTTGCTTCAATGTGACCTCCAAAGTGTAAATAGTACACAGCCACATTCCATTGACAGAGCCAGGTCAGCAGAGCTTGACACAGTGATGGAGGCGTGATTAATCAAGGAGTGCCTATTTCTGCTCCTACTGTGAGAAAAACCCAGACAGTTTAACCAGATTTTGGAAATAAAAGTAGATTACAAAATGTGTAATGCAGATTTAGCGGTGACAAAATCATACCTAAAAGCTTGTACTGTGCTGTACCTCATAATAAAACACTCAATATTTTCATTTATATGTACACCTTTACATTTATCCCCCACAAATACCCTTTTAAAGCAAATTGACAACTTTTTAAGTGGTATCATGATTCTTACTAATTAAACATTCATCCACTTGAAATGCTAGGGCTAATTATATTGAAGATATTCTTAATATAAATCATTGTACCTCTGACGATACTCTGGAGAAGAGACCGGATGGCAAGAGCAAACTTCAACTCTCCGGATGACATCTCGGAGATGGTCGGAAGGAGCTGATCGTAAAGACGAACTCCTTCTGTTGACTCGGATAATATGCGAAACACCTGGAATAAGAAAAATTTTTTTAAAAATAAGCATAATATATTTGTACATGTTCTAGGTATTCGGTTCTAACTACAGGGGCGAACAGAAACACTCGTAGAATTCTATTTTGCTGGTTGGTGTAGGTAGGTCACCACGAGGTCAGGTCTTATATAGCGGAGATAAGCGTGGCTTAATAGTTGACCTAGACCACGACGCATACGCTGGGGAATTCGCGGGGTCGGCTACTCTGCGACAAACAGCGTTTGTAGGGGAGGAATCCACTACGATACTCCCCCCTTCCCTCCAGGAGACTTGTTGTCTGCAGGGTTGCATGGCACATGCGAGGCAAAACGGCGGTGCATGCGAGACATAACGGCGAGGGCGTGAAAGACCCGGCCGCTAGGGGAGACAACTGTCTCGAGTCTAGACACACGAGATCTGTGGGAGAAAAAGGGTGTGTGGGGGCGATGAATGTTGTGCTTCTGTCGCTGCAGGGGCAGCGTCCTCATGATCACTGGGTCAGGGGCGACGTCAGGAGGAGGGTCTATAATAGGAGCAGGGTCTACAACAGCAGGTGGGAGTGCCGGAGGGAAAAAAACAACGGTGTGTGGGGGCGACGAATGCTGTGCTTCCCTCTCGGCAGGTACAGAGTCCTCAGATGCGCCTGCTGGGGTCGATAGGACGTGGTGCTTGGGGCAGGAAGAGGAGCTGGTGTCTGCTTAGAGTAGCAGAGCTGCTCTAGGGTGTCTAACCTGAGGTGTAGAGACAGTACCTGTAGAGCCGATGAGAGCTGCCTCTGTGTGGATAAGCCAGTCTTCCATGTTGCTTGAAGACTGGGAGAGTGATCGGTTTCTCCTCCATCCTGTGTGAGTGCGAATCTCCGGGGTCACCATTTGTGGGGTTATGAGATATTGGTTGGAGAAAGGAAACTCACAATGTGCTCTCTGTATACATATTGTATTGGATGTACAGAGCAGCTTGGTGCTGGGAAGTGGCAGGTTGGTTACAAGCGTGATGTACAGAGATCTGGTTGGTGAGGGTGCTCAGAGGAGGACCAGCTTGTGGCTCGCCGACGGAAGCGAGGGCCGCCAGGCAGGAGCGGAGGAGGTGGTGTAGGTAGAAAGAGGTAGGTCACCACGAGATTAGGTCTTATATAGCGGAGGTAGCCCACTACAATACAACAAGACGGCACTCCCTACTCTATCAACAACCGAGCCCTCAGGCGACATGTAGCAGCTTCCATATGTCGCCAGGCACATTATCTAAGCGTGTGGGACATAACAAATGCATTGCCACATGCTGCTGGCTAGGCTAAATAAGTAGTATATATATAAATGGAATACATAATATACATACAACATACACATATAACCCCCCCCCCTCTATACGCTCATAGCAAAGTCTTGAGCGGACCTTTTCTTTTGGATCCGTTCTGAGCGTCGAGGGACTTGATCACTGGGGAGGACACAGGACTCAACACTGGTGACGGGGTCAGCAGAAGGCGTTGTTACGGGGCGGAGAAAACGGCGGTTACCTCCACCACACGCGACCACTGGGTAACAGCACCTGGTAGTCCCGTGATCTACCGAGACCCATGACTACGCCCACTTTGTCCTAACGTAGGGAGATAAGGTCCTGAACACGGACTTGGGTGCCGACACTCAACTTGGGGAGAGAACGGGCGTGGTAGTATTAGCGGGCGACGACGTCACGAACTCGTTCGGCGGCCGCAATCCTCTGTCTTAACCTGCCACTCCTTGGAGAAGGACTGAGCGTGAGCAGGGATACAAGACCTGGGCAGGGGAGCATCCGGTGTAGCTGGGTTGTTGCGGAGTTCGAAGAGACCCCGGTCGAAGGCCTCGCAGTTGAGGATATTCCCAGAAGTGGCCACTTTGAGGATGAGGTGCTTCAGGGATTTGACAACAGCCTCGGCGTGGCCGTTGGACTGCGGGTAATGGGACGGTGACAACACCTGCCGGACTCCCCGTCGCTCGATGAACGCAGCAAAGTCCCGGCTTGTGAACTGCAGCCCTCCGTCGGTGGAGGTGGGGGAGAGGAGGTGGGAGAGTGCAAGTAGGGGAGTGCAGGTGAGGGAGTGGAGGTGTGGGAGTGGAGGTGGGAGGAGTGCAAGTAGGGAAGTGGAGGTGGGGGAGTGGAGGTGGGGTAGTGGAGGTAGGGGAGTGGAGGTGGGGGAGTGGAGGTGGGGGGGAGTGGAGGTGGGGGGAGTGGAGGTGGGGGAGAGTGGAGGTGGGGGGAGGGGAGTGGAGGTGGAGGTGGGGGGGAGTGGAGGTGGGGAAGTACAGGTGGAGGTGGGGAAGTACAGGTGGAGGGGAGGGACCAAACGGGGTCACGGTACTTCGGACGGGAAGCACCTAATACTCGAAAAGCGTTACGAGGGACAGACCATCTACGTGTCGCATACACTCCCGGGTCCTTCTCGTACGGTATTTTGGTCTCCGTTAATGACGTTTCTTCGTCCGGTTGGGACACGTGACCTAGGTGCATCCTCCTACATTTAGTATTCACTTTTATCTTAAGAGCCATTCTTTTGACCTCTCCTGAACCTGACAGTCTGTTTGAGTCCCAATTTCCCTAAAGAACTTAAGTGTTGTCCCAAAATACTGGTACAGAGAAGTTAATATCGTATTGTCCCGGAGTACGATGATAACCACATAGTCATGATGAAGGTTGTACGACATGGTTGAGAAAATATCACTTATTAAATCAGAAAATATTTGACATCTTCAGGGTTGATTTCATACTGAAGGAATAAAGATGCTTTCATTATAGTACAGTAAACTCCCTCTAGCCCGGACTCGCTTAATCTAGATCCTCTTGAAAACCGGCCTGGGGTCCAGCACCGGACACAAGTATCCCCGACCAAAATCCAGATAGCACGGGGGAAAGTTGATGTAATCGGGGGTTCCAACTGTGGTGGCACAGAAGGGTAACCATGTCATTAGCAGTGACAACTGAAAAATCACACTTCTCATCCACTTAAATAACAAACAACAATTCATCTATGACAATACTCATTGCAGAATCAGTAGCTGTGACGTGTAATATTTTGTTATTTGATCACTAACATAAAATATGATACTATAGGTATACAAACAATTCACTTACTGGAATTTGCATCTAAAAATTAAATTATTTACCTATTATACAGTACAGTACAGCATTGATTACTGTCAAAATAACAATATTTTGAAGTTGCACTCAATTCACATAAAATTTCCCACTTTTTCCAGCCTCCGTTAAAATTGTTTGCCATTTCCAGACCAGTAGACACCCTCATCATCCAACTGAGTACAATTTAATCAATGCATCACAACATGATTTCATGGATAGAATATTCTGCTGACAAACTTAAGTCATTTTCATTGAATTTTTAACAGACCACATGGACCAAGGTCTACCAGTGGATGTGTTGTACGGTCAGTCAAAAGGAACGAGTTTCTGACTCGACTGTCTCTCGTTTGATGCGGGTGTGCGGTTTCATTTTATTTGGGGTTCAACAAACTTTTTGACCATGGATGTATGTGGATTTCTCTAGGGCACTTGATAAAGTCTCACATCCACTACAAGCTGGCCAAGTTCTCATGTTGAACAAATATAAGGAAATACTACTTTACACAGTCTGCCAGCACAAGCTGTGGAATCAAGAACAGTACTGGACTACAAAAGAAACCTTGACAAAATTATCAAGAACAATGCAGGGATCTTACATAACCCACTGGTCTCCATCCCTTGGCATAGCCACCTCTATTGGGTGGCCATTAGATAAAAACAGTCTCAAAGGAATACACGTGTAAAAAAACACAAGTGTTACCGCCACAGTAAGATAAACTAGAAGAGACAGAAAGAGGGATGATAAACTAGGCGGGAGAGAACGGATATAGTGTTGACGACGAATTAGCCGAGGTGCTTCAATACGAAACGGATGGCCCTCGAGGGTAGTCCACCGATTTCTACGGGACAGACGACACGTCGGTTCGGACCACTAGACCCTAAGACGTGAGCGATCGTGAAGTATTAGAATCTGCCAAGAAACTCTAAATAACTTTAATAAGTATATTTATGTACTGTAATTTGATCTGATGTATCAACAGTTATAAAACGCGAGTTATATTTAAGATGTTAACAGGCTATGTACTGTACATAGGTTGTATTATTCATACTATGTATCCCGAGATAACAGCATTTGTTATATGAGAATTGTTCTTTGACCGATTAAGTGGTCTCCCAAATACAGGAACTACAGGAAAGTCTGGATAAGGTTCCAAGATCATTGGTCTCCCAAGAAGATAAATAACTGGATGACATGACAACCCAGCAGCCACACGTAGCGTCAACAAGCAGTAGTGATGATAAGCCTGAAGAGCCAAGTGAAAAGATACTGTGGTTAAAGTGTTTTTTATTTATTTGTGGTGTGGTAGTAACGGGTTGTGTTATATACTAATTGTGGGATAAGATCTGATGATCGATTGCGATAATTACACCCCTGGGGAAGCAACAATTAAGTCTGGGATTAGCACAAGTAAAGAAATAAGCCCTGGCTTCTCTTGCCTTACACATCCAGTATATAGTGTACATCCAAAGTGCATTTCTACACCCAAGTCTAAACAATAATGTGTACTGAACAACTTCCCTTGTTCATGCTCATCTTTCCCTCTTCTGTTGTTCTGTCAGTGAATATATTACTTTCATTGATCTCTCACTTAAAATATTATTCCCTCACCTGACACAACCTCTCCCGGATATCTGAAGAAAAAAATATCTCTGCCTTTATATGCCTTTCGGTAGTGTGCATACAAGACCGATGCATATAATTCACAATTCAACACACACACACACATACAGATTGATATTCTGAATTATGTGACACAATCGTCTTCATAAGCGAGTATTGTCCTTCTACTCTCACACACACACAGGTTGGATCAACAGCATGGAAATCCTTCATGAGTCAAGCGTGTACAAGGATTCCAGGCAGCCTACAAGACCTAAAGACTCTGGTTGTGAGGCATCCTCTTGGTCGTCTGGTTTCAGCTTACAAGTAAGTTGGTGAAACCTTGGTAATAAGAGTTAGCTTGTCTGTACAGCCTAAGAATAAGTTTCATCCAATCAGAGTGTTGTTTACTTGTACGCTTCACCATTGTCTACTCATGACTCACGAAAATATTTTGAGTTCATACTTATAGTTTTCTCAGTTGATATGGTATAAAAGTTTCATTATCGGTAACTATCATCATTAAGATTCAAATGTGATGGCTCTCTTGATTTTTAATTGTTGATGACTTAGTGTATTTACTAACCTAGAATACGCTCTTCATAAATATATAATAACTTCAACAACATTGTTCTTTCATTATAGAGACAAGTACCTAAATGGGTCTCCACTTAATACCTACGACAAGGACTACAGGAAAGTAACGGGAAGTCATCAGACGTGGAATGATAGATGGCAGGAATACTGGCTTCCAGCTCTCATACACAAAGGATCCGTCGCACCTTCCCCTCAGTACCTCACAACACTAAAAAAGGTTTCGCAGGCATATGGCTTTCTGACAGGGAAGCGTTTTGGGACGTTTAGCCGCCATCGTCTTAATGAAACCAAGAAAGCATCGTCTAACCCCGAGAGAAAGTTTATAACGTTAGCCAAGAAGATGCTGACAGTAGGCAAACACGTTGGTGTCGTTGCTGCTGTCAACATTGGGTACTCCGCGACGGAACAAAGTAAACTAAAGAAGTATTTCAGTAACGCCTCCTTCACTATGGCAGAGTTCCTTGAGCACGTATTATGGACCAGGGACGTGGACCTGTTGGACCATCACTGGACCCCCATTAGCCAACTGTGTGGTCCATGTACAGCTGACTACAAGTACATCGTGCGGCATGAGAACCCCAAGGAAGCGGAGTACCTTCTGGGCCTCCTGCACCTTCAGGAAAACACCATTCCGAGGAAACACAAATCCATCGGAGCATTACATGATAAGTCTGACCTTCAGTACTTTGAAGACGTCCCCAAAGACTTAATGGCCATAATTATTGATATGTATAAACAAGACTTTGATTTGTTCAGTTATGATAAAATCAGTAAATAAAGTAAGGAAAATATAGATATAGCAGACAAGAAGATAAGGTGAAAAAAAGAACAATTTTAACATCTGTATTGTTAACTTCTCTGACCCACTCACTGCAGTACACAGATAAAAACAACAGGTTAATAAGATGAGAATTAAAACGCCATCTACATACAGTACATAGCGCCGGCACAGTGGTCACCAACCCTCCACAGTTCCTGATAATAGAGACTGTGTTGGCCACTAAGGAGAACCCTTTCTCAGTAAACAACGGGACTTCCTTGAACCTTTTCTGTTAAGTAAATTTCCTTTCGTCTTCATAGACCATTTTCTGTGATCTTGTCATGTATGAATTTCGTGTTTTATCATATTTCTGATATTGACATTAAAAAAATTATTTAGCTAGAAAAATACAGACGCTGTGCAAAGCGGACAATGACAACGTAGACATGACTGAGCCACCATGTTTACTAGTATCATACAGTGTAGTCTTCACTTTAGGTGTATTTAATCTTATGTTTGGTTAGGTTAGGTACTGAGTTCGTGTTTATTGTGTTATGCCATAACTTAGCAACTTTCTTTGATGGAAGCAACTTCCGGGGACGAGATATTTGCCGGTGTCCAAACGACTTTCTCAAACACAGAAAAATCCCTTGTCCTCGGATTTCTTTTTTTCGGTTACCGGGAAAAGTTTCCCAGAGACTAAACAACACAGACAGACACTAGCCCACATCCCAGAATGTTTCTGGGTGCTGGGGAAAGATTTCCGGGAGTCTAAACTACCGGAGTCCGTATAAGCAGTTCTTCTTAAGTTAGAAATTCCATTTCTTTACTAGAATAATCCCGAATTGTTTATCTAAAAGCTTAGTTAAATAAATATAATTAAAAAACTACAAATCTTTGATACGGTGTTACAACGACGACGGGTATTTCCCAGTCACACTGAGCTGTGGGGGTCTCCTGTTACTGAACAGACATGATGCAATGTCAGGTGGAGGTAGGGTGGACGATGAGTGGTCTCAAAATACTGACCTTCTGATGCAATGTCAGGTCACCCACAGTTAGGTCTCATGACCTGACAATGTCTTGAATAAACACAAAAGCTAAGGTGCTCCAGTGTTTCCCACTTACAGTACAGTACTGTATAAGACATCACCAATTCCCAACAAGTGGACAGGGCTTTGAAGTAGATGGAGAATGTGGGGTAAGATACTAAAAATAACAAACCTTTGAAAACCTGACCTAACCTTCCTTAATCTATAGAAAGGTTAAAAATCACTTTCAAGTTCATAGATCCCCTCCCCACCTGAACACGGAAAACTTCAACACATTAAACAACAACAATAAGGTGCTGTACGTGCTTTATAGTTTTAGGATTTTTATAGGTTCAGGTCAGGTCAGGTTTTCAAAGGTTCGTTTATTGTTCTTTTTAGTATTTTACTCCACATTTTCCCTCTTTCAAACCCTTCTCCACTTTGAGCAACTACCGTAATATTATTGGTACTTTTATCGGCTAAAATACTCGAAAAATATAATACTGTACTCACAATACATTGTCAATCCAAATAAGTGATTAACAACATACTGAGCTGTACTATAGAATTTGAATATGAAAATTGCAACTACTGAATTTATATGCTATTTAATATTAATTTTTGATTCACATTACTCTCCAAGATTATGCACAGAATCAACAGGACTGAATTACATTTCCCCAAAGTACTGTATAAAGGAGCCCAATCATCTGTGTCTTCTCCCTTCATATTTCCCTGGATGACGATAATCTCGGTTCTGCGATTATTCAGTCCAAGTTTTCTCCAAGCCATCCAAATCTTAATACGTATCAGACATTAAAGATTTCATTATCATCGGCATAGAAAATAGGCAACACCCCGAGCATCTACGGACATCCGGCAGAGATGCAAGACTACTGGTGTAGACTGTAAACACAAGTGGTCCCAAAACTGATGTCTGTGGGACTCCAAACTGCAAAGGGACAGGATCTGCAATGGTTCCACCAATCATCACACACTGAGATCTCTCTAACAAATAGGACTCAACCAGTGAAATATATGACCTCACTTTACCTGGTGACATCACGAGATCTGAGGTTGACAAGTTCCACAACAATTTAAATGAGTTACTTAATACACAAAGGCAGAACATACTATACAAAAAACACGGATAGATAATTATTTAAAGAATATTATTGGACAAAGAACGGCTGAAGTTTGCCTCCGAGATCATTATAAGGAATTGGCCAGTAGGGTTAAGACTGAGATAAGAAAAGCAAAGAACTGAAGGTATCAGGGGAGGCAAAGTCAAACCCAAGAGATTCTTCCAAATGTATCACACTAAAACACGTGACAATATTGGACCAATACAGTCAGATACTGGCAGGCTAACGACAGGGAACCGAGCAATAATCTGAAGATATTTTTCAACAGTTTTCGTCATCGAAACTTTAAACATGATACCCGAGGCACCGACTATATACAGAAATAGTGAAGAAAGTAGATCAAGCAAGATAGGAGTGACTAGTAACTATGTTAGTAAACAAACAGACAAGTTAAACCTAAGAAGTCGGCAGTTCCCGATGAGATATTTGCCAGAGTATTAAAGGAATGTAAGCAAGAACTTAGTACACCCAGTCCTAGCTTAATGTTGCCCCACACAATGCTGTTTCGTTATAACGTTCCTACTCTTTAGATACCCACGATTCCGACCAATTCAGTATAACGTTGTCACCCAACACGGGCTACTTTACATGGCGCGCCACCCTCTCTCACCTCGGTGTGCTACGCTCTCTTGCGGAGCATCACAGCGTCCCCGAGTGTTTTCTCCCCAGTCATTGTTAAGCTTCCACAGCGTACGTGTGTGCTTAAGTACCCTAAAGCTCAGTACTTGGACCATTCATTTTTATGATATATGTTGGGCTCAAAGACCAAAAATGACCACAATGCATTGTGGATGTTTTCAAAAGAACCAGAAATCGAAATTTTGCCTCTTGGGTTTTGCCCAATAAATACAACCTAACCTAACCTAACCTGTAGTAAAAAAAAAAAAAAATCTTTATTTTCGGCACATAACTACAGTGCCAGTAGTGATTATCTCCCCCAAAACACATCTCTATAGCGATATCAACGATGGTGAGTATACATAGAGTACAGTTGGGTCTGCATTTACGCGGTCAATTGAACCCGCGGAGGCCCGCGAGAAACGCGTAAATGAAATAATGGAACGTGGGGAATTAATTAAAATAGAGACTGGGCCGACCCCCAAACTCCACTTTTTGCGACACAATACGTACATTGTAGTAAAACTAGTATCTTAACTTTATGATGGTATGCACACACATAATACAGAAAAGAAATATCAATAATATTAGGTTTTTTAACACTTACGTTAGTAGAAAAGATGGCTGGGCACACGGGCATGGGGGGTTGGTTCCGAGGCAGACGGCAGATTATTGGCCCTCGCCTGTATCACTATCCACCACAGAGGCTTGCAGGGCCTCTTTGTCAAACCCCTCAAAGTCCATATCCTCACTATCACTATCCCTGGCTTGGGCCGACTGTGGTGGGTGAAGAACTCGGTAATGCTTCGATGACTGGACGACCTCGTGCGCACCCTGCCCGCGCCGCTTCCCGCGTAAATGACCAAATTTACCGCGTAATTAAAGAATTTCATTCTGGCAAGGCACCGCGTAAACGACCAAACGCGTAAACCAAACCCGCGTAAATCCAGACTCGACTGTATTTATGTCATGGTCACATTGACTGTTAGTCTGTTTTAACACTAATGATTCTCATTAAACTCTACGACCACAAAACACGAGTGGGTTAGCCGTCCCCGAGAAGACTAGTGTTTTTCGCCGTCGACGCTTCGACTCGCGATCCCTCCCGGTAAGTCCCGCCTTCGAACGCAGTTGTTAATACGTTTTTTCCAATCTCTCCTGACAAGCTCAATCTTGATTAGTCTGTCTAAATCAACTTTAGTAATTCGCCAGACCTTTGTCAACTGAGGGTCATACTTGAATGAGTAACAGTCGAGTTGTTGCACGAGTAGCGATCGCTGGCAACTCGGGGGTATATTACCACGGGGGAGAGGGAGAGAGCGTCCCGTGACGTCCTCTCCCGTTTGTTCCCAGGTATGTAGCGGTGTTTTATAGCCATTCAGTTTGATTCAGTCAATTGTAGTGAATATCAATGTTCATGCTTTAACAGTGGAATTGTCATTCACCCAGTGTAAAAAAGTAATATAAAGTAAATGTCGTCTGACGTTGCGAGACGAAAGATTTGTTTTGTGTTGTCATCGTGCTTCCCAGTCCTGTGACGTCCTCTCCCGTTTGTTCCCAGATTCCAGGGTGGGCTTATTTGAACACCCCATCGGCTGCTGAGCCGGTGGGTAACCAGCAGGGATCAATATATGCATCGGTCGGTGATTCGACATGATTAACTTACTACAGATCAACATCGCGGGGCTGGACCCCAGACGCTCGCCACGTGTCGACCGCGACGGTAGTCGTCAGTTGTTAGAGGCGCCGGTGCTATACCCTGGGACATGCTTTGGAGTTATGGTCCACAATGTGGTTGTATGTGTTTGCTAATAATTATCCCATGTTGGGTAATGGACCCATGTATTTGCTGGTTTCAGTATTAACATGTTGTGTGTTTTGAGTGCATCTCATATGCCCTACCAACAGTTAGTGTGAAATACCATATGTAAGTTGGCCATGTATGTAATGAAATGTATCACCAGTAATGTGGGTGAAGTAAGTACCTACTGGGATTGGCAGTTAAGAGGAGCCAAGGAGTTGTCATGTGTCTATATGTAATGTGAGTAAAGTCAAGGAATTGATCCTTGTAACTGTAACGTAATGTAACACCAGTAAGGTTGTGTGCAGTAAGAGTGTAGGATCTGAGTAACTTGCAGAGGAGTGAAAATAAGTAAATAAGAAATACTCAGTCTGCAATAAGCCCAGGAGTGAGCCTGGTAGTTATATGTTAATGATATATTTTTCCCCACTTTGATTCAATATTAATAAACTTGTTCTTTGAGTATTTTAGGAGTATTCATTTCTCCCACAGCAGTTACCTTTATTTCCGTCCAAGTGACATGATACCAGAATTACAATACCCATGCTACCAAAAAGAACTGAGGTTATGTAGTAACCATGAATTGAGGTAAGTAAAAACAACACTTGAAAGAACTAAGACAAGAAAAGTATGAGTAAGATAAGGGTGGCAGAGCAAGAGAGAGAAACTGCCGCTCTTACAGTGATGACAGTATGTTCAGCCACCCTTACATTTATATTGGATAATCACATATATTTGAGCTGTATTCAAGACTTGCAATAATTTTAGCAACAAAACCTCCCAGATTACCTAGTTGTGATGGGTACCTAGTTTATAGAAGAGGATATGAATGAAAGATTATGAATACTATCTTAACGCCGCAGCAGAAGAGAAAATGAAAGTACTGCATTGTAGTCGCAGGCCAATGTGTTGTCTACACTCCCTAACGCTCCATCAAACAACTTTATCTCTTCTGTTAAACGATCAGGTAAATCCGATAGCAGCTCTTATCTATATAAAAGATAATATAGCAAAGAATAATTATATAATATTCGTATTATTTGGTTGGATATTTTGCCTTAGTTTTTCATACCTAACAGTTGATTTACGTCAATTTTAGTTTACCTTGTAAGAATGAATAATCGGCAGTTTTGTTAATAATTATTACTTTGTATCATTTCTTTTCGGGTTAATACTAATCTAATTGCACTGTGAAGATGGATTTGTATATATTGGAATTGAAATATAAGAAAATATTCACTACGGCTGCGAGTTACTTTGCTCACATAAGTATCCCAAAGTCTGACAGGTAAAGGGTCCACACTTACCCCACCCCCAAGTCGTTTTAGATTATTAATTTATATCACCTGTTTAATTAGTAATTTATATATATGGTGAATTAGTCAAATTTATATTAACTATAAACTGTTAAGTTGGCAGGAAAAGTATATTATATGTAATAATACTTGGAGAGTTATATAATGGAATAAATGTTCCTCACCACAATCCTTCTCTCAGTGGCATCATTACAATCACTCCCTCAGTAGCACCATTACAATCATTCAGTAGCACCATTGCAATCACTCCCTCAGTAGCACCACCACCATCACTTCCTCAGTAGCACCACCACAATCACTTCCTCAGTAGCACCACCACAATCACTTCCTCAGTAGCACCACCACAATCACTCCCTCAGTAGCACCACCGCAATCACTCCCTCAGTAACACCACCACAATCACTTCCTCAGTAGCACCACCGCAATCACTTCCTCAGGAACACCATAATCATTTTCCCAGTAGCACCACCACAAACACTTTTCTGACAGTACCACCGCAATCACTTTTCCGGTAACACCACCACAATCATTTTCTCGTTAGCACCACCACAATCATTTCCAAGTAGCACCACCACAATCACTTTCCCAGTAGCACCACCACAACTACTTTTCCGGCAGTACCACAGTCACTTTCCTGATACCACCACCCTTGTTTGACTAACCTTAAACACACAACATTGGCAAGACAAGACTCACCTCTCTCCTCTCGCCCTTCGTCCACCTCAAGCCACTAAACATAAGAACAAAAGAACATAAGAATGGTGGAAACTGCAGCGGGCCTATTGGCCCATACTGGGCAGTCCCGTTTACACCCAACCCCTATTGCACATAATTATAAGCATCCAACCTATGTTTGAAGCTATTCAGCGTATTCGAGTTAATGATGATATTTAGTAACTTGTTCCATTCATCCACTACTCTGTTTCCAAACCAGTGTTTACCTATTTCGCGCCTAAATCTAAATTTGTCTAATTTAAAACCATTGTTACGAGTTTGCTCCTGGTTGGATAGTTTGAGTACCTTTGTAATGTCCCCTTTGTTTAGCTCTGACTTCCATTTATACACCTCTATCAGGTCGCCCCTCACTCTATGTCTCTCGAGGGAGTGCAAATAAGATGCTTTAACCTGCCTCTATACTCAAGGTTCCTAATGCCCGGGATTAGTCTTGTCCTTCTCCTCTTAATTCTTTCCAAGGATTCTATATCCATTCTGTAATACGGTGACCAGAACTGAACTGCACAATCCAGGTGTGGTCTCACAAGCGCAAGATACAGTAACTAGTCTTGTAACTAACACACCTTTGTGTAAGAACCCAAGTACTTTATTAGCTTTGTTACAAGGAAAAACACATTGTTTACTTGGCTTAAGGTTCCTACTTATCATTACTCCTAAATCTCTCTCGCAGTCGGATTTCTCTAGGGCATCGTTGTTCATCTGGTTTCCCTGTTTACATCTCCTATACTGAGTACTTTACATTTGTCCACGTTGAATTTCATCTGCCATTTTTCAGACCATTCGAAAAATTTGTTTAGATCTTCCTGTAGTTTTGCGGAGTCCTCGTCAGATTTAATAACACGTCCTATTTTAGTGTCGTCGGCAAATTTCCTTATGTTGCTGTCTATGCCGATATCTATGTCGTTTATGTATATAATAAATAATAATGGTCCAAGTACTGAGCCTTGGGGAACTCCACTAGCGACGTTGCTCCAATGGGATTTGGTGCCGTTAATGCTCACTCGCTGTTTCCTGTCCTGTAACCACGCCCTAACCTATTTAAGGATATTACCTTTGATGCCATGTGCTTCTACCTTTCTAATTAGTCTTTCGTGGGGGACTCTATCGAAGGCTTTGCTAAAGTCGAGATATACCACATCATAATTGTGCCCCTCGTCCACCGATTCGAAAATTGATGAAAAGAATATTAATAGATTAGTTAGACATGAATGCCCGCTTGTGAAGCCATGCTGGGAATCGTTGATCAATCGGTGCTTCTCCAGGTGATTTCGAAGAGAGTTTGAAATGATTGCTTCCAGTAATTTGCCTACTATTGATGTTTGACTGATTGGGCGGTTGTTAGAGGATAGTGATCTATCCCCCTTCTTGAAAATCGGTATTACATTCGCTATCCTCCAGGATTCTGGTACTACACCTGTCTTTAAGGACATGTTAAACAACTTTGCTAAGGGCATACAAAGTTCTTCCTCACATTCCTTTAATACTCTGGCAAATATCTCATCGGGACCAGGTGACTTATTAGGCTTTAGTTTGTCTATTTGCTTACTAACATCGTTACTAGTCACTATTATCTCACTTAATTTGTTTTCTTCACTATCTCTGAATAGAGTCGGTGCCTCCGGTATCATGTTTAAATTTTCGGTGGTGAAAACTGTTGAAAAATATTTATTCAGATTATTGCTCATTTCTGCATCGTTATCGGTTAGCTCGCCGGTATCCGACCGTATTGGTCCGATCTTTTCTCGTGTTTTAGTTTGATACATTTGGTAGAATCCTTTGGGGGTTTGTCTTCGCCTCCCTTGCTATCCTTTCCTCATTATTCCTCTCAGCTTTCCTTATCTCGGTTTTAACCCTACTCGCCAATACCTTATAATAATCCCGGAGGGAAATTTCACCACGATTTATCCTTCTACCTATAGCCTTCCTTTGGCCAATGATGTTCTTTAAATAATTATTAATCCATTTAGGGTCATTGTTGTCTGATCTGAGTTTTTTATATGGTATGTTCTGCCTTTGTGCACTAACTAACTCGTTATTTAAATTGTTGTGGAACTCGGCAATCTCGGATCTCGTTATCAGGTCGGTCTCGACCGTCGGGTCTCCTGGTATGGCGAGGTCGCCCTCTGTGGGTGCATTGAGTGAGGTCACCTCATGTGAGGTCATGTAGCTCACCCCCAAGCATGACACCCCCTACCTCAGCTGCCTCTTCAAACTGTCAAAGTTTGCCCTTCTGAAATCTGGGACTTTAGTGGAATTTTCCTTACGTCTGCCCTGAAAATCTAACTGGAATCTAATTTCTTTGTGATCACTGTTTGCAAGCTCGTTCCCTACCTCGACATTGCTAATGAGGTTTTCTCTGTTCGACAGAACTAAATCGAGTATATTATTACCCCGGGTGGGTTCGGTTATATGTTGACTTAGGAAACAGTCCTGGATCGTTTCGAGAAAATCCTCCGATTCCGAGTTACCCGTACGGTCGGTCCAATCTATTTGGCCAAGGTTAAAGTCGCCCACTATACAGACTTTGTTGTGCATGGAAGCCCTGCGCATTTCATCCCAGATATGTCGCTCATTAACTCTATCAAGATTGGGAGGTCTATATATTACTCGTGTGATTATTTTTCCTTACCGTCGATTAATTCTATCCAAATTGTTTCTGTAGTCCGCTCAGTTTTCATTTCCTTATTTATTTCACACTTCGTCCAAATGATTAACTTTGATGCAAACTACCCCAATAGAGCCACTCACCCCCCCCACAACAGCCACTGCCCCACCACCACCGCTCCACCACTGCAAATGCGCCACCACCACAGACCACTGACCCCCTTCAAAGCCACTGCCCCACCACCACCACTCACTGCTTCGCAACCCCACCATAGCCACACCACAGCCACTGACCTACCACCACCACTGCCGCCACACCACCACTGCCCCACCAGCCACTGACCCACCACAACACCACTGTCCCACCAACCCCACTGCCCCACCAACCCCACTGCCCCCACCACCACTGCCCCCACCACCACAAAACCACTGACCCCCCACCACCACTACACCACTGCCCCACCACCCCCACTGTCTCACCATCACTGCAACTGCGCCACAACGACAGCCACTGCCCCACCACAGCCACACCACTGCCGCCACAGCCCTACCACAATCACTGGCCCACCCCCACCACCACTGCCCCACCAACGCCACTGCTCCGCCACCCCACCCCATCACAACCTCACCACCACTAACCCACCGACACCACACCACCACTGCACCGTCACTGACTCACCACCACCACCCCACCACCACAGCGGCTCCGCCACTGCCCCACCACCACCACTACTGCTCCGCCACCTCACCACACCACCACCACTGCTCCGCCACTTACCCACCACAACCACAGCCCCACCACTGCTCCGCTACCACTGTACCGCCACCACCACCGCTGCCCCACCGCCATTGACCCACCACCGCTGCCCCACCGCCGCCACTGCTCCGCCACCGCCCCACCACAGCCACTTCTACTCCACTGCCCCACCACCACCAATGCTCCGCCAATGTCCCGCCACCACCACTGCTCCGCCCCCGCCACCACCACTGCTCCGCCACCACCGCGCCACAACCACAGCCCCACGACAGCCACGACAGCCACTGACCCCCCACCACAGCCACTGCTCCGCCACTACCCCATCGCCGCCACACCATCACCACCGCTGCCCCACCACTGCCACTGACCTACCACCACCACTGACTCACCACAGCCAATGCTTCACCACCACCACTGCCCCACCACCACCACTGCAACTGCCCCACCACCACCACTACCCACTGCCCCACCACCACCACCACACTACTGCCACACCACTTACACGCCACCGCGCCACCACCACAGCCACTGACCCCCCTACAGCCACTGACCCACCACCACCGCTCACAGACCCACCACAGCCACTGCCCACACCACCACCACTGCTCCACCACTGACCCACCACAACCACTGCCCCACCACTGCTCCGCTACCACTGCTCCGCCACCACCGCCGTCCTCACCACTGCCCCACCGCCGCCACACCACTGCAGCTGTTCCACCACCACCCAGTCACTGCTCCGCAACCCCACAGCCACTGTCCTGCACCTATACCACTGCGCCACACAACCAATGCCCCACCACAGCCACTGCCCCACTACCCCACCGCCGCTCCACCACCGCCGCTCCACCACAGCCACTGCCCCACCACCGTCCCATCACCACAGCTGCTCCGCCACTGCCCCAGCACCACCACATACCCACCACCACTACCCCACCATCACC
>NW_024711279.1:0-5662 GCF_018991925.1 Homarus americanus | reverse complement strand
GAATAAATATCCAACAGCAAAGCATAAGTTGGGGTGTTGTGCTGACTGATTGCTCTGTTCTCCTATTGGCTGTAATTTTATGACGTCACATCTTACTCCACCAATCACGTTTAAGTAAGGGATTACTGGACGAATGCAAAATGTACGACAAAAATATGAAGTTCTTGGGGTAAAGCTGCACGTGGAAGGGCCCCTGGGGGCCCCGTCACCCCTGGCAGAGATCCTGCCGCCCCTGGAAAGACACCCACTGCCACTAGGAGGGCGCCACTGCTCCCAGGGACCCTACCAACGCCTGTGGCTCACAATAGGTCCACCTAGGGGAGGCGGCACCCCAAAAAAATGGATACTGGTGTCGCAAATATTGCATTCTTCAGTAATCTCTTACTTAACTGTGATTGGTGGAATAGGAGGTAACGTCATCAAATTACAGCCAATAGGAAAACAGAGCAACCAGTCAGCACAACACCCCAACTTATGCTTTGCTGTTGGATATTTACTCTCCTTTTCATTGTTCAGGTTGCGATAATACTGAAAATGCTATGGGCAGTGTGTATTTTATTTAACATCATATCTCCCAGAGTTTAAAATAGTGAAACGAGAATAAATATCCAACAGCAAAGCATAAGTTAAAAGTTGTGCTGACTCATTGCCTGTTCTCCTATTGGCTGTAATTTTATGACGTCACATCTTACTCCACCAATCACGTTTAAGTAAGGGATTACTGGACGAATGCAAAATGTACGACAAAAATATGAAGTTCTTGGGGTAAAGCTGCATGTGGAAGGGCCCCTGGGGGCGCCGTCGCCCCTGGCAGAGACCCTGCCGCCCCTGGAAAGACACCCACTGCCACTAGGAGGGCGCCACTGCTCCCAGGGACCCTGCCAACGCCTGTGGCTCACAATAGGTCCCCCTAGGGGAGGCGGCGCCCCCAAAAAATGGATAATGGTGTCGTACATATTGCATTCTTTCAGTAATCTCTTACTTAACTGTGATTAATGGAATAAGAGGTAACATCATCAAATTAAAGCCAATAGGAAAACAGAGCAACCAGTCAGCACAACACCCCAACTTATGCTTTGCTGTTGGATATTTATTCTCCATTTCATTGTTCAAGTTGCGATAATACTGAAAATGCTATGGGCAGTGTGTATTTTATTTAACATCATATCTCCCAGAGTTTAAAATAGTGAAACGAGAATAAATATCCAACAGCAAAGCATAAGTTAAAAGCAGCTGACTGATTGCTCTGTTCTCCTATTGGCTGTAATTTTATGACGTCACATCTTACCCACCAATCATGCTTAAGTAAGGATTACTGGACGAATGCAAATGTACCACAAAAATATGAAGTCTTGGGTAAAGCTAATGTGGAGGGCTCTGGGAAAGCTGCCGCCCCTGGCAGAGACCCTGCCGCCCCTGGAAAGACACCCACTGCCACTAGGAGGGCGCCACTGCTCCCAGGGACCCTGCCAAGGCCTGTGGGTCACAATAGGTCCTCCTAGGGGAGGCGGCGCCCCCAAAAAATGGATAATGGTGTCGTACATATTGCATTCTTTCAGTAATCTCTTACTTAACTGTGATTAGTGGAATAAGAGGTAACGTCATCAAATTAAAGCCAATAGGAAAACAGAGCAACCAGTCAGCACAACACCCCAACTTATGCTTTGTTGTTGGATATTTATTCTCCATTTCATTGTTCAAGTTGCGATAATACTGAAAATGCTATGGGCAGTGTGAATTTTATTTAACATCATATCTCCCAGAGTTTAAAATAGTGAAACGAGAATAAATATCCAACAGCAAAGCATAAGTTGGAGTGTTGTGCTGACTGATTGCTCTGTTCTCCTATTGGCTGTAATTTTATGACGTCACATCTTACTCCACCAATCACGTTTAAGTAAGGGATTACTGGACGAATGCAAAATGTACGACAAAAATATGAAGTTCTTGGGGTAAAGCTGCATGTGGAAGGGCCCCTGGGGGCGCCGTCGCCCCTGGCAGAGACCCTGCCGCCCCTGGAAAGACACCCACTGCCACTAGGAGGGCGCCACTGCTCCCAGGGACCCTGCCAAGGCCTGTGGCTCCCAATAGGTCCTCCTAGGGGAGGCGGCGCCCCCAAAAAATGGATACTGGTGTCGTACATATTGCATTCTTTCAGTAAACTCTTACTTAACTGTGATTGGTGGAATAAGAGGTAACGTCATCAAATTACAGCCAATAGGAAAACAGAGCAACCAGTCAGCACAACACCCCAACTTATGCTTTGCTGTTGGATATTTATTCTCCTTTTCATTGTTCAGGTTGCGATAATACTGAAAATGCTATGAGCAGTGTGTATTTTATTTAACAACATATCTCCCAGAGTTTAAAATAGTGAAACGAGAATAAATATCCAACAGCAAAGCATAAGTTGGGGTGTTGTGCTGACTGATTGCTCTGTTCTATTGGCTGTAATTTTATGACGTCACATCTTACTCCACCAATCACGTTTAAGTAAGGGATTACTGGACGAATGCAAAATGTACGACAAAAATATGAAGCTCTTGGGGTAAAGCTGCATGTGGAAGGGCCCCTGGGGGCGCCGTCGCCCCTGGCAGAGATCCTGCCGCCCCTGGAAAGGCACCCACTGCCACTAGGAGGGCGCCACTGCTCCCAGGGACCCTGCCAAGGCCTGTGGCTCACAATAGGTCCTCCTAGGGGAGGCGGCGCCCCCAAAAAATGGATAATGGTGTCGTACATATTGCATTCTTTCAGTAATATCTTACTTAACTGTGATTAGTGGAATAAGAGGTAACATCATCAAATTAAAGCCAATAGGAAAACAGAGCAACCAGTCAGCACAACACCCCAACTTATGCTTTGCTGTTGGATATTTATTCTCCTTTTCATTGTTCAGGTTGCGATAATACTGAAAATGCTATGGGCAGTGTGTATTTTATTTATCATCATATCTCCCAGAGTTTAAAATAGTGAAACGAGAATAAATATCCAACAGCAAAGCATAAGTTGGGGTGTTGTGCTGACTGATTGCTCTGTTCTCCTATTGGCTGGAATTTTATGATGTCACATCTTACCCCACCAATCACGTTTAAGTAAGAGATTACTAGACGAATGCAAAATGTACGACAAAAATATGAAGCTCTTGGGGTAAAGCTGCATGTGGAAGGGCCCCTGGGGGCGCCGTCGCCCCTGGCAGAGATCCTGCCGCCCCTGGAACGACACCCACTGCCACTAGGAGGGCGCCACTGCTCCCAGGGACCCTGCCAACGCCTGTGGCTCACAATAGGTCGTCCTAGGGGAGGCGGCGCCCCAAAAAAATGGATACTGGTGTCGTAAATATTGCATTCTTTCAGTAATCTCTTACTTAACTGTGATTGGTGGAATAAGAGGTAACGTCATAATTAAAGTTATTGAAAACAGCAATAGTTAACAATTTCAACTTATGCTTTGCTGTTGATATTTATTCTCCATTTCATTGTTCCGTTGCGATAATACTGGAAAATAAGTAGGCAGTGTATTTTATTATATCGTATCTCCCAGGAGTTTAAAATAGTGAAACGAGAATAAATATCCAACAGCAAAGCATAAGTTGGGGTACAGTTGACTGATTTGCTCTTGTTCTCCTATTACTGTAATTTTTATGACGTCACATCTTACCCACCCAATTGCCATATGGATTACTGACGAATGTAAATGTAATACAGTTATGAAGTTCTTGGGGTAGTTGCATGGAAGTATCTCAAAGTTGGGCCTGGGTAGAGACCCCTGCCGCCCCTGGAAAGACACCCACTGCCACTAGGAGGGCGCCACTGCTCCCAGGGACCCTGCCAAGGCCTGTGGCTCACAATAGGTCCTCCTAGGGGAGGCGGCGCCCCAAAAAAATGGATACTGGTGTCGTAAATATTGCATTCTTTCAGTAATCTCTTACTTAACTGTGATTGGTGGAATAAGAGGTAACGTCATCAAATTACAGCCAATAGGAAAACAGAGCAACCAGTCAGCACAACACCCCAACTTATGCTTTGTTGTTGGATATATATTCTCCTTTTCATTGTTCAGGTTGCGATAATACTGAAAATGCTATGGGCAGTGTGTATTTTATTTAACATCATATCTCCCAGAGTTTAAAATAGTGAAACGAGAATAAATATCCAACAGCAAAGCATTAGTTGGGGTGTTGTGCTGACTGATTGCTCTGTTCTCCTATTGGCTGTAATTTTATGACGTCACATCTTACTCCACCAATCACGTTTAAGTAAGGGATTACTGGACGAATGCAAAATGTACGACAAAAATATGAAGTTCTTGGGGTAAAGCTGCATGTGGAAGGGCCCCTGGGGGCGCCGTCGCCCCTGGCAGAGATCCTGCCGCCCCTGGAAAGACACCCACTGCCACCAGGAGGGCGCCACTGCTCCCAGGGACCCTGCCAACGCCTGTGGCTCACAATTGGTCCTCCTAGGAGGCAGCCTGTACTGGATATTGCTGTATATATTGCATTTCAGTAACTTAATCAGAGGCAACGATAACATTTCCTCAAATTGCGTTTTTGCTGTTATTATTTATTCTCCATTTCATTGTTCAAGTTAAGATAATACTGAAAATGCTATGGGCAGTGTGTATTTTATTTAACATCATATCTCCCAGAGTTTAAAATAGTGAAACGAGAATAAATATCCAACAGCAAAGCATAAGTTGGGGTGTTGTGCTGACTGATTGCTCTGTTCTCCTATTGGCTGTAATTTTATGACGTCACATCTTACTCCACCAATCACGCTTAAGTAAGGGATTACTGGACGAATGCAAAATGTACGACAAAAATATGAAGTTCTTGGGGTAAAGCTGCATGTGGAAGGGCCCCTGGGGGCGCCGTCGCCCCTGGCAGAGACCCTGCCGCCCCTGGAAAGACACCCACTGCCACTAGGAGGGCGCCACTGCTCCCAGGGCCCCTGCCAAGGCCTGTGGCTCACAATAGGTCCTCCTAGGGGAGGCGGCGCCCCCAAAAAATGGATAATGGTGTCGTACATATTGCATTCTTTCAGTAATCTCTTACTTAACTGTGATTAGTGGAATAAGAGGTAACGTCATCAAATTAAAATATTGGAAACATCAACTTATGCTTTGCTGTTGGATATTTATTCTCCTTTTCATTGTTCAGGTTGCGATAATACTGAAAATGCTATGGGCAGTGTGTATTTTATTTAATATCATATCTCCCAGAGTTTAAAATAGTGAAACGAGAATAAATATCCAACAGCAAAGCATAAGCTGGGGTGTTGTGCTGACTGATTGCTCTGTTCTCCTATTGGCTGTAATTTTATGACGCCACATCTTACTCCACCAATCACGTTTAAGTAAGGGATTACTGGACGAATGCAAAATGTACGACAAAAATATGAAGTTCTTGGGGTAAAGCTGCATGTGGAAGGGCCCCTGGGGGCGCCGTCGCCCCTGGCAGAGACCCTGCCGCCCCTGGAAAGACACCCACTGCCACTAGGAGGGCGCCACTGCTCCCAGGGACCCTGCCAAGGCCTGTGGCTCACAATAGGTCCTCCTACGGGAGGCGGCGCCCCCAAAAAATGGATAATGGTGTCGTACATATTGCATTCTTTCAGTAATCTCTTACTTAACTGTGATTAGTGGAATAAGAGGTAACGTCATCAAA
>NW_024711278.1:0-22056 GCF_018991925.1 Homarus americanus | reverse complement strand
TTATACTCGATCAGGGGACATTGCTAAACTCGACCAGGGGACTTTGTTATACTCGGTGAGGGGACTTTGTTATACTCGACCAGAGGACTTTGTTATACTTGATCAGGGGATATGTTATATTTGATCAGGGGACTTTGTTATATTCGATCAGAGGACTTTGTTATACTCGACAAGGGGACTTTTTTATACTTGATCAATGGAGTTTGTTATACTCGATGAGGGGCCTTTGTTATACTCGATCAGGGGACTTTGTTATATTCGATCAGTGGACTTTGTTATACTCCACCAGGGACTTTGTTATATTCGATCAGGGGATATGCTATACTCGACCAGGGGACTTTGATATACACGATTAGGGGACTTTGTTATACTCGACCAGGGGACGTTTTTATACTTGACCAATGGACTTTGTTATACTCGACGAGGGGCCTTTGTTAAACTCGATCAGGGGACTTTGTTACACTGGACCAAGGGACATTTTTATACTCGATTAGGGCACTTTGATATACTCGATCAGGGGACTTTGTTATACTGGACCAGGAGACTTTGTTATACTCGATCAGGGGACGTTGTTATACTCGATCAGGGAACTTTGTTAAACTCATCCAGGGGGCTTTGTTATTCTCCATCAGGGGACTTTGTTATACTCGATAAGGGGACTTTTTCTTACTCGATCAGGGCCCTTTGCTTTACTCGACCGGGGGACTTTGTTATAATCGATTAGGAGACTTTGGTATGCTCGACCTAGGGACTTTGTTACACTCGATCAGGGACTTTGTTATACTCGACCAGGGGCCTTTGTTATACTCGATTAGGGGACTTTGTTATACTCGATAAGGAGACTTTGTTATACTCGATAAGGGGAATTTGTTATACTCGATAAGGGGACTTTGTTAGAATCGAATAGGGGAATTTGTTATACTCGACCAGGGGACTTTGTTATACTCGATTAGGCGGCTTTGTTATTCTCGATCAGGGGACTTTCTTATACTCGATTAGAGGCCTTTTTTGGACTCGATCAGGGGACTTTGTTATACTCTAGCAGGGGGCTTTGTTATATGCGATCAGGGGACTTTGTTATACTCGATCTGGAGGCTTTGTTATACTCGATCAGGGGACTTTGCTATACTCGACCAGGGGACTTTGTTATACTCGACCAGGGATCTTTTTTATACTTGACCAATGGAATTTGTTATTCTCGATGAGTGGCCTTTGTTAAACTCGATGAGGGGACATTGTTATACTTGGCCAGGGGACTTTGCTATACTCGACCAGGGGACTTTGTTATACTCGATCAGGGGACTTTGTTATACTTAATTAGGGGACTTTTTTATACTCGATCAAAGGACTTTGTTATACTTGATCAGAGGACTTTGTTATTCTCGACCAGCGGCCTTTGTTATACTCGATCAGGGGATATGTTATACTCGATCAGGAGACTTTGTTTTACTCGATCAGGGGACTTTTTTATACTCGATCAAAGGACTTTGTTATTCTTGATCAGAGGAATTTGTTATACTCGACCAGGGGCCTTTGTTATACTCGATAAGAAAACTTTGTTATACTCGACCAGTGGACTTTGTCATACTCGACCAGAGGACTTTGTTATACTCGATCAGAGAATATGTTATACTCGATCAGGGGGCTTTGTTATATTCGATCAGGGGACTTTGCTATACTCGACCAGGGGACTTTGTTATACTCGATCAGGGGACTTTGTTATACTCGACCAGGGAGCTTTTTTATACTTGATCAGGGAACTTTGTCATACTAGATCTGTGGACTTTCCTATTATTTGACCAATGGACTTTGCTATACTCGATGAGGGGCCTTTGTTATACTCGATCAGAGGACTTTGTTATACTCGACCAGGGGACTTTGTTATACTCGATCAGGGGACTTTGTCATACTCGACCAGAGAACTTTGTTATACTCGATCAGGGGATATGTTATATTCGATCAGGGGTCTTTGTTATACTTGATCAGGGGACTTTGTTATACTTGATTCGGGGACTTTGTTATACTCGATCAGGGGAATTTATTATACTTGATTAGAGGACTTTGTTATACTCGACCAGGGGCCTTTGTTATGCTCGATTAGAAAACTTTGTTATACTCGACCAGGGAACTTTGTTATACTCCACCAGGGGACTTTGTTATACTCGTTTAGGGGACTTTGTTATACTAGACCAGGGGACTTTCTCATACTTGACCATAGGACTTTGCTATACTCGATGAGGGGCCTTTGTTATACTCGATCAGGGGACTTTGTTATACACGACCAGGAACTTTGTAAAAGCGATCAGGGAACTTTTTATTCTCGACCAGAGGACTTTGTTACACTCGATTAGGGGACTTTGTTATACTCGACCAAGGGACTATTTTATACTTGACCAATGAAATATGTTATACTCGACGAGAGGCCTTTGTTATTCTCGATCAGGGGACTTTGTTACACTGGAGCAGGGGACATTTTTTACTCGATTAGGGGACTTTGTTATACTCGATCAAAGGACTTTGTTATACTCGATCAGGGGACTTTTTTATACTCGACCAGAAGAATTTGTTATACTCGATTAGGGGACTTTGTTATACTCGACCAGGGGACTTTTTTATACTTGATCAATGGACTTTGTTATACTCAATGAGGGGCCTTTGTTATACTCGATCAGGGGACTTTGTTATACACGACCAGGGACTTTGTAAAAGCGATCAGGGAACTTTTTTATTCTCGACCAGAGGACTTTGTTATACTCGATCAGGGGATATGTTATACTCGGTCAGGGGACTTTGTTGTACTCAACCAGAGGATTTTGTTATACTCGATTAGGAGCCTTTGGTATATTCGATGAGGGGGCTTTGTTATACTCGACCAGGGGACTTTGCTATACTCGACCAGGGGACTTTGTTATACTCGATCAGGGAACTTTGTTATACTCGACCAGGGGACTTTTTTATACTTGATTAGGTGACTTTCTCATACTCGATCAGTGGACTTTCCTATATTTGACCAATGAACTTTGCTATAGTCGATGAGGGGCCTTTGGTATAATCGATCAGGGGACTTTGTTATACTCGACCAGGGGACTTTGTTATACTCCTTCATAGGACTTTGTTATACTCGACCAGAGGACTTTGTTATACTCGATCAGGGGATATGTTATACTCGATCAGGAGACTTTGTTTTACTCGATCAGGGGACTTTGTTATACTTGATTAAGGGACTTTTTATACTCGATCAAAGGACTTTGTTATACTCGACCAGGGGCCTTTGTTTTACTCGATAAGAAAACTTTGTTATACTCGACCAGGGGACTTTGTTATACTCCACCAGGGACTTTGTTATACTCGATCAGAGGATATGTTTTACTCGATCAGGGGACTTTGTTATACTCGGTTCAGGTGACGTTGTTATACTCGTCCAAGGGGCTTTGTTATACTAGGATCAGGGGACTTTGTTATGGTCGATCAGGAGACTTTGTCTTACTTGATCAGGGCCCTTTGTTATACTCGACCAGGGGACTTTGTTATAATCGATTAGGGGACTTTGTTATGCTCGATCTGGGGACTTTGTTAAACTTGGCCAGGAGACGTCGTTATACTCGATCAGGGGATATGTTATACTCGATCAGGGGACTTTGTTATACTGGACCAGGGGACTTTGTTATACTCGATTAGGAGATTTTGTTATACTCGATGAGGGCTTTGTTATACTCGATCAGGGGACTTTGTTATACTCGATCAGAGGATATGTTATACTCGACCAGGGGACTTTGTTATACTCGATTAGGAGTTTTTGTTATACTCGATGAGGGATCTTTGTTATACTCGTCAAAAGGGCTTTGTTATACTCGATCAGGGGACTTTGTTATACTCGATCAGAGGATATGTTATACTCGATCAGGGGGCTTTGTTATACTCGATCAGGGGACTTTGCTATACTCGGCCAGGGGACTTTGTTATACTCGAGCAGGGGGCTTTGTTATACTCGATTAGGGGACTTTGTTATACTCGATCAGAAGGCTTTGTTATACTCGATCAGGGGACTTTGTTATGCTCGATCATGGGACTTTGTTATACTCGATTAGGGGACTTTGTTATACTCGACCAGGGAACTTTTTTATACTTGACCAATGGACTTTGTTATACTCGATGAGAGGGGACTTTTGTTATATACCTTTACCAAGGGGGCTGGTTATGCCTGATCAGGGGACTCTGTTACACGATCAGAGTGAGATATGTTATACCTGATCAGGGGGCTTTGTTATACCCGATCAGGGACTTTTGCTATACTCGGCCAGGGGACTTTGTTATACTGGAGCAGGGGGTTTATATACTCTGGGATTAGGGGACTTTGTTATACTCGATCAGGAGGCTTTGTTATACTCGATCAGGGGACTTTGTTATACTCGATTAGGGGACTTTGTTATACTCGACCAGGGAACTTTTTTATACTTGACCAATGGACTTTGTTATACTCGATGAGGGGACTTTGTTATACTCGACCAAAGGACTTTGTTATACTCGATCAGGGGACTTGTTTATATTCGACCAGAGGACTTTGTTATACTCTATCAGGGGACTTTGTTATACTCGATCAGGGGACTTTGCTATACTCGACCCGGGGACTTTGCTATAATCGACCAGGGGACTTTGTTATACTCGTTTAGGGGAATTTGTTATTCTAGACCAGGGGACTTTTTTATACTTGATCAGGGGACTTTCTCATACTTGACCAGAGGCCATTGTTATACTCGATCGGGGGACTTTGTTATACTCGATGAGTGGACTTTGCTATATTTCACCAATGGACTTTACTATACTCGATGAGGGGCCTTTGATATACTCGATCAGGGGACATTGCTAAATTCGACCAGGGGACTTTGTTATACTCGATGAGGGGACTTTGTTATACTCGACCAGAGGACTTTGTTATACTCGATCAGGGGATATGTTATACTTGATCAGGGGACTTTGTTATATTAGATCAGAGGACTTTGTTATACTCGACTAGGGGACTTTTTTATACTTGATCAATGGAGTTTGATATACTCGATGAGGGGCCTTTGTTATACTCGATCAGGGGACTTTGTTATATTCGATCAGTGGACTTTGTTATACTCCACTAGGGACTTTGTTATATTCGATCAGGGGATATGCTATACTCGACAAGGGGACTTTGATATACACGATTAGGGGACTTAGTTATACTCGACCAGGGGACGTTTTTATACTTGACCAATGGACTTTGTTATACTCGACGAGGGGCCTTTGTTATGCTCGATCAGGGGACTTTGTTACACTGGACCAGGGGAAATTATTATACTCGATTAGGGGACTTTGTTATACTCGATCAGGGGACTTTGTTATACTGGACCAAGAGACTTTGTTATACTCGATCAGGGGACGTTGTTATACTCGATCAGGGAACTTTGTCAAACTCATCCAGGGGGGCTTTGTTATTCTCCATCAGGGGACTTTGTTATACACGATCAGGGGAATTTGTCTTACTCTATCAGGGCCCTTTGCTATACTCGACCGGGGGACTTTGTTATAATCGATTAGGAGATTTTGTTATGCTCGATCTGGGGACTTTGTTATTCTCGACCAGGGGCCTTTGTTATAATCGATCAGGGGAGTTTGTTATGCTCGATCTGGGGACTTTGTTATACTGGGCCAGGAGACTTTGTTATACTCGATCAGGGGATATGTTATACTCGATCAGGGGACTTTTTTATACTGGACCAGGGGATTTTTTATACTCGATCAGGGGACTTTGTTATACTCGATCAGGTGATATGTTATACTCGATGAGAGGACTTTGTTATACTCGATCAGAGGACTTTGTTATACTCGACGAGGGGCCTTTGTTATACTCGATTAGAAAACTTTGTTATACTCGACCAGGAGACTTTGTTATACTCGATCAGGGGACTTTGTTATACTCCACCAGGGACTTTGTTACATTCGATCAGGGGATATGTTATACTCGATTAGGGGACTTTGTTATGCTCGAGCAGGGGTCTTTGTTATACTTGTCCAGGGGGCTTTGTTATACTCGATCAGGGGACTTTGTTATACTCGATCAGGAGACTTTGTCTTACTCGATCAGGGGATTTTGTTATGCTCGATCTGGGGACTTTGTTATACTTGGCCAGGAGACATTGTAATACTCGATCAGGGGATATGTTATACTCGATCAGGGGACTTTGTTATAATCGATCAGGGGACTTTGTTATGCTCGATCTGGGGACTTTGTTATACTTGGCCAGGAGACTTTGTAATACTCGATCAGGGGATATGTTATACTCGATCAGGGGACTTTGTTATACTGGACCAGGGGACTTTGTTATACTCGATAATGGGACTTTGTTATACTCGATCAGGGAACTTTGTTATACTCGTCCAGGGGGCTTTGTTATACTCCTATTAGGGGACTTTGTTAAACTCGATCAGGGGACTTTGTCTTAATCGATCAGAGGACTTTGTTATACTCGATCAGGGGACTTTGTTATACACAATCAGGGGACTTTGTTATACTCGATTAGGGGCCTTTGTTATACTCGACCAGAGAACTTTTTTATACTTGACCAATGGACTTTGTTATACTCGATGAGGGGCCTTCGTTATACTCGATGAGGGGACTTTGTTATACTCGACCAGGAGACTTTGTTATACTCGATCAGGGGACTTTTTATAATTCCTTCCAGAACCTTGTTATACCGATCAGGCGTTTGTTATACTCGCGACCTGGGGGACTTTGTTATAATGATCAGGTACTGTTGCGTGCCTGATCTGGGGACCTTATACCGGCCAGGACTTTGGTAATACTGGATCAGGAGACTTTGTTATACTGGACCAGGGGATTTATATACTGGGGCCAGGAGACGGTAATACCGACGTATTCTTGTTATACTGGACCAGGGGACTTGTTATACTCGATCGACTTTACACTCGATCAGGGGACTTTGTCTTTACTTCCGGATCAGGGCCCTTGCTATACTCGACCAGGGACTTTTTGCACGGATCAGGGGACTTCCCCGTCACTGACCAGAGGCCTTTGTTATACTCGATCGGGGGACATTGTTATACTCGATGAGTGGACTTTCCTATATATGACCAATGGACTTTGCTATACTCGATGAGGGGACTTTGTTATACTCGATCAGGGGACAAAGTTATACTCGACAAGGGACTTTGTTATACTCGATCAGGGGACTTTGTTATACTCGACCAGAGGACTTTGTTATACTCGACAAGGGACTTTGTTATACTCGATCAGGGGACTTTGTTATACTCGATCAGGTGGTATGTTATACTCGATCAGGGGATTTTGTATACTCGATCAGAGGACTTTGTTATACCGACGAGGGGCTTTATATACCGACAGAAAACTTTGTTATACTCGACCAGATAGACTTTGTTATACTCGACAAGGGACTTTTTTATACTCGACCAGAGGACTTTGTTATACCCGATCAGGGCCTTTGTTATACTCGACCTGGGGACTTTGTTATAATCGATCAGGGGACTTTGTTATACTCGATCAGGGGATATGTTATTCTCGATCAGGGGACTTTTTTATACTGGACCAGGGGAGTTTGTTATACTCGATTAGGTGATATATTATACTCGATCAGGGGACTTTGTTATACTCGATCAGAGGACTTTGTTATACTCGATTAGGGACCTTTGCTATACTCCATCAGGGCTCCCTGCATATAATTTGTCCAGGGGCTTGGTTATACTGGGATCAGTGGTTCTGCCGGGGTAGCTTCCACCCGGGGACTTTGTTATACTCGATTAGGGGACTTTGTTATACTCGACCAGGGGACTTTTTTATGCTTGATCAGGCGACTTTGTCATACTCGACCAGAGGCCTTTGTTATACTCGATCGGGGGACATTGTTATACTCGATGAGTGGACTTTCCTATATATGACCAATGGACTTTGCTATACTCGATGAGGGGACTTTGTTATACTCGATCAGGGGACATTGTTATACTCGACAAAGGGACTTTGTTATACTCGATCAGGGGACTTTGTTATACTCGACCAGAGGACTTTGTTATACTCGATCAGGTGATATGTTATACTCGATCAGTGGATTTTGTTATACTCGATCAGAGGACTTTGTTATACTCGACGAGGGGCCTATGTTATACTCGATTAGAAAACTTTGTTATACTCCACCAGGGACTTTGTTGTATTCGATCAGTGGATATGCTATAGTCGACCAGGGGACTTTGTTATACTCGACCAGGGAACTTTTATATACTTGACCAATGGACTTTGTTATACTCAATGAGGTGCCTTTGTTATACTCGATCAAGGGACTTTGTTATACACGACCAGGGGACTTTGTTATATGCGATCAAGGGACTTTTTTAAACTCGACCAGAGGACTTTGTTATACTCGATCAGGGCCTTTGTTATACTCGACCTGGGGACTTTGATATAATAGATCAGGGGACTTTGTTATGCTCGATCTGGGGACTTTGTTATACTTGGCCAGGAGACTTTGTAATACTCGATCAGGGGACTTTGTTATACTGGACCAGGGGACTTTATTATACTCGATCATGGGACTTTTTTATACCCGATCAGGGAACTTTGTTATACTCGTCCAGGGGGCTTTGTTATACTCGATTAGGGTACTTTGTTATACTCTATCAGGGGACTTTGTCTTACTCGATCAGGGCCCTTTGCTATACTCTACCAGGGGACTTTGTTATAATCGATCAGGGGACTTAGTTATGCTCGATTTGGGACTTTGTTATACTGGGCCAGGGGACTTTTGTATACTCGATCAATGGGACTTTGTTATACTCAACCAGGGGACTTTGTAATACTCGATCAGGGGACTTTGTTATACTCGATCAAGGGATATGTTATACTCGATCAGGGGACTTTATTATACTGGACCAGGGGACTTTGTTATACTCGATGAGGGGACTTTGTTATACTCGATTAGGTGATATGTTATACTCGATCAGGGGACTTTGTAATACTCGATCAGAGGACTTTGTTATAGTCGACGTGGGGCCTTTGTTATACTCGATCAGGGGACTTTGTTATACTCGATCAGGGGTCTTTGTTATACTCGTCCAGGGGGTTTCTTATACTCGATCAGGGGACTTTGTTATACTCGATCAGGGGACTTTGTTATGCTCGATGTGAGGACTTTGTTATACTTGGCCAGGAGACTTGGTAATACTCGATCAGGGGATATGTTATACTCGATCAGGGGACTTTGTTATACTCGATCAGGGGACTTTGTTAAACTCGATCAGGGGTCTTTGTTATACTCGTCCAGGGGGCTTTGTTATACTCGATTAGGGGACTTTGTTATACTCGATCAGGGGACTTTGTCTTAATCAATCAGGGCCCTTTGCTATACTCGACCAGGGGACTTTGTTATAATTGTTCAGGGGACTTTGTTATGCTCGATCTGGGACTTTGTTATACTCGAACAGGGGACTTTGTTATACTCGATCAGGGGACTTTGTTATACTCGATCCGGGGACTTTGTTATACTCGATTAGGGGCCTTTGTTATACTCGATGAGAGGATATGTTATAATCGACCAGGGGACTTTGCTATAGTCGACCAGGGGACTTTGTTATACTCGATTAGGGGACTTTGTTATACTCGACCAGGGGACTTTTTTATACTTGATCAGGGGACTTTGCCATACTCGACCAGAGGCCTTTGTTATACTAGATCGGGGGACATTGTTATACTCGATGAGTGGACTTTCCTATATATGATCAATGGACTTTGCTATACTCGATGAGGGGACTTTGTTATACTCGATCAGGTGATATGTTATACTCGATCAGGGGATTTTGTTATACTCGATCAGAGGACTTTTTTATACTCGACGAGGGGCCTTTGTTATACTCGATTAGAAAACTTTGTTATACTCGACCAGGAGACTTTGTTATACTCGATCAGGGGACTTTGTTATACTCCACCAGGGACTTTGTTATATTCGATTAGTGGATATGCTATACTCGACCAGGGGACTTTGTTATACTTGACCAGGGGACTTTTATATACTTGACCAATGGACTTTGTTATACTCAATGAGGTGCCTTTGTTATACTCGATCAGGGGACTTTGTTATAGACGACCAGGGGACTTTGTTATACGCGATCAAGGGACTTTTTTATACTCAACCAGAGGACTTTGTTATACTCGATCAGGGCCTTTGTTATACTCGACCTGGGGAGTTTGTTATAAACGATCAGGGGACTTTGTTATGCTCGATCTGGGGACTTTGTTATACTTGGCCAGGAGACTTTGTAATACTCGATCAGGGGACTTTGTTATACTGGACCAGGGAACTTTGTTATACTCGTCCAGGGGGCTTTGTTATACTCGATTAGGGGACTTTGTTATACTGGGCCACGGGACTTTTGTATACTCGATCAATGGGACTTTGTTATACTCAACCATGGGACTTTGTTATACTCGATCTGGGGACTTTGTTATACTCGACGTGGGGCCTTTGTTATACTCGATCAGGGGACTTTGTTATACTCTATCAGGGGTCTTTGTTATACTCGTTCAGGGGTTTTTGTTATACTCGATCAGGGGACTTTGTTATACTCGATCAGGGGACTTTGTTATGCTCGATGTGGGGACTTTGTTATACTTGGCCAGGAGACTTGGTAATACTCGATCAGGGGATATGTTATACTCGATCAAGGGACTTTGTTATACTCGTCCAGGGGGCTTTGTTATAATCGATTACGGGAATTTGTTATACTCGATCAGGGGACTTTGTCTTACTCGATCAGGTCCCTTTGCTATAATCGACCAGGGGACTTTGTTATAATCGATCAGGGGACTTTGTTATGCTCGATCTGGGACTTTGTTATACAGGGCCAGGGGACTTTTATATACTCGACCAATGGGACTTTGTAATACTCAACCAGGGACTTTGTTATACTCGATCAGGGGACTTTGTTAAACTCGATCAGGGGTCTTTGTTATACTCGTCCAGGGGGCTTTGTTATACTCGATTACGGGACTTTGTTATACTCGATCAGGGGACTTTGTCTTACTCGATCAGGGCCTTTGTTATACTCGACCAGGGGACTTTGTTATAATCGATCAGGGGACTTTGTTATGCTCGATCTTTGGACTTTGTTATACTGCGCCAGGAGACGTTGTTATACTCGATGAGGGGATATGTTATACTCAATCAGGGGACTTTGTTATTCTGGACCAGGAGACTTTGTTATATTCGATCAGGGGACTTTGTTATACTCGATCAGGGGACTTTGTTATACTCGTCGAGGGGGCTTTGTTATACTAGGATCAGGGTCTTTGTTATTCTCGACCAGGGGACTTTGTTATACTCGACTAGAGGCATTTGTTATACTCGGTTTGGGGACTTTGTTATAATCGATCAGGGGACTATGTTATGCTCGACCAGGGGACTTTGTTATACTCGACCAGAGGCCTTTGTTATACTCGGTCGGGGGACTTTGTTATAATCGATGAGGGACTTTGTTATGCTCGATCTGGGGACTTTGTTATACTGGGCCTGGCGACTTTGTTATACTCGATCAAGGGATATGTTATACTCGATCAGGGGAATTTGATATACTGGACCAGGGGACTTTGTTATACTCGATCAGGGGACTTTGTTATACTCGATCAGGGGACTTTGTTATACTCGTCTAGGGGTTTTTTTCATACTCGATCAGGGGACTTTGTTATACTCGATCAGGGGACTTTATTATGGTCGATATGGGGACTTTGTTATACTGGGCCAGGGGACTTTTTTGTACTCGATCAGGGGACTTTGTTATACTCGATCAGGGGACTTTGTTATACTCGACCAGAGGCATTTGTTATACTCGATCAGGGGACTTTGTTATACTCGATAAGGGGACTTTGTTATACTCGACGAGGGGCCTTTGTTATACTCGATCAGGGGATTTTGTTATACTCGATCAGGGGTCTTTGTTATACTCGTCCAGGGGGCTTTGTCATACTCGATCAGGGGACTTTGTCTGACTCGATCAGGGCCTTTGTTATACTCGACCAGGGGACTTTGTTATTATGGATCAGGGGACTTTGTTATGCTCGATGTGGGGACTTTGTTATACTTGGCCAGGAGACTTGGTAATACTCGATCATGGGATATGTTATACTCGATCAGAGGACTTTGTTATACTGGAAAAGGGGACTTTGTTATACTCGATCATGGGACTTTGTTATACTCGATCAGGGAACTTTGTTATACTCGTCCAGGGGGCTTTGTTATAATCGATTAGGGGAATTTGTCATACTCGATCAGGGGACTTTGTCTTACTCGATCAGGGCCCTTTGCTATATTCTACCAGGGGACTTTGTTATAATCGATCAGGGGACTTAGTTATGCTCGATCTGGGACTTTGTTATTCTGGACCAGGGGACTTTGTTATACTCGATGAGGGGACTTTGTTATACTCGATCAGGGGAGATGTTATACTCGATCAGGGGACTTTTTTATACTGGACCAGGGGACTTTGTTATACTCGATCAGGGGACTTTGTTATATTCGATCAGGGGATATGTTATACTCGATTAGGGGACTTTGTCTTGCTCGATCAGGGGACTTTGTCTTACTCGATCAGGGCCTTTGTTATACTCGACAAGGGGACTTTGTTATACTCGATCAGGGGACTTTGTTATACTCGATCAGGGGACTTTGTCTTACTCGATCAGGGCCTTTGTTATACTCGACCAGGGGACTTTGTTATAATCGATCAGGGGACTTTGTTATGCTCGATCTGGGGACTTTGTTATACTCATCGAGGGGGCTTTGTTATACTAGGATCAGGGGACTTTGTTATTCTCGACTAGGGGACTTTGTTATACTCGACTAGAGGCATTTGTTAAACTCGGTCAGGGGACTTTGTTATAATCGATCAGGGGACTATGTTATGCTCGACCAGGGGACTTTGTTATACTCGACCAGAGGCCTTTGTTATACTCGATCAGGGGACTTTGTAATAATCGATGAGGGACTTTGTTATGCTCGATCTGGGGACTTTGTTATACTCGATCAGGGGACTTAGTCTTACTCGATCAGGGCCCTTTGCTATACTCGACCAGTGGACTTTGTTATAATTGGTCAGGGGACTTTGTTATGCTCGAACTGGGACTTTGTTATACTCGAACAGGGGACTTTGTTATACTCGATCAGGGGGCTTTTTTATACTCGATCAGGGGACTTTGTTATACTCGATCAGGGAACTTTATTATGGTCGATATGGGGACTTTGTTATACTGGGCCAGGAGGCTTTTTTGTACTCGATCAGGGGACCTTGTTAAACTCGATCAGGGGACTTTGTTATACTCGACCAGAGGCCTTTGTTATACTCGATCAAGGGACTTTGTTATACTCAATAAGGGGACTTTGTTATACTCGACGAGGGGCCTTTGTTATACTCGATCAGGGGACTTTGTTATACTCGATCAGGGGTCTTTGTTATACTCGTCCAAGGGGCTTTGTTATACTCGATCAGGGGACTTTGTCTTACTCGATCAGGGCCTTTGTTATACTCGACCAGGGGATTTTGTTATAATCGATCAGGGGACTTTGTTATGCTCGATGTGGGGACTTTGTTATACTTGGCCAGGAGACTTGGTAATACTCGATCAGGGGATATGTTATACTCGATCAGGGGACTTTGTTGTACTGGACCAGGGGACTTTGTTATACTCGATCATGGGACTTTGTTATACTCGATCAGGGAACTTTGTTATACTCGTCCAGGGGGCTTTGTTATAATCGATTAGGGGAATTTGTTATACTCGATCAGGGGACTTTGTCTTACTCGATCAGGGCTCTTTGCAATACTCTACCAGGGGACTTTGTTATAATCGATCAGGGGACTTAGTTATGCTCGATCTGGGACTTTGTTATACTGGGCCAGGGGACTTTTGTATACTCGATCAATGGGACTTTGTTATACTCAACCAGGGGACTTTGTTATACTCGATCAGGGGACTTTGTTATACTCGATGAGGGGATATGTTATACTCGATCAGGGAACTTTTTTATACTGGACCAGGGGACTTTGTTATACTCGATGAGGGAACTTTGTTATACTCGATTAGGTGATATGTTATACTCGATCAGGGGACTTTGTTATACTCGATCAGAGGACTTTGTTATACTCGATCAGGGGTCTTTGTTATACTCGTCCAGGGGGCTTTGTTATACTCGATCAGGGGACTTTGTTATACTCGATCAGGGGACTTTGTTATGCTCGATGTGGGGACTTTGTTATACTTGGCCAGGAGACTTGGTAATACTCGATCAGGGGATATGTTATACTCGATCAGAGGACTTTGTTATACTCGTCCATGGGGGCTTTGTTATAATTGATTAGGGGAATTTGTTATACTCGATCAGGGGACTTTGTCTTACTCGATCAGGTCCCTTTGCTATACTCGACCAGGGGACTTTGTTATAATCGATCAGGGGACTTTGTTATGCTCTCGATCTCTGGGACTTTGTTATACTGGGCCAGGGCTTTTATATACTTCATTAATGGGACTTTGTTATACTCAACCAGGGGACTTTGTTATACTCGATCAGGGGACTTTGTTAAACTCGATCAGGGGTCTTTGTTATACTCGTCCAGGGGGCTTTGTTATACTCGATCTGGGACTTTGTTATACTCAAACAGGGGACTTTGTTATACTCGATTAGGGGACTTTGTTATACTCGATCTGGGGACTTTGTTATACTCGATTAGGGGCCTTTGTTATACTCCATGAGAGGATATGTTATACTCGACCAGGGGACTTTGCTATAGTCGACCAGGGGACTTTATTATACTCGACCAGGGGACTTTTATATACTTGACCAATGGACTTTGTTATACTCAATGAGGTGCCTTTGTTATACTCGATCAGGGGACTTTGTTATACACGACCAGGGGACTTTGTTATACGCGATCAAGGGACTTTGTTATACTCGACCTAAGGACTTTGTTATACTCGATCAGGGCCTTTGTTATACTCGACCTGGGGACTTTGTTATAAACGATCAGGGGACTTTGTTATGCTCGATCTGGGGACTTTGTTATACATGGCCAGGAGACTTTGTAATACTCGATCAGGGGACTTTGTTATACTGGACCAGGGTACTTTGTTATACTCGATCATGATACTTTTTTATACCCGATCAGGGAACTTTGTTATACTCGTCCAGGGGGCTTTGTTATACTCGATTAGGGGACTTTGTTATACTCGATCAGGGGACTTTGTCTTACTCGATCAGGGCCCTTTGCTATACTCTACCAGGGGGCTTTGTTATAATCGATCAGGGGACTTAGTTATGCTCGATCTGGGACTTTGTTATACTAGGCCACGGGACTTTTGTATACTCGATCAATGGGACTTTGTTATACTCAACCAGGGGACTTTGTTATACTCGATCAGGGGACTTTGTTAAACTCGATCAGGGGATATGTTATTCTCGATCAGGGGACTTATTTATACTGGACCAGGGGACTTTGTTTATACTTTCGATGAGGACATTGCTCCGATTAGGTGATATGTTGCTATACTCGATCAGGGGACTTTGTTATACTCGATCAGAGGACTTTGTTATACTCGACGAGGGCGCTGTTATACTCGATCAGGGGACTTTGTTATACTCGATCAGTGGTCTTTGTTATACTCGTCCAGGGGGCTTTGTTATACTCGATCAAGGGACTTTGTTATACTCGATCAGGGGACTTTGTTATGCTCGATTTGGGGACTTTGTTATACTTGGCCAGGAGACTTGGTAATACTCGATCAGGGGATATGTTATACTCGATCAAGGGACTTTGTTATACTCGACCAATGGGACTTTGTTATACTCAACCAGGGGACTTTGCTATACTCGATCAGGGGACTTTGTTAAACTCGATCAGGGGTCTTTGTTATACTCGTCCAGGGGGCTTTGTTATACTCGATTAGGGGACTTTGTTATACTCGATCAGGGGACTTTGTCTTACTCGATCAGGGCCTTTGTTATACTCGACCAGGGGACTTTGTTATAATCGATCAGGGGACTTTGTTATGCTCGATCTGGGGACTTTGTTATACTGCTCCAGGAGACGTTGTTATACTCGATGAGGGGATATGTTATACTCAATCAGGGGACTTTGTTATACTGGACCAGGAGACTTTGTTATATTCGATCAGGGGACTTTGTTATACTTGATCAGGGGACTTTGTTATACTCGTCCAGGGGGCTTTGTTATACTAGGATCAGGGGACTTTGTTATTTATACTCGATCAGGGAACCTTGTCTTACTCGACCAGGGCCATTGTTATACTCGACCAGGCGACTTTGTTATAATCGATCAGGGGACTTTGTTACGCTCGATCTGGGGACTTTGTTATACTGGGCCAGGAGACTTTGTAATACTCGATCAGGGGATATGTTATACTCGATCAGGGGACTTTGTTATACTGGACCAGGGGACTTTGTTATACTCGATTATGGGACTTTGTTATACTCGATTATGGGACTTTGTTATACTCGAACAGGGAACTATGTTTTACTCGTCCAGGGGGCTTTGTTATACTCGAATAGGGGATTTTGTTATACTCGATGAGGGGCTTTGTTATACTCGATCAGGGGACTTTGTTATACTCGACCAGGGGACTTTTTTTATACTCGATCAGGGGAATTTGTTATACTCGACCAGGGGACTTTGTTATAATCGATGAGGGGACTTTGTTATGCTCGATCTGGGACTTTGTTATGCTGGGCCAGGGGAGTTTTTATACTCGATCAATGGGACTTTGTTATACTCGATCAGGGGACTTTTGTTATACACGATCAAAGGACTTTGTTATATTCGACCAGGGGCCTTTGTTATACTCGATTAGAAAAATTTGTTATACTCGACCTGGATACTTTGTTATACTCGATCAGGGGACTTTGTTATACTCCACCAGGGACTTTGTTATCCTCGATCAGGGGATATGTTATACTCGATCAGGGGACTTTGTTATACTCCACCAGGGACTTTGTTATACGCGATCAGGGGACTTTCTTATACACGACTAGGGTACTTTGTTATAAGAGATCAGGGGACTTTTTTATACTCGACGAGAGGACTTTTTTATACTCGCTCAGGGGATATGTTATACTCGATCAAGGGACTTTGTTATACTCAACCAGAGGATTTTGTTATACTCGATCAGGGGATTTTGTTATACTCAAATAGGGAACTTTGTTATACTCGATTAGGGGACTTTTTTATACTCGACCAGGGGACTTTGATATACTCGATCAGGGGACTTTGTCATACTCGACCAGAGGACTTTGTTATACTCGATCAGGAGATATGTTATACTCGATCAGGGGACTTTGTTATACTCGATCAGGGGACTTTGTTATACTTGATTAGGGGACTTTGTTATACTCGATCAGTTGACTTTGTTATACTTGATCAGAGGACTTTGTTATACTCGACCAGGGGACTGTTATGCTCGATTAGATAACATTGTTATACTCGACCAGGGGACTTTGTTATTCTCCACCAGGGACTTTGTTATACTCGATCAGGGGATATTTTATACTCGATCAGGGGACTTTGTTATACTCGGTTCAGGGGACTTTGTTATACACGTCCAGGGGGCTTTGTTATACTAGGATCAGGGGACTTTGTTATACTCGATTAGGGGACTTTGTCTTACTCGATCAGGGCCCTTTGTTATACTCGACAAGGGGACTTTGTTATAATCGATTAGGGGACTTTGTTATGCTCCATCTGGCAACTTTGTTAACCTGGGCCAGGAGACGTTGTTATACTCGATCAGGGGATATGTTATACTCGATCAGGGGACTTTGTTATACTGGACCAGGGGACTTTGTTTTACTCGATCAGAGGACGTTGTTATACTCGATCAGGGAACTTTGTTATACTCATCCAGGGGGCATTGTTATACTCGATCAGGGGACTTTGTTATACTCGATCAGGAGACTTTGTTATACTAGAGCAGGGCTTTATTTACCGATTGAGGATTTTTGTTATACTTTCGATCAGAATTTGTTATACTCGGTCAGGAACTTTGTTATACTCATCCAGGGGCTTTGTTACACATCGATCAGGGGACTTTGTTATACTCGATCAGGGGACTTTGTTATACTCGATCAGGAGGCTTTGTTATACTCGATCAGGGGACTTTGCTATACTCGACCAGGGGACTTTGTCATTCTCGATCACGGTACTTTGTTATACTCGACCAGGGAACTTTTTTATACTTGACCAATAGACTTTGTTATACTCGATGAGGGGCCTTTGTTATACTCGATGAGGGGACTTTCTTATACTCGACCAGGGGACTTTGTTATACTCAATCAGGGGATATGTTATAGGGATATGTTATACTTGATCAGGGGACTTTTTTATACTCAACCAGGGGACATTGTTATACTCGATCAGGGGACTTTGTTATACTTTCGACGGGGCCTTTGTTATACCGATTAGAAATTTTTTATTCTCGACCAGGACTTTTTTGTTCTCGATCAGGATATGTTATATACTCGATCAGGGACTTTGTTATACTAGCCAGGAAATTTGTTATATACTCGATCAGGGGACTTTTGTTACTTTTCGATCAGGGAACTTTGTTATACTCATCAGGGGGCTTTGTTATACTCCTATCAGAAACTTTGTTATACTCCGATCAGGGGACTTTGTTATCGCTCAATCGGGGATATGTTATGCTTGATCGGGGGACTTTGTTATACTCAACCAGGGGACTTTATTATTCTCGATCAGGGGACTTTGTTATACTGGACCAGGGGACTTTGTTATACTCATCCAGGGGGCTTTGTTATACTCTATCAGGGGACTTTGCTATACTCGATCAGGGGACTTTGTTATAATCAATCAGGGGATATGTTATACTTGATCAGAGGACTTTGTTATACTCAACCAGGGGACTTTATTATTCTCGATCAGGGGACTTTGTTAACCTGGGCCAGGAGACGTTGTTATACTCGATCAGGGGATATGTTATACTCGAACAGGGGACTTTGTTATACTGGTCAAGGGGAATTTGTTATACTCGATCAGGGGACTTTGTTATACTCGATCAGGGAACTTTGTTATACTCATCGAGGGGGCTTTGTTATACTCTATCAGGGGACTTTGTTATACTCGATCAGGGGGCTTTGTTATACTCGATTTGGGTATTTTTTTATACTCGATCAGGAGACTTTGTTATACTCGACCAGGGAACTTTTTTATACTTGACCAATGGACTTTGTTTTACTCGATGAGGGACCTTTGTTATACTCGATGAGGGGACTTTGTTATACTCGACCAGGGGACTTTGTTATACTTGATCAGGGGACTTTTTTATTCTCGACCAGAGGACTTTGTTATCCTCAGTCAGGGGATATGTTATACTTGATCAGGGGACTTTGATATACTCAACCAGGGGTCTTTATTATTCTCGATCAGGGGACTTTGTTATACTGGACCAGGGGACTTTGTTATACTCGATCAGGGGACTTTGTTATACTCGATCAGGGAACTTTGTTATTCTCATCCAGGAGGCTTTGTTATACTCGATCAGGGGACTTTGTTATACTCGATCAGGAGGCTTGTTATACTCGATCAGGAGACTTTGCTATACTCGACCAGGGGACTTTGTTATACTCGATCAGGGGACTTTGTCATACTCCACCAGGGAACTTTTTTATTCTTGACCAATGGACTTTGTTATACTCGATGAGGGGCCTTTGTTATACTTGATCAGGGGACTTTGTTATACTCAACAAGGAGACTTTGTTATACTCGATCAGGGGACTTTGTTATACTGGCCCAGGGGACTTAATTATACTCGATCAGGGGACTTTGTTATACTCAACCAGGGGACTTTGTTATACTCGATCAGGGGACTTTGTTATAATCGACCAGGGGCCTTTGTTATGCTCGAGTAGAAAGCTTTGTTATACTCGACCAGGTGACTTTGTTATTCTCCACCAGGGACTTTGTTATACTCGATGAGGGGATATGTTATACTCGAACAGGGGACTTTGTTATACTCGGTTCAGGGGACTTTGTTATACTCGTTCAGAGGCTTTGTTATACTAGGATCAGGGGACTTTGTTATACTCGATTAGGGGATATGTTATACTCGATCAGGGGACTTTGTTATACTGGACCAGGGGACTTTGTTATACTCGATCAGGGGACTTTGTTTATATGGATCAGGGAACTTTTGTTGCCTTCTTACTCATCGAGGGCTTTGTTATACTCGATAAGGGGACTTTATTTATACTCGGCAGCTGGCTTTCGTTATACTCGATTAAGGGATTTTGTTATACTCGATCAGGAGGCTTTGTTATACTCGATCAGGGGACTTTGCTATACTCGAGCCAGGGGACTTTGTTATACTCGATGAAGGGATTTTGTTATACTCGACCAGGGGACTTTGTTATACTCGATCAGGGGACTTTTTTATTCTCGACCAGAGGACTTTGTTATACAAAATCAGGGCATATGTTATACTTGATCACGGGACTTTGTTATACTCAACCAGGGGACATTGTTATACTCGTTCAGGGAAAATGTTATACTGGACCAGGGGACTTTGTTATACTCGATCAGGGGACTTTGTTATACTCGATCAGGGAACTTTGTTATACTCATCCAGGGGAGCTTTGTTATACTTTCGATCAGGGACTTTGTTATATTCGATCCGGAGGCTTTTGTTCTCCTTTCAAATCAAGGGGACTTTGCTATACTCGACCAGGACAACGATACTTACTCGATCAGGACTTTTTGTTATACTCGACCAGGGAACTTTTTTTTACTTGACCAATGGACTTTGTTATACTCGATGAGGGGCCTTTGTTATACTTGATCAGGTAACTTTGTTATACTCAACCAGGGGACTTTGTTATACTTGATCAAGGGACTTTGTTATACTGGACCAGGGGACTTAATTATACTCGCTCAGGGGACTTTGTTATACTCGATCAGGGAACTTTGTTATACTCATCCAGGGGGCTTTGTTATACTCGATCAGGGGACTTTGTTATACTCGATCAGGGGACTTTGTCTATCTCGATCAGGGCCCTTTGCTAAACTCGACCGGGGGACTTTGTTATACTCGATAAGGGGACTTTATTATACTCAATCAGGGGATATGTTATACTTGATCAGAGGACTTTGTTATACTCGTCTTGGGGCCTTTGTAATACTCGATTAGAAAACTTTGTTATACTCGACCAGGAGACTTTGTGATACTCGATCAGGGGACTTTGTTATACTCCACCAGGGACTTTGTTATATTCGATCAGGGGATATGTTATTCTCGATCAGGGAACTTTGTTATACTCGATCAGGGGTCTTTGTTATACTCGTCCAGGGGGCTTTGTTATACTCGATCAGGGGTCTTTGTTATACTCGATCAGGGGACTTTGTCTAACTCGACGAGGGCCATTGTTATACTCGACCAGGGGACTTTGTTATAATCGATCAGGGGACTTTGTTACGCTCGATCTGGGACTTTGTTATACTGGGCCAGGAGACTTTGTAATACTCGAGAGGGCGATATGTTATACTCGATCAGGGGACTTTGTTATACTTGACCAGGGGACTTTGTTATACTCGATTATGGGACTTTGTTATACTCGAAAGGGGAACTTTGTTATACTCGTCCAGGGGGCTTTGTTATACTCGATTAGGGGACTTTGTTATACTCGATGATGGGGCCATGTTATACTCGATCAGGGGACTATGTTATACTCGACCAGGGGACTTTGTGATACTCGATCAGGGGACTTTGTTATACTCGACCAGGGGACTTTGTTATAATCGATCAGGGGACTTTGTTATGCTCGATCTGGGACTTTGTTATACTGGGCCAGGGGACTTTTTTATACTCGATCAATGGGACTTTGTTATACTCGATCAGGGGACTTTTGTTATACACGATCAGGGGACTTTGTTATACTCGACCAGGGGCCTTTGTCATACTCGATTAGAAAAATTTGTTATCTCGACCTGGATACTTTG
>NW_024711277.1:0-20600 GCF_018991925.1 Homarus americanus | reverse complement strand
ACACTAAAATCTACCAAGAAAGTGACGGGCCATTAGTTTTAGCTGATCTTCCCTCCTATGACACTATTAGGCATTAATGTATTAGTTATGAAAGGAAATGGAAAAGATATCTTCCAAGTTAAATTTATTCAGCAAAGACGTGATCTGAAGTCATATGTGTTCGTCCTATTTCTAACTTGAATGGTGACTCACTACACAATACGACTACAGAAACAAAACACGTTACCACGCCTCCTTACTACGCCACACGCCCATCCAGAAACCGCCACACTATATCACACGATGCTAAACTGCCTGTATTTCCTGCTCACCAGCTGCCGAGAACACATTCTAAGTATCCAATCAGAGCCTGTTTTTCTAAGATTCTTTTGTTCTCCTTTCTGATTGGTTAGTCCACGTTATGAGTGTCGTCACGTCATTGCTGTGAGAGCTATTCTCGTGAGTTATCCTCATGACACCTGATACAGGCCTTCATCTGCTTGAGACAGTGAAGAATCGAGTCCATCTGGTCTGACAAGGCTATAAACATCCCGGCGTGTTCTAAGAGTCACGTTGTATTAGGCATGGGCCTGTGTGGGCGTTCCTGTTTATTACAATGTCTACCAGTGTCAGTGGCCACTGCGGACAAACACTTCCGTCCGTCCACAACAACAGATGTCAACAGATGTCCACCAGTGACTTACTCCACATGCCTTGTACAATTTAAAGTGTTGGAACGGATATCCTGATGGCAGTGTTATTGCACAATAAATCACAGAATACTCCATGTTTACAGCTGTAGACAAGGACGTCATAAACAGAAGCCCAACAGGATCTCACCTCCACTAGAAACCAGAGAAACCTACTCCTGACAGACCTTACCATTACACTGAAGTTCCGGTATGGTAGTCTCCCTCCTTACTGCTCTCCAGCTTCTCTTCATTAGCTAATAAATTTGACGAGCTGGCAACCATAGTCCAATCAGTCACTGCCAACGTCGTTGCAATATATGATGCGTGGCAAATTGTTCCTGAAACTTTTTGAGGGATATCAACTCTTTCATCACCTTCTGTTCCATGAGCGTTGCCCTCTTCTGTCAAGATGAATTACGCCAGTCACGCCTGGGTGTGTTAGTCCCAGCTGACGCTGGGCAGTTATTTACGTGTTGTGCACGTGCAAACCCGTGCCACAGTGCCTCTATCATATACTATACGGTATACCATCCACCTCGCTCACCCACCAGAGACACTCTTATCAATCACCTCATTACCACCACTCAGACCACCTCAAGAGTTAGTACCCATGTGCCAAGCTAGGACTATGCTGGGATTATAACATTGGTACCACTGATATCGAGGGCCAGCTGCTACTATCACAAGCTGTGAACTTCCTACACACGGTCTAAATACCCTTGACCTTATCTTAACTGATTTAGTGGACCAGTACCCTACTCAATGACCCATATCCGATTGTAGCACACCTATCAGTGTTCTGGTTCCAGCTCCCACTACCAGCCAAGTGCAGGGACTTACATCAAGACCTACAGGCCGATTACTGACTCTGCAGTGCGTCTCTTCCGGGCAGTGGATATATCACTATCTGGACTGAAGTGTTAAGGTAGACGGCGTGGACACCAAATGGATAAATTATATCAACACCACCACTGAAGCTCACCACCACTTCTTTCCGAGAAGTCCGTCAGATCACACCCAGCTGACGTGCCCTGGATCACACTTCGGATCAAAAGACTTCGTATGCAGCAGAGAGACAGCGCCTTTTATCTCAATAACCACAACCGCTACAGGTCCCTTCTGGCAAGTCATCGCAGAAATACGCACCGCAAAAGTCTCACTACCCAACCAAGTTACTTACACCTGAAGCAGACCAACATCAGTGGTGTGGTAAGCTTAAGAACTCTGTGGACAAACAATGTCACATGGTGACGCAGCTGAGCAGTCAAACAACAATTTTTTGCCTTCCAGACGTTCCTCCCGGCTTCAACCAGTCTCCTGCTTGCCTACCAGTCCCGTCTCCCACTGACTTAGTGGAAGAATTTGAAATAGCAAAACGTTTGGACAAACTGAAGCTAAAGCCTTCGACAACCCATTGACCCAGTGAAACTCAAAAGGAGTTCTCCCGGAACTAGCTAAACCCCTCTGCTCCACATCAATGCCTCCCTCAGCCAAGCAAGATGCCTAGCTGACTGGAATACCTCATACAGTATTTGTACCGTGCCCAAGTCAACGAGTTCACAATCCTTAATGAGCCTACCCATTGCCATCACCCCAATACTAACTTAATCTGCGAAAGTTTCGTGTTTGACTGGGCTTATGCTGATATTGCAGGCGCCATAGATCCTCAGCAATTTGAATAATATGAAAGTTTCCTCCTCCACTCACTGTCTCGTAAGCTTTCTGGAATACATATACCTCCATCTGGAAAACGAAAAACGTCTGTGGCTGTCGCCTTATTAACATCACCAAAGCATTTGACCTTGTCGACCACAATTTAATCAACAATGCTATCGACCTCGGGTTTCCGAATAAGTCTTATACAATGACTTACAGACTGTCTCTACTTTTAATCACTCACCTGTGGCGTCCCCCAAGATGGGCCCGCTCTGCTCCCTTATGCATATCGGTGAATGAGAAACTTCCTCCCCAGAAATATATCGACGACTCCACCATTGGGATCAGTGTCAACAACTCGGCCTCCGACTACACCTTCCTCCAGGATTTATTGAACAGTCTCCAATATTGGGACACCAACAACCGTCACCATCAACCATACCAAGACTATGGTTATGCACATCAACCTCTCTCCGACCTTGTCCCACTTCCCTCCATTACTTTGGGCCCCAACACACTCCAGTTTATGGACTCCACTAAGCTCCTCGGCATCACCGTGAGATAACAAACTAAATTGGAAAACACACGTCAGTACAACTGTCAGACCCTCCAGTTTCTCCACCTCCTCCGCCGACGCAAGTCCCTCGGAGTTCCTGCTCCCGAGCTCCTCAGTTTTTACTCAGCATTCATACTTCCAGCTCACCTCTGCTTCCCCTACCTGGTCTTCCTCCCTAAATGCCACACAACATAAACACCTAGACAAAGTGCAAAGGGCATACAAGATTATTCTCTCCTCTTCCTAGTTGACATATCAAGAAGCGCTGAACACAGTTACCCTCTCGGCTCTCTGATCATCACCACAACCTCATCTGCAGATTTAGAAGTTTCTGCACCATCCTCGACACTGGCTCCTACTTCCACACGAGATTCTCTCGTCCGCAAACTGTTGTTTGACACCACAACCGCATCCAGCCATACGAGCACGTGAGCACGTACTGATTCCCTGTAAAAACAGCCCAGTTCAACCATTGTAAATATTATCCACAACTCATAATCACCCAGTGTATTCACTCCCAGCTTATCTTACCGCACTATCACTACGTTGAGAGCGCCTTGTAGTATATCCTTCTCCCCACCTAGTTATTACAGTATGCGTATATCATATTTGTATCACTTATGGTACTTGTAAATTATTTGTCAATCAAGTAACCCATTCCCCAATTTTTGTAACTGTATATTTTCAGCCCCTTTTTTTGTAGAAAGGAGGGGTGAAAAGATTAAAGCTGGGGAAGAGTTATAGTTCGGAAATTGAAAAAAATTTAAGAGGTAGAGATGGCGGGCTGACCGCCTAGCTAAGCTAATGCTGTGTTAGGGTTGTGTCACGGGTTAGTTATTATCTGTCGACACAGGCACTAGACATCTACCCTATCCCATACATGGGTGTTTTGAGGCCTCATTTCATATTCCGCCGACCCTACTGGCGGATGCTGGTCTAGGGAGGTTGTCTATTGCCACCCCGTATAGATCGGGGTGGTAATGGCCCTTTGAATTTGGAAACTTTTTGGGAACTATGTATGGTTGTTGTCGTTATCTGGTGGGAGTCTTTGAAAGAGTTCAAGCTCTGATCGCTGCCATGCTCTTTCAATAAACCGTTATTACACACACACACACACCTGTACTGTAAGATGTTATTGATAAGTGGTTTTACCTCATTAAATGTAAGGTCACAAGGGTACAGTAATTTGCCGGTAGATGAAACAGTATACACTGCTGGCTGTTAGTATGTTAATGGGGAAATATTTTATGGTTTGAGGAGCGTTTTTATGAGGGTAATGATGGTGATCTGAAAAATAATAATAATGACAATAATAATAATAATAATAATAATAATAATAAAAATAAAATTAGCATTAAATTCGACAATAATAACAGAAGTGATGATAAAACAGATATTAATAATGTAATGACCAGCAATAATAAGATTACTATCATAAATAATAATGATGAGGATAATTATGTAATTCAGAAACAGTAGCACAGGTATTGGTAATAAAATAATAATTAATGTACAATAGAATATTTTGTGACTTGTAGATGAACTTAAACTGTGATAATTTTCTTCAAATGAAAAATATTAACTGGGCCTTATTTTTAAATAGAATTTGGTGGTAAAAGTGGTTAAGTCCACCCTACCCCTCCTCCCTACACCTCCCCTTCTTCCGCCCCTTCCCCTTTTCCTCCTCCCTTTCCCCCTTTCCCCCCTTCCTCTACCACCCCTCTCCTCCCCTCCCCCCTCCTCCTCTACCCTACCCCTCTCCTCCCCTACCCCCCCTCCTTCCCTACCTACCCCCCTCCCTCTCCCCCCCCCTCCCCCCCCTTCCCTCCCTCCCCCACCCCCTTCCTCCCCTCCCCCACCCCTCCCCCCCCCTCCCCCACCCCCCTTCCCCTCCCCACCCCCCCTCCCCTCCCTCCCCACCCTTCCCCCTATCCTCCGTCCTCCCTACCGTCCCCCCACTCTCCCCCCCCCTACACTCTCCCCTCCCCTACCTCCCCTCCCCTCCCCTACCCCTCCCCTCCCTTCCCCCCCCTCCCTACCCCCTCAGCATCCAGGTCCAAAAGTCCTTAACTCTGTACATTTAGGACACTAATTGTCAATTGTCAGAGACTGTCTTGGGGTAAACAATCCTCATCGCCTTTTATTCAAGAAGTCCTGTTGAGAACCTCCCGGACACTAGGACAGGTGTGTGTGTGTGTGTGTGTGTGTGTGTCAAACCTGTGTTATGGAGTCAAGGTTATAGAAAATGGTAAACAAAATCATGGAAGGTCTTACCGATATATTTTTGTATACAATAGTGAATGACTTTGAGGTTTAACTCAGTGAAGACAGAAGGTACAGTTTGTGGCGTAGAAGGTAATCGAGGATGGGAATGGTTAAAGGAAGCAAGAAAAATTAAAAGACAGGAAGAATGAAAACGTGAAGATTATTCCCAAGCTTATTTCAACTGATGATTAAAGACTCTAACGCTATCTTGGTGAGAGGTTTGGCTAGGTTAAGGTTCGTTAATCTTCAGGTGAAATAAGCTGGGGACTATTCATCGTGTGATTCCCTACTCCTCCTCCCAAAAAAAACAAAAATACGATGAAGAAAAAGCTCCTGTCTGACAAGTGCCAAATCGATCCTTTCAACATAATGGCAGAGTTACTTTACAGTTTTGGGTACTCCCCCCCCCCCCCCCCCCCCCCCCCCCCCCCCCCCCCCCCCCCCCTCTCTCTCTCTCTCAACACTGCCTAAGGAGTTCAAAAGAGGTTCCAGGAAGAGGTGGGTTGGTAAAATAACATCATTTCTCAAAGGAACAATAATGTCCTGGGTGACTCTGGATGACATTGTGGCTGGTGGGTGACTATGGATGGATGCTGGAAATGGATGTTGGTAGACAAGATTGGAGAAAGGTTGATGTAGGAGTGAAAGTTTGTGAGATAGTGGAGGTGGATGACGGAAATGACTGCACGTGTATGGATGACGGAATGGACTATGTGAAATGAAAGGAGGTGGATGACTGAGTGATGATGAAGTGGATAATAGAACTCACTGTGGTACTGGAGAGAGAGAGAGAGAGAGAGAGAGTATATGATATTGTGAACGAAAATATAAATTAACATATTTAAGATCTTTTAATTACATTACCTGTTGTAAAGGCTTGTGATAGGGATGAACATAAGAGGCAAGGTGATCTTGAACTGTTATTGGGTACTCTTTACATAACAAGGTGGAGTCCCAAGTCACTCAATTAGAAGATATGTTCGGTCGTGAAGGTAATCATCGGTCGTGAAGGTAATTGTCCGATCGTGAAGGTAATTGTCTGGTCGTGAAGGTAATCATCCGGTCGTGAGGTAATCAATCATCGAGGTATTCTGGTCGTGAAGGTAATCATCCGGTCGTGAAGGTAATCATCGGTCTGAAGGTAATCATCCGGTCGTGAAGGTAATATCTCGGTCGAGAAGGTAATCATCCGGTCGTGAAGGTAATCATCGGTCGTAGGTATTTGATCGTGAAGGTAATTGTCTGGTCGTGAAGATAATCATCGTCCGATCATGGGGATAATTGTCCGGTCATGAAGCTTAGTTGTCTGGTCATGAATGTAATTGTTCGGTCTTGAGGATAGTATCTCCTCTTTCCTCCATCCTCCTCCTTCCCTCCGCCTCCTTCTCCTCCTCCCCTCCTCCTTCCCTCTCCCTCCCCTTTCTCCTCCCCTCCTCCCTCCCCCTCCCTCCTTTCCTTCCTCCCTCTCCCTCTCAAGATTCACCAACACAACAGAATAAAACCATCACCACCTTCCTCACAAACCTTTACAGTGGCTGGCTAGAAGACATAAGCCATTTAGTTAAAGTCATTTGCAGGCTATGTCTTGGCAAAAACGCTGTGTTTAGTTACAAGACATTAGCTCACGTGTTCAGGCCATGTCTTCGCTAATCCTGTATACCTCGTTATCAGACATTCGCCATTTGGTTAAACTTGTCTTCGGACTGTCTTGGGTAACAATAGACATTTACCACTGTACCGACTTAGAGCATTATCCAGGTGAAATGCCCTTGTGTTCCCTCCCTCCCTTTTCTTCCCCTCCACACTCCCATCTCCTTTTCCTCCTTCCCTACCCTTCCCCTACCTCTCCCTCTCCCTCCCCCACCCCTTGCCCTTACAACAAAGGCATTATCAGCGAATCTACTTAAAGACCTGAGCCATTGTGTGAAAGTGACTGTCATTGTCCCCGCTGAGAGACGGTGCTGCCATCTATTTTGTTTACAACTTTTGCTTTCTTCTAGTGATTTTTGTTTTGTCTATTTTCTTATTTTTTTCTTCTTCGTGTTTCTTGTCTTTTTTGTCTTTTTTTCTTCTTCTTTCTTCTTTTATTTCTTTTATTCCATTCCTTTTCCTTATCTTTTTATCATATTTCTTTTCTTTTCACTATTTTTTTTCTTTCTTTTCTTTCTTTCTTTCTTTTCTTTTCTTCTTGTCTTCTGTTTGCTTCTCTTCTCTCTCCTTTTCTTCCCTCCTTCTCCTCATTCTCATCCTCCTCCTCTTTCTTCCTCCTCCTCACCTCCCATTCATCTCTCTCCTCCTCTTCATCTTCCTCCTCCTCCTCATCCTCCTCCCTCACCTCCCTTTCCATCCTCCTCCTCCTCCTCATCTTCTTCCTCCTCCTCGTCTTCCTCCCTTCATCTCTCTCTCCTCTTCCTCCTCCTTCATCTTCCATCTCCTTCACCCCTTTCCTCCTCCCTCCTCCCTTTCCTCCTCCTCCTCCCTTCATCCTCCCTCTTCTTCCTCCTCTCCCTTTCATCTTCCTCCTCCTTCTTGAGGCTTAATGGCTCTATTGTGAGGTTTATTGTCCAGATTTGAGTCTGGTCTTGTTCCCCGTTAATAGCATTTTATACTGGATATTACTAAAGCGGTACTTGATGATGATAATGATGTTGATGGTGGTGTTGATGGTGATGATGGTGGTGATGGTGGTGTTGGTGGTGGTGGTGATATGGTGGTGGTGATGATGATGGTGGTGTTGATGGTGGTGTTGATGGTGATGGAGGTAAGGATGGTGGAGGTGATGGTGGTGTTGATGGTGATGATGGTGGTGATGGTGGTGTTCGTGGTGGTGGTGATGGTGTGTTCGTGATGATGGTGGTTGATGGGTGGTGTTGATGGTGATGGTGGTGGTGATGGTGGTGTTGATGGTGGTGGTGTGGTGTGTTGATGGTGGTGTTGGTGATGGTGATGATGGTGATGGGGGTGATGGTGGTGTTGATGGTGATGATGGTGTGATGTGGATGATGGTGTTGATGGTGGTAGTGTTGATGGTGTTGATGGTGGTGTTGATGGTGATGGTGGTGGTGATGGTGGTGTTGATGGTGATGATGAGTGATGGTGGTGGTGATGGTGGTGATGATGGTGGTGTCGATGGTGGTGGTGGTGATGGTGGTGTCGATGGTGGTGGTGATGATGTGGTGGTGTTGATGTGATGGAGGTGGTGATGGTGGTGATGAGGTGGATGTGATAATGGTGATGTTCGTGGTGGTGGTGATGGTGGTGTCTGTGGTGGTGGTGGTGATGGTGGTGGTGATGATGGTGGTGTGTTGATGGTAGAGATGAGGTGCTGATGGTGGTGATGGTGGCGTTGATGATGGTGTGTTGATGGTGTTGATGGTGGTGTTGATGGTGGTGGTGTATGGTGTTGATGATGTGGTGATGGTGGTGGTGGTGATGTGGTATGATGGTGGTGTCGATGGTGGTGTAGGATAGTGGTATGTCGATGGTGGTTAGGGAGTTGATTAGATGGTGGTGATGGTGGTGGTATGGTGGCGTGGTGGTGGTGATGCTGATGGCAGGTGGTGATGGTGGTGCGTGGTGGTGTTGATGGTGGTGGTGGTGATGGTGATGATAAGGATGGTGGTGTTGATTGGAAGGATGGTGATGATGGTATGATGGTGGTGTTGATGATGTTGGTGGTGGTGATGAGGTGGTGGTGTTGGTGGTGGTGGTGGTGTTGATGGTGGTGATGGTGGTTGATGAAGTGTTGATGGTAGGTGATGGTGGTGTGGTTGATGTGGTGGTGGTGTTGATGGTGGTGATGGTGTTGATGGTGGTGTTGATGGTGGTGGTGAGGGTGGTGGTGCTGTTGATGCAGGTGGTGGAGTTGATGGTGGTGATGGTGTTGATGGTGGGTTGATGGTGGTGGTGAGGGAGGTGATGATGATGATGATGGAAGGACAATATTAACAATTGTAATCGCAATAATAATAATAATAATAGTAAAATTAATAATAGTAAAACAAATAATAATAGTAAATAATGATAGTAATAAAAACAATATAAGGAACAACAATGGAACAATCATCATGTAATAAAACCAGTGGTTCATTGTTTCTAAACCAACAGACACTGCCCCTCTCACCACCAACAGACACCCCTCTCTACCATCAACAGACACTGCCCCTCTCTACCACCAACAGACACTGCCCTCTCTACCATCAACACACCAGCCCTCTCTACCAAACAGACACTGTCTCTACCACCAGCAGACACTGCCTCTCACTACCATCAACAGACACAGCCCTCTCACTCACCAACAGACACTGCCCCTCTCACCATCAACAGACACTGCCCTCTCTACCACCAACAGACACTGCCCTCTACCACCAACAGACACTGCCCCTCTCTATCACCAACAGACACTGCCCCCACCACTCAACAGACACTGCCCTCTCACCATCAACAGACACTGCCCCTCTCTACCACCAAATACCCCTCACCCAACAGACACAGCCCCTCTCACCACCAACAGACACCCCACCAACAGACACTGCCCCCACCACCAACACACACCGCCCTCTCTACCACCAACACACCGCCTCTCTCACCAACACACACGCCCATCTCACCACCAACCACACCCCCCCCACCACCAACACACACTGCCCTCCTACCACCAACAGACACCGCCCCTCCTACCATCAACACACACTGCCCCTCTCTACCATCAACAGACACTGCCCTCTCTCCACCAACAGACACCCCACACCAACAGACACTGCCCCTCCCCACCACCAACAGACACTGCCCCCACCACCAACAGACACTGCCCTCCCCACCAACAGAACCGCCCCTCCCCAACAGACACTGCCCCTCCCCACCACCAACACACACCGCCCCCCCACCAACACACCGGCCCTCCCCACCACCAACAGACACTGCCTCTCTCCCCACCACCAACAGACACCTCCCGTCCCTCTCTACCACCAACAGACACTGCCCCTCCCTACCACCAACAGACACCCTCCCCTACCAACACACACTGCCCCTCCCCACCAACACACACCGCCTCCTACCACCACACTGCCCTCTACCACCAACACACACTGCCCTCTCTACCACCAACACACACTCCCCTCTCACCACCAACAGACACTGCCTCTCACCACCAACAGACACTGCCCTCTCTACCACCAACAGACACTGCCCCTCTCTACCACCAACAGACACTGCCCCTCTCACCACCAACAGACACTGCCCTCTCACCACCAACAGACACTGCCCTCCTACCACCAACAGACACTGCCCCTCTCTAACACCCAACAGACACTGCCCCTCTACCACCAACAGACACTGCCCCTCACCACCAACAGACACTGCCCCCACACCAACAGACACGCCTCTCTCACCACCAACAGACACTGCCTCTCTACCACCAACAGACACTGCCCCTACCACCAACAGACACCTGCCTCTCTACCACCAACAGACACTGCCCCTCTCACCACCAACACACACTGCCCCCCCACCACCAACAGACACTGCCCCTCTCTACCTCCAACAGACACTGCCCCTCCCCTACCACCAACAGACACCTGCCCTCTCACCACCAACAGACACTGCCCTCTCACCACCAACAGACACTGCCTCTACCACCAACAGACACTGCCCTCTACCACCAACAGACACTGCCCCTCCTACCACCAACACACACCGCCCTCTACCACCACACACACTGCCCTCTCTACCACCAACAGACACTGCCCTCTCACCCACAGACACTGCCCTCCTCTACCACCAACAGACACTGTCCTCTCACCACCATCAGACACTTTCTCTCCTCTCCTCTACCATCAACAAACACTGCCTCTCTACCATCAACAGACACTGTCCCTCTCTACCAACACACACCACCCCTCTCTACCACCATCAGACACTGCCCCTCTCTACCATCAACAGACACTGCCTCTCTACCACCAACAGACACTTCTCTACCACCAACACACACACTACCCCCTGTACCACCATCAGACACTGCCTCTACCACCAACAGACACTGCCTCTACCACCAACAGACACTACTGTACCCGAAAAATATTAAGTTTTTGTTAAAGTAAGTGCTCTGTGTTGTGGTAGTTTGTGGCTGGAGGAGGACCTGTCTTCACCAGCTGTAGCAGAGGTTAGTTAGATTGACCCGGGGGGCTAGTTTATTGGGCACCTTTAACCTGTGCACGAAGCACAGAATAGCGCCCATCTCGAAGCATGCTAAGTTCATGCTTGCCCTTATGACTCATGCATTAAGGGCGTAAAAGGCTGAAGGGTCATAGGATTTGTCAGCAAGTTACATAAAGTGACAGAATGATGAGTGTGTGGGGAAAGTTCCGGAACATTTCATTGTACCATCAAAATCGTTTTATGGGAAATTATCATGTAAATAGATTAGCAATTACCATTGCAATCATATTTGCCAACTAGTTATAATCCTGACAGCTCTGTCCTCCTGTTCAACCTTATTATCGTACCACCCATGTTGTACTGCTCACCCATTCTACTTATAGTTTTTCAATACCACTGTAATTTATGTATAAAATAAAAAATATAAAAATAAATAAATAAATATTAGGAGATAACTGTAATGAGACAAAATCTCAAGAAGAGGTAAGCAGGAGGTTATAGTAGTAGAGTATTATAGCGAGAGGAAATGAGTTGTCTCGAGGGTGTGATGTCAACACTGTATATTAACACAGGCAGTACAAGTGTAGTATATAAAACACCAATGCGTAACAGCTTTATTTTACTAGTTCAATAGGGGGATTAATGGGGGTTCAACACAATTTATGATAAACTATGGTATTCTCTATAACCCAACCTCACACTAGAATGGGCACTTCACAAGTTTGATCGTTGGGGAGGTTCGATCACCGCACTTACCGTCTACACAGCCATTACTTACTGTTACACGCTGAGTTGACAGCACTCTGTCGATGGACCCGGCTGAGACTTCTGTTACACTTAGTGGCGGGCTTCTCCCAGCGGGACTGGGGACGTGGTAGCTGGCCCTCTGGTTACAAGACACCTCTCTGTCTCTCTCTCTGTCTGGTGAGGGAGGGACCAGACGTCCATATATTGGGAGGCGAGCCGTCAGGTTGAGCTGATCGGGGGGGGGAGTCTCCTCACATTTCTCGCTAATGTAGGGTCAGGTCTGGACTTTTTCAGAGACTATAAGTTGTACTTCTGGAAAATCATCAGGTGGGGTCGTGTGACATGAGAGGCCCTGTTGATTTGTGGCCTCTGACCTGGGCCTGAGATGAGCTTGACCTGGCTAATGTGAGGTCAGGTCTGGACTTTCATGGCGTGGTTATTGTGTATATTGGGAGAGAGTCGGCGGTGCCTTCACATGTGTGACATGGAGGGAGCTCGGCTGATTTATAACCCTTGGTCAGCCGTGAGAGTTACCTTCACACTTTGACCCCCTAATGTGGATCAAGTTCGCCTGTTTCTGATGTAAGCTAGTCTGACAACCCATCACTACATAAACCGTGGTAACATTATGAAATGTTCTATTACCTTGCATATTGTACTATTCCAGATGATACAAATATTACATAATACTTCCTTGATATATATATATATATATATAACAAAGAATTCTGTTCAGTGTCTGACGAAAATCTCGGAAACTACTTACCGATCTGTAGTGATGATGGATGGTGTTATATGTAGTGATGATGGATGATGTTATATGTATTGATGATGGGTGGTGTTATGAAGAGGATTAGACAATAAAATAATAACAGGTTAATGCTAAAAAATATACTTTCTGTACCGTTGTAGTGAAAACATGGTGGAACTTACACAACACCGTTAATGAACTATTGATGGAAGAAGAAGAAGTTTTAGGGACTGAACAGTGAGACAATGTGGAGCCTCCCGGAGAGTGGCCTCCTCACCGTGGCTCAGGATGAGCCTGGAGGGCGGCGTTTCTGCTGTAGTATATAATCAGGTGCCCAAAAAGAGGGCTCGGGTTCTCAACTGGCTCCAGCCATGTTAATATTGTTATTATTATCCACTCTGTATCTATATTTTCTGGCTAAATAAACTGTTTCAATTCAATTCAATTGAATTCAATTCAATAATGTCAAATGCCAGGCCTGTCACTAGGAGGAGGATATCTGGTCAGAAGGAAAAGGTTGGTAACGGCTGGGGACCTGTAGGAGGAGGTCATAGGGCAAATGAGGATGGTGTGAGTTTTTTATTTTTATTTTTATTATTTATTGCACCCCCCCACATCCTTGTGTAAGGGAAGCGCAGAAGCGTTTACAGCGCCCAACAGGAAGCATGCTAAGTCCATGCTGGCCTTATGTCTCATGAGTTGCGAAGCCTGAAGAGTCTCAGGTAGAATGGCAGAGTAATGGTTTGCGTCATCAAGTTATTGGAAGCCAAACAACTTGTCCCTGAATACGAATTCCCGCAACTTTCGACTTCAAGAGGTACCTACTTTACTGCTAGGTGAACAGGGCTAGAAGTAGTCCAAACAACTTCCACCGGCCCGGAATCGAACCCGTGACATATCTTGTTTATGAGGCAAGAGCGGTACTGGCTTTACCACCGGCCCCCGTCGGGTTGTGTTGAGTGTTCTAAAGGTCACGTAACAAGGCCTGTTTACTCGCGGAAATTATGTATAAAACCCCTGCCCCACTTCACAGCACCCCCCACAGCCCCTACCTGTAACCCCAACCCTCCGGCCGCCCAGCCAGGACGTGTTATGTTCGTTTATGTTTGATGATTTTGTGTTATTATTTATGTTTTTATCTTTTAATTTTAATCCAGATAACCATGAGGAGGAGGGGGGAGGAGGAGGAATATAGGGAAGATGAGGAGAGGAGGGAGGGAAGAGGAGGAGGAGGAGGAGGAGTGGAGGGAAGAGGAGGAGAGGAGGAGGAGGGATGATGATGAGGATGATGGATGATGATGATGATGATGAGGAGGAGTGGAGGATGATGATGAGGAGGAGGAGGAGGGAGGGATGATGATGATGATGAGAGGAGGAGAGGAGTGAAGAAGAGGAGGAGGAGGAGGAGGGGAGGAGGAGGTGAGGAGGGGGAGGAGGGAGTGGGGAGGAGGAGGAGGGAGGAGGAGGAGGAGGAGGGAGGAGGAGAGTAGGGGAAGAGGGAGGAGGAGAGGAGGGAGGGGGGAAGAGGGAGGGAGGAGGGAGGAGGAGGGAGGGAGGAGGGAGGAGGAGGGAGGGAGGGGAGGGAAGAGGGAGGAGGAGGAGGGAGGGGAGGGGAGGGAGGAGGAGGAGGGAGGGGAGGGAGGGATGAGGGAGGGAGGAGGGAGAGAGGGAGGAGGGAGGGGGGGAAGAGGAGGAGGAGGGAGGGGAGGTGAGGGAAGAGAGGAGGAGGGGAGGAGGGAGGTAGGGGAAGAGGGAGGAGGGAGAGGGAGGGATGATGATGAGGAGGGGAGAGGAGAGGGAGGGAGGAGGAGGAGGAGGGAGAGGGGAGGTAGGGGAAGAGGAGGAGGAGGGAGGGGGGGATGAGGATGAGGAGGATGATGGATGATGAGGGGAGGGAGGAGGAGGAGGGAGGGAGGAGGGATGAGGAGGAGGAGAGGAGAGGAGGAGGAGAGGGGAGAGGGAGGAGGAAGAGGGAGAGGAGGCAGGGAAGAGGAGGGGAGGAGGAGTGAGGGAAGAGGAGGGAGAGGGAGGAGGAGGAGGGAGAGGTAGGGGAAGAGGAGGAGGAGGAGGAGGAGGGGAGGAGGGAGTGGGGGAAGAGGGGAGGAGGAGGAGGAGGAGGAGTAGTGGGGAAGAGGGAGGAGGGAGGATGAGGAGAGGAGGGGAAAGAAGAGGGAGGAGGGAGGAGGAGGAGGAGGAGGGAGGGAAGAGGGAGGAGGAGGAGGAGGGAGGAGGAGGAGGGGAAGAGGAGGAGGAGGGAGGAGGGGAGGGAAGAGGGAAGAGGGAGGAGGGAGGAGGAGGAGTGGGAGGGGAAGAGGGGAGGAGGAGGAGGGAGGGGAAGATGATGATGATGATGAGGAGGGAGGGGGGAAGAGGAGGAGGAGGAGGGAGGGAGGGAAAAGGAGGAGGAGGGAGGGAGGGAAGAGGAGGAGGAGGAGGAGGGAGGAGGGGAGGAGGGGAAGAGGGGAGGGAGGAGGGGAGGAGTGAGGATGATGATGGAAGGAGGAGGAGGAGGAGAGGAGGGAGAGGAGGTAGGGGAAGAAGAAGAAGAGAGGAGAGGAGGAGGGAGGGAGGGGGAGGAGGATGATGAGGGGAGGGAGGGATGATGAGTGATGATGAGAGGAGGAGGAGGAGGAGGGAGGAGGAGGGAGGATGATGAGGAGGGGGAGGAGGGAGGGATGATGAGGAGGAGGAGGGGAGGGAGGATGAGGGGAGGAGGAGGGAGGAGTGGGGGATGATGAGGAGGGAGGAGGGAGGGGATGATGAGAGAGGAGGGAGGGATGATGATGATGAGGAGGAGTAGAGGAGGGGATGATGATGAGGAGGAGGAGGGAGGAGGGATGATGAGGAGAGGAGGAGGAGAAGAGGAGGGATGATGATGATGATGTGAGGAGGAGGAGAGGAGGAGGAGGGATGATGATGATGATGAGGAGGAGGAGGAGGGAGGGATGATGAGGAGGAGGAGGAGGGATGATGGAGGGGAGGAGGAGAGGAGGGATGATGAAGGAGGGGAGGAGAGGAGGAGGGAGGGATGATGATGGAGGAGGAGGAGGAGGGAGGATGATGATGATGAGGAGGAGGGAGGAGTGGAGGATGATGATGAGGAGAGGAGGAGGAGGGATGATGATGATGGAGGAGGAGGAGGGAGGAGGGATGATGATGATGAGAGGAGGAGGGGAGGGATGATGATGAGAGGAGGAGAGGAGGGAGGGATGAGCGATGATGATGAGGAGAGGATGATGATGAGGAGGAGGGAGGGATGAGGAGGAGGAGGAGGAGGAGATGAGGAGGAGGAGGAGGAGGGAGGGATGGGGGATGATGATGAGGAGGGAGGGAGGAGGGGATGAGTGATGAGAGGAGGAGGAGGAGGGAGGGATGATGATGAGGAGGAGGAGGAGGAGTGGGATGATGATGAGGAGAGGAGGAGTGGATGATGATGATGATGAGGAGGAGGAGGATGATGCTGATGATGAGGAGGAGGGAGGAGGAGGAGGAGGGATGGGATGATGATGATGATGAGGAGGAGAGAGGGAGGATGATGATGATGAGGAGAGGAGGAGGAGGGAGGATGATGATGGAGGATGATGATGAGGAGGAGGGATGATGTTGATGATGAGTGAGGGAGGAGGAGGGAGGGATGATGATGAGGGAGGGAGGGAGGAGGGGATGATGATGAGGGAGGAGGAGGAGGGAGGGATGAGGATGATGAGGAGGAGGAGGGGAGGGATGATGATGGAGAGGGAGGAGGAGGGAGGGATGGGATGATGATGATGAGGGAGGAGGAGGGAGGGAGGAGGGAGGAGGAGAGGAGGGAGGAGGAGGAGGAGAGGAGGAGGAGGAGGGAGGGGAGAGACAGAGGAGGAGGAGGTGGGGAGGGATGAGGATGAGTAGGGAGGAGGAGGAGAGGGAGGATAGATGATGGGATAGAGGAGGGAGGAGGAGGAGGGAGGGATGAGGAGAGGAGGGAGGAGAGAGGAGATGATGATGATGAGGGGAGGAGGAGGGATGATGATGAGGAGTGAGGGAGGAGGAGGGAGGGGAGGAGGAGGAGGAGGAGGAGGAGGAGGAGGAGGGAGGAGGAGGTGTGGAGGGATGATGATGAGTAGGGGAGGAGGAGGAGGAGTGGATGATGATGATGATGATGAGGAGTGGAGGGGTGATGGAGGTTTAGTTTTTAGTTTAACAGATTTATTGGACAAAGCTGAGGACAGTTTGCCTATTCTGCGTAATTCAGTCAGGTCTTGACACTGAGGGTGGTATCACTTCACTGCCACGCAGGACAGAGGTTCTTCAAAGAAATACATCATATTCATTAGCAGTATATATAGGTCAGTGGTTCACATACATTGGACGTCATATTCTAATTGAAGATTAATCGTGGGCCAGCAGCAAATTTGGGATAAACAGCAAGAATGTCCTCAAGCACCCTGATTCAATGTAGTAATTACAAAGTTCAAGATACAATAAACCAGGTGGCCTGAAGTTTTGACAGTGTTGCTATCCAATAATAGAGTGTTCAGGTTGGAGAAAGGGTAGATAGATGGAGGGGTGGAGGGAGAAGTGGGGAGGATTAGAATGCTTAAGAAGAGAGAGGGAGGGATGGGGTAGGGTAGAGTCTGGAGTGGTGAGAGAGATGAGAATGGTTTGGAGAGAAGAGAAGGGAGAGAATCAAAGGAGAAGATAAAAGACGAAGACGAAATTGAAAAAGAGAAGAAACAAAAAATGGTAAGAATTTGAAAAGGAGTAAATGGAAGAGGAGGAGGAACAGGAGAGAAGAGAAGAATCTTAAAGAGGAGGAAAATGTGAATGAATTGTAATGAGGAGGAAGAATAAACGTAGGCAAGGAAGGAAGAAGAGGATAACAAAATAGAATAAAGGAAGGGGAGGAAAATACTAATAAACGTTGTCTATAATGAAGGACGTGAGAGCAAAAAGAGGTAGAGAGAGAGAAGGAGAAAAAAGGTGGAAGGATAATGAGAATATTATACAGACGAGTAACTAAGGAAACAATTAAGAAGAAGAAGAAGAAGACAATTATAGAAGGGATAGAAATGGGTTGACGAAAGAAGGGAAGGGGAAGCTATAAAGGAAAGAAGAAGGGCGGAGGAAGAGCGATGAGAGGAGGAAAAGGAAACAGTGGGAGACGATAAATTAATGATGGTTCAGGAGGAAGAGAAGGAGAAGAAAAAGGCAAATAGGAAAGTTTGTCGTTCCGAAAGGACAGGAAGAAGAATTCAAATAAACATTAACAAAACAGGAAGTAATAGAAGGGAATGAATTAATGGAAAGGAAAATGGAATAGAAGAACATAAATACTAAAGGACCAAAAAAAGGAAAGAATATACGACCAATCATTAAAAAACGAAAGAGACGAAACGAAAAAATGGGAAAGTTACATTAAGAGGTAAACAAACAAACCGAACACGCGATACTGCTGAATGCCCCCTCTAATCCCTTCCTCGCCGGTTAAGATTATCGGATCAAAACAAATCGTCGTCTCCAAACCGATGATGGGACTTGTTTTGGCGCCCATTACAGCACTCTACTATCTTACCTGGTGCCCAAATGGAGGCGAAATTCTCACTCACGGTAACGCCCTTCCCTCCCTCCCCCACCCACCTCCCCACACACGTTTATGTAACTAATGGATGTAAATTGACAGCTTATTTGTGTTATTGATTAGTGTTATTCCTGTTTATCAGTGTGTCTGAGCTGTTTAGGAGGGTGGAGGTGTGGGTGGAGAGGGAGGCTGGTGAGGAGAGGAGGGTGTGGGTGGAGAGGAAGGAGGTGATGTGGTGAAAGGAAGTTGGTGGAGTGGGGTGGAGAGGAGGTGGAGGGTAGATGGAGAGAAAGGGGGTGTAGGAAAAGGAGGTCAGGTGAGGGTGGAGAGATAAGAACATAAGAATGGAGGAAACTGCAGCGGGCCTTGCCCATGCTGGGCAGTCTCATTTACACCCAACTCCTATCGCTCAAATATCCATCCAACCTAAGAAAATGTTTGAAGCTGTCCAGCGTATTCGAGTTAATGATGATGTTTGTAACTTGTTCCATTCGTCCACTACTCTCTATTTCTAAAACCAATGTTTACCTATTTTGCGCCTAATTCTAAATTTGTCTAATTTAAAACCATTAGTTACGAGTTCGCCTGTGGGAATAGTTTGAGTACCTTTGATTATCCCTGATTTCATTTGTACACCTCTATCATATCACCCCTCGCCCTACGCTCTCGAGGAAAAATTAAGATGCTTAACCTGTCTCTGCACCAAGTTCCTAATGCCCGGATTAGTCTGTTATTCTCTCAAATTTTTCTAAGTCTATATCCACCTTGTAATACGGTGACCAGAACTGAACTGTGTAATCCAAGTGAGGTCTCACAAGATATAGTTTAGACAACCCTCAGTCTTGTATCTAACACTCTCTTTGTATGAACCCAAGTACTTTGTTAGCCTTTGTTTTGAGCAAATACATTGTTGACTTGGTTTAAGATTCCTACTTATCATTACTCCTAAATTTTCTCACAGTCGGTAAAGTGTTATTTTTTTTTTTGTAGAGAAATGGGGGGTGAAGGAAGATTAGAGGTGGGGGGAAGGAAGCAGGTTCGGAAATGAAAGAAATTTAGGAGTAAGAGAGGGCGGGCTGACCGCCTAGCTGCTTAATAGTGTGTTAGGGTTGTGTCATGGGTTAAGTTATTGTTCAGGTACAGGCACCAGACAGCCACCCTATCCCATAAGGGTGTTTTAAGGGCCTTATTTCATATTCCGCCGACCCTACTGGCGGATGCTGGTCTAGGGAGGTTGTCTATTGCCTGGCCCTGTAGATCGGGGGGTGGTAATGGACCTTTGAGATTTGGTAACTTTTTGGGGAACCATGTATGGTTGTTGTCGTTATCTGTGAGTCTTTGAAGGAGTCCTTGCTTTGATCGTTCTATCTTTTGGCAGATTCTGCTGGCCAGAGTGCAGCTGTCATTGATGGGTTTCATTCTCAGGTCTCTATATATCTCGGCTGTGGTTCTGGTGAAGGGGCATTCACCTGTGACGAATCTTAGGGTTTCATTTGACCACCTGTAATTTTAGTATTTGAGTGGTGCTCATAGTATGAAGAGGTATTGCTGGGTAAGTTTCAATGTGATAAATGATGTGACCAGGCGGAGTTTTATTTTCTCAGGAAGCGCTTTAAGCGGTATAGTTTTCTCAGCCCTTCTTGCTTTTTCTTCCTGCTGTGGGCATGATGGAATAACCTGTTGAGGATATATATGTAGGCCCAGGAGGGTGCCTCTGCTTTTGTATTCTATCTGGGCATTATTGTTACTAATGATGGGTTTTCCTCTTGCATAAGGGTATCACTTCTAGGAGAAGAAGTGGCAGGGGGTGTGGTTGGAAAGGAGGTGGGTGGAGGCATGGGAAGAGAGGGTGGGGGGTGGCTGAAAAAGGAGATTGTGTATAGGGAGAGGGGAGTGAGTGAGAGGGGGTGCAGAAAGGAGGTGGGTACACAAGAACAAACACATAAGAATGGTGAAACTGCAGCGGGCCCATTGGCCCACACTGGCAGTCCTGCTTACACCCAACCCCCTATTGCTCATATAAGCATCCAACCTATGTTTTGCTATCCAGCGTATCCGAGCTAATAGATGATATTTGCAACGTTCCATTCATCCACCACTTCGTTTCCAAACCAGTGCTTACCTATTTCTGCCCTAAATCTAAATTTGCCTAATTTAAACCATTGTTACGAGCTCCAAATCGGTTGGATAGTGTGAGTACCTTTGTAATATCCCTTGTTTACCCGTACTTCCATTTACACA
>NW_024711276.1:0-12429 GCF_018991925.1 Homarus americanus | reverse complement strand
GTCGACCTGGCGGAAGAAGATCGCCACCTCACTCCATTCATCACGCCCCACGGCCGCTTCCAACACTGCCGCGGACCCATGGGCTTCGCAGCAACGGGGGATGCGTACTGCCTCCGTGGGGACATGGCCCTGCAGGGTGTCACCAACTGCGTGAAGGTCGTAGATGACATCCTGCTCTTCGACGATGATCTCCCGGCCCACTTGAACCGAGTTCATCTGATGCTCACAAGATGCCGTGCCCATGGTATCACCCTGAACAAAGATAAATTTGTGGTCGCCGCCTCCCAAGTTAACTACTGCGGCTACAACATCTCGCCAGAGGGGATCTCAGCTGATGGGGAGAAGGTCAAGGCCATCAGGGACTTCCCTACTCCAGCGAACCTGACCGACCTCCGCTCGTTTATGGGCCTGGTAAATCAGCTGGCAGACTTCTCCCCTAAACTCGCCATATCAGCCCAACCTCTACGCCCCCTCATGAGCCCCAAGCGCTCTTTCCTCTGGACTCCTGACCACGACCTAGCGTTCAGGAATGTTAAGAAGGCGTTGCTGTCACCACCAGTCTTGGCACCCTTCGACCCGTCCTTACCAGTGGTCCTCCAGACCGACGCCTCCCGTCTATACGGCCTCGGATATGCCCTCCTTCAAGATCACGGCCAGGGTAGACTGCGCTTAGTGCAGTGTGGTTCCAGGTTTCTGACGGACACGGAGACCAGATACGCCATCATCGAACTAGAGATGCTGGCAGTCGCCTGGGCTATGGCCAAGTGCCGCCTTTACCTGTCCGGCCTTGGGCATTTCACCCTCATGACGGACCATCGCCCGCTCATACCCATCCTCAACCACTACACGTTGGACGCCATCGAAAATCCTCGCCTCCAACGTCTCAAAGAAAAGACCGCCCCTTACGTCTTTACAGCTGTGTGGCGCGCCGGGAAGCTTCTGTGCATACCAGACGCCCTCTCCCGAGCCCCTGTTAGTCGCCCCACACCTGAAGATGAAGTCGACTGTACCACGGCCGCTGCTCACGTTCGGTCTTTAGTGACACACACAGCCACTTCTCTTGCTGACAAGACAACGACGACGCCCTCCATCGAAGACGATAGGACTCTCCAGGAGCTTCGCATCGCCGCCGCTCAAGACCCGGCATACGTCCAACTCCTCGACTACGTCTCCGCTGGATTCCCCACCAACCGCTACGACATTCACGCCTCCGCCCTCCCCTTCTGGAAGCTAAGGGATAGCCTCTATGCGGACGGAGAGCTGGTGTTGTACGGCCCCAGGATCGTTGTTCCCGCTACCCTCCGCCGGCGCACCTTATCCCGCCTCCATGACAGCCACCGCGGCGTTGAAGCCACCAGGCGCAGAGCCCGTCAGACCGTCTTCTGGCCTGGTATTGACGCCGATATTAAGAGCACGGTTGAGGCCTGTGAGCCTTGCCAGCAACTCCAGCCCAGCCAGCAACAGGAGCCGTACCTGTGCAATGACCTCCCGAAGCGGCCCTTTGAGTCCGTGTCCGCCGACTTCTTTAATGTGGCCGGAAAGTCTTTCCTGGTGGTCGCCGACAGGCTCTCTGGATGGCCCGTGGTAGTTCCCTGCGGTCGGGACACCACCTCTTCCAGGGTCATCCGGATGTTCTGTCGCTTCTTCCGGGAAGTCGGAGTGCCTCTCCGCCTCCGAACCGACAGTGGGCCCCCGTTCAATAGCCACGAGTTCAAGAGCTTCGCCGAACGCTGGGGCGTCCACCACATCGTCACCTCCCCTCATTACCCGCAGGCGAATGGCCACGCCGAGGCAGCGGTAAAGTCCGTAAAATACCTCATCCTCAAGACAGCACCGACGGGGAACCTGGACTGCGAGGAGTTCGACAGGGGCCTACTGGAACTCCGTAACACCCCCTACCCCTGCCGGACGCTCTCCTGCCCAGGTGTTGTATGGCCGCCCCCTTCGTACTTGTGTGCCTGCCCACCCCCAGTCCTTCTTAGATGAATGGCAGATCAAGGCGGACGAGTGTGACCGCCGTGAGGCTGCCCAGATGGCCCAAGTGACAAGCCACTATGACGCCCAAGCCCGCCCCCTTCCCAGGTTGGCCGTCGGCCAGCAAGTACGAATCCAGGACCCGACGTCACACCGCTGGGACAAGGTCGGGGTCGTCATGGGCCGTGGCGAGTCTCGTTCGTACCAAGTCCGCCTCCCCAGTGGTCGTGTGTGGTGGCGAAACAGACGCCATCTCCACCCAGTGCCATCCTCCAGTGACGAACCTTCCTCCCCGTCCCCTGTGTCCCCTTGCCCAGACCAGGAACGAAGGTCGTCAGTTGATCCCCCCATCGTCCCTCGCCGCTCCCCCCGACTCATGGAAAAAGAGTCCGTAGCCGCTCGAGATTGCACTACGAGCGTAAAGGGGGAGGGAGGTGTATAGATGTGTGGGTACCAAGATATGTGAACGCGCCTGACGGCAGGACTCCGTTACCATTCATTGTACCATTTATTCACATGTCTGTATTGCTACATATTATTATACCATGTCTGATATCTATGCTTATGTCTAATGCCTATGTTCACTTACTATGTCCCGATATACTATGTCTGTACCGCGCTTGTCGAGTAATTAGAGGACCTCATTTATTGTCCTAGTGATGTCTAGCAACTCTCCTTGCCCAGCTAGACAACTTCTCTCAGATCAGCCTCGGCCTACCTACGGTCCGGGGTCCCTTGTGCTCGCTTCTGTATCGGTCGGCTATCCCGCCAAGTCTTGTACACTTATTGAATATACCTACTGCTCGTGCTCTGGAGTTTCAAGAACCTTGTCTAGGATTGCATCCACCACAAATGAGAACAACTTTCGTATCGAATTTGTGTGGATCTCGTCCCATGTTGGAATCAGGTATCATGACCGTGCTGATAGATTGGCCAATGAGGCATGTAAGAAAGAAAATGTTGACCGTGACCTTGGCCTGTACAATGCTGTACTTAAAAACATTCAAGTCAGAATCATGAACTCTGATCTAGAAGAAGTGAGAAATGCAGAGAGACCTGGCAGTTGTAGCATTAGTAAATATGAAACATTTTGTGACAAGAGGTACCGGTATGGCCAGCATAAGGACAGAACCAGACAATGTGATGTATTCGTTGCCAGAATTAGGCTAGGATACAGACACATCTGGCAGTTAGTAACGCTGTACCCATACCGGAACACTCAGCATGTAAACTTTGTGATAAACCTTTAAAGCATACACTTGAACACTATATTATTGAATGTGACACTGTCAAAGACTTCAGGCCACCTGACTTATTGTATATATCTTGAACTTTGTAATTACTACATTGAATCGGGGGTGCTTGAGTACATTCTTGCTGTTTATCCCAAATTTGCTAGCCCACACTGATTAGTCTTCAATTAGAATATGACGTCCAATGTATTTCTTTATGTACGAACCTCTGTCCTGCATGGCAGTGAACAGTGACATTACCCACATGAATCTGACCTCTCTATATATAGCTGTTAATGAATATGTCTGGCGTGGCAGTGAGAAGTGATACCACCCTCAGTGTCAAGACCTGACTGAATTACCCAGAATAGGCAAACTGTACTACAAGCTTTGTCAATAAATTTTATTAAACTAAAAAAATCAGTTTTGAGTAAAATGGCTTTACTGTACAGGTCCAAAGAATTGTATATCAGCTATGTTGATTTTGTAAAACCGTAGTCTCGTCACTAATCAGCACTTCGCCTGGTAGCTGTCCCGTCAACCAACCTGTCCACGCCATCTAGAAGGGTGATTTCGTCACTATTTTGCCTATACTCGCAGTTTTACCTCCTACCTAGTCTACGGTTCTCAGTTGCTTCGCCTACTCATTAGTCTTCGACCCGAGCTGAAAACGACTTCTCCTGCCCGAGTGCAGGTAGTACACCTTCAGCTACTTACTGCCCTGGCTGGCTACTGTACGCCTATTTCCAAGGCTGGTCTACTCTTCTGGGATATCTGCAGTATAACTTGACTTGCTTCTCCCCAGCTATCACGAGGACCAGGACGGCTGGACCTCCTCTGCTATCACGGGGACCATCAGACCTTAAGTAGAATTCTACATTCCCACTTCCCTCCATTGTGTTCCCATTCCCGGATGTTGTTTTGATTAGATTTGTACGTAGGTTTGGTGAGGATCAGGGTGATTATTTTGTGTGTTAGGAGTTAGGTTCTTATTATTCTATGTGCACCGTGTTTATATTTCTTTGTATTTTGTAGTAAGTAAATGTACATAATTTTATTCCCCCTTTACTTTCACCTGAGGAGAGGGTTATCTATTCGGGTCCTACGCTTGTTCTGTAAGTGTTTTGAACTTCTGTTAGCAGTTAACTTTGTTACGGTTGTGAATCATTGGACCCAAGTCAGCATATTCGCTGCATATTCATACATGCTCACAACAAGGGGCGACTTTGTCAGCATATCCCATTCGCGACCCGTAACAATAAGGTAAAGCACAATAAACTTAGGGAGATAGATGAAAAGATAGGCATTAATGAAGGAGATATTATAAATTTAAAGAATCTTTACTGGCAATAGGAGGCTGCAGTGTTAACTGTCAGTAGATAATGAACCTACTTGTTGGTTCACAGTTAAACAGGGAACAAGACAAGGCTATGTTCTATCTCCAACATTATGATATATGCGTATATACCCGTTAGCCATAACCGCGAGTTCTTAGACCAAATTTTTGGGCAAAAAGTTGAAGTCGACCTCTATACGCGGGTAATAGTTTCGTTAGGTTGAAAAGAGTTGCCAGTAACTACCAGTGAAACAATGGAAACGGCGCGCCAACGCACCACCCGCTGGGTAATAGAATTGCAGTTGCCAGGGCAGATCTCTTGGCGTCATCATAACCAAGCCCAAAGTAGCCAAATGCATGGTATGGTATGCACAGGGAGTATGTAAACATAAAGTATTCATTTTTAAAAATGTATTTATAGATACATAAATTTTTATTAATTAAATTTGAAACACATCAATATGATGTAAGTCAGGTCCATCTACACACAGTTGCCAGTTTCAAGATTTTCCATTTAAAATTTTAAGTTACCGAGTATTTCTTTTCTCAAATCGTTTTACAATACTGTAGGTAAAACAGTTTACTATTGTGCAAACCCCACAGAAAAAAATTAACAAATGGAGACACCAAAAATGTAAAAAAAAAATGCTGTGTCTGACTTGCAACACTGTTGGTAGGGTCAGGTGGTTCTAGCAGCATCCTGCCAGTACCCGGTAATCAAATTTATAACAGTGTCTAACCTCAATTACTGTAGTTTATCTGATGTAGGCTATATGAAGTAAAAAATACCAGTTAAAGTGAGAAATTGGAAGAGAATAAATAAGAAAGATGTCGTTGGGCTATTTTTGGTAGGGCTGAGGGAGAGAGTACCAGCTGTTTGGTCTTTTTTGGCGGGAGAGTCACGCAAATATCCGTACTAGTATTTGTTTGGTGTCTTCTGTATTTTTAAAAATGAATACTTGTAAATTAAAAGTACCGTAACATTGTATTATATAAAAACTTGTCATATTTCTGGAAAATAAGAAGCAAGAAAATAAGAATACACCGGTAAACACAATTTCAACGTACGCTAAAATTAAAAGCTGCTTAAGAAGGGCCGATGCAAACACAAAGCCTCCGCGACCAGGGCTCTGCCGTATCAGCTTGACGGTACACGTGTTTTTCGAATCGTTTTCAGTTAAAAAACTTTTACATCACAAGTGAATTAGGATAGAATATTATTGTAATATAACAGTTTTTAACTGAAAACCATTCAAAAGGCGATTACGGTAACATCTTGTGAACGAAAGAAAGCGAGTCATTGTTTTTGTCACAATTTTATCCCACTTTCCACTATAATACGTACGTCATTTCAGCAAAAATATTACATTTCCATATTCTCAGAAATAAATAGTAGTTTTGCTGAAACGTGATGTATTTCAATGTAAATTAGGATAAACTACATGAAAACAAAAGACTTTACCTAACCTTCCAATGTTCAAGATATGTTACTCGTATTTTTAATAGTTTTCGGTTAAAATACTGTTATATTAGTGATATTCTATTCATACTGTGGTTGATATAATACCTTCACGGAAATGTAATATTTTTTGCTGAAATGACATACGTATTACAGTGGAAAGTGGGATAAAATTGTGATGAAAACAATTACTTTCGCTTTGTTTCGTTCAAAAGATGTTACCGTAATCACTTTTCGAATGGTTTAGTTAAAAAACTGTTGTATTGTATTACAATAATATCCTAATTGACTTGAATAAATATTACGATACCATATTTCTGAATATTTTCATTAAAATCCATCAAAATCATTTTCCTTGTCATCGTCTGCAGCACCAAACAGCTTCTCCCAGTCCTCTCCTTGAACAGGGCTAGAGGGAACGTGTTTTTCGAATCGTTTTCAGTTAAAAAACTATTACATCACACGTATATTTTATCTAAACTGTGCCTGAATGAATATATTCTCGGAAATAAATAGTAGTTTTGCTGAAACGTGATGTATTTCAATGTAAAATAGGATAAAATACATGACGAAAACAAAAGACTTCACCTAAGCTTCCGATGTTCTTGAGATGTTATTCGTTTTTTTAATAGTTTTCGGTTAAAATTCTGTTATATTACAATGATATTCTATTCATACTGTGCTTGATATACTACATTCACGGAAATGTAAAATTTTTTCCTGAAATTACGTACGTATTACAGTGGAAAGTGGGATAAAATCGTGACGAAAACAATGACTCGCTTTCTTTCGTTCAAAAGATGTTACCGTAATCGCTTTTCGAATGGTTTAGTTAAAAAACTGTTGTATTACAATAATATTCCCTCCTAATTGACTTGAATAAATACTTGAATGGAAATATACAATATTTTTGTTGAAACTACCTGCGTTTCAGTGTAAAGTGTCGTAATAATAAATGGTAAACAAGTTTATAGGACGTAGAGTTTTTCTGAAGGTTTTGTTGTTCCATTACCCTCAAAATCTTGGGTCGACCTATAAACGAGGAATATCATAAATTCACGATTTCTTGGTCATAAAATCGGGGTCGACCTATATACGAAGGGGGGTTATAGACGAGTATATACGGTATTCAGAATTTTGAAGTTATAGTATTCTGGTTTTCCCAGACATCTCCTTGGGACGGTTGGTGGGGGGTGGGGGGGAGGGAGGGACCGACCGACCATCTGTTACCCTGTGAAGAATATATATTTTTTTTTATTAACTGAAGATATTTGTTTTAGCTCATAAAATTCATACAAATTACCCGGTCAGAATATAATTTACATTGCTGGAATTCTTATAATTTGATGATCATTTTGAATATAAACATCATATATTTTGCATTAGATATACAAATTTTAGATAAAATGTTTTCTGAGTAAATATGTTATCTTTTGTGCAAAATATATGACATTTATATTCAAAATATTCCTGGTCTTACAAGGAATCCAGCAATGTCAATTATATTATCCTAACTTTAATCTGAGGTATTATTTAATACAAAATATTAAAATTTATTTTTTTCACCCCACATCTCTTGAAGGGAGGATTGGTGGGGGGTGGGGGGGGGAGGGTTGGAAGAGGAGGGAGGCAAGGTGGGGTACTTTGATTGACAGATAGTGTCGTGAAGATTATTTTTTTTTTTATTAACTGAAGATATTTGTTTTAGCTCATAAAATTCATACAAATTACCCGGTCTTAATATAAATTACATTGCTGGAATTCTTATAATTTGGTGATCATTTTGAATATAAACATCATATATTTTGCATTAGACATACAAATTTTAGATAAAAATTTTTCTCTGGGTAACTATGTTATCTTTTGTGCAAAATATATGACATTTATATTCAAAATATTCCTGGTCTTACAAGGAATCCAGCAATGTCAATTGTATTATCCTAACTTTAGTTTGAGGTATTATTTATTAAAATTTAGTGGTTTTCCCCCAAAAATTTCTCAGAGAGGGAAGAGCCGGCAGTGTAGTGTGAGAGGGGGAGGGAGTTGAGTCCATTATTTGAATGGACATTAACTTGGCGACTGTATTTCTCTATTTCTCTTAAGTATTAATTGTGTGCATGTCCCATCATAAAATTAAGATGTTATTTTACTACAACATAGGTATGTGCCTTCAAAAAGTGGAGTTTGGGGGTCGGGCCGGTTTCTATTGGAATTAATCCCATATGTTCTGTTGTTCACTTAACGCGGATTTCACTTAACGCGGGACCCTCTGGGTTCAATTGACCGTGTTAAGTGGGGTACAACTTTTTCTGTGAGTTGGAAACCAATTGTGTTTGTTAACTGGCGACCACTGTATTATTTTCGTGATTTCGACTTACTTTACCCGGGATTTGGGTCCTTAACCCCTGCCGCACGCCGGGGAGGTGAGTTGTGTGTGTGTGTATATATATATATATATATATATATATATATATATATATATATATATATATATATATATATATATATATATATATATATATATATATATATATATATATATATATATATATATATACATACATACATACAGTATCTTCTGCTAATCAAATACCCTGTTAACGTAATTTCGATTAACGAACTGCCTTCCATAAGGATCTTCAATTCGGTTAACGAAAAAAAATTCGCTTAACGAACTTCTTACGAACCGACCTCAACATGTTTTCGCTTGCACAGACCGGGCAACCAGCTTTAGTATCAGTCCGCCAATACATTAATCGGTTCTAGGGCTTAAATTCCTTACTATTTTTGTAAATATCAAGAAGTTTATACTATTCAATAATTTTAAAAGTTTAATATTCAATTTTTTAGTCATTTTAACAATTATTGAACAAAATTGAAGGTAAAGTGACTAGTTTAATGCGCGGCATCCAGCCTCTTAACACAGCAAACAGGCGTCAGTCTCTCTCTGTTTTCACTGGAGGCAACATCTTGCTTGAGACTCTCTTCAACTAAACGCTTTTTTTCTGTGTTTCCAAGCAAATTATTGGTCATTTTGAAATATATTTTATATATTGACAGTATATAATGCAGTGCAGCGTTGATTTAAAGAAAATAATCTTGAATTAAACCAGAGAGCTAAAATTTTATGGGTGAAATGGCACCATGGGGTGACTTCTCTTCCACCCCAATGCCTTCTCTTCTTCCTTCTCCTCCATCCCCATTCTAAATCCCATCATCATCATCATCCAGGAGCCTTCTACATACACACCTCAAAGTAAGTGAACTTTTCTACCATTTTTGCTGAATTTAGGAAATTTTCGGTGAGCTGGAACCAATTACCCAAAAACCCATTGAAACAATGGTTTCGGTTAACGAACTTTTCGGTTAACAAACGACCTTCTGGAACGGATTGAGTTCAATTTATATATATATATATATATATATATATATATATATATATATATATATATATATATATATATATATATATATATATATATATATATATATATATATATATATATATATATATATATATATATATATATATATATATATATATATATATATATATATATATATATATATATACAGTAGCCTAAATCCAGGTCGTAAGTCCGACATAGATAAAAAAAAAAATTTGTTTTTTTTTAATAAAAAATCTACAATGAAATACAGTACAGTAAAAGTAATGAATAATGATGAATGGATACAGTACAGTGAAAGTAATAAATAATAAGGAATGGATACTGTGTGACTGAGCACTTAACCTTTAATGTAGTCAGCTGAATGCACATGGGGCCCCCATAATTTTCTAATTATACATGGAGACTACATTAACTGGAAACGTTTCGGTATAGAAAATGCGTGTGTCATTTAAATTTTTATTTTTTTATTTTTATTTTTTTATCTATATCTGAGGCGGTCGTAAGTCCCGACGGTCGTAAGTCCACGTAGTCGTAAGTCGGGGTCTAGGTGTGTGTGTATATATATATATATATATATATATATATATATATATATATATATATATATATATATATATATATATATATATATATATATATATATATATATATATGTATATATATATACATACATACCATCATGATTGCATTAATCAATGTGGTCACCATTAACACACCAACATTGTCTGATACTTTCAGTATTTTTGCACCTATTCCAGGGCTATCAGCAGCCTTTCCATTCTTTAGTTTTCAACTGCTTTCTCCACCCATTCTCTTTTGATCCTTGGACATGGTTCCAGTACTGGTTTTGATGTGTCTAGGCCGCCCTTTGACCCAATCATACTCCCCATTTAGCTATTTTGTTGAATTTAATGTGTAAACAAGACTCAAAATTATACTCAAATGTTACTCAAATCATGTTGGTGGTACAGTAGGTACAACATAAACATACAGGTACTAAAATCAAGAGTTCAGTATTTTTGTCTCGGCCAACCTAACATATTATTGAACAGTGCTTGGTGTTAGGTTCAAATGCATTTTATTCTCATTAGAATTTTCAAGAAATAAATTAGAAATTTAATCTCTTGAAGAAACTATACAATATTTCCTTTCAAAGTTGTTTACAATTAGTCATGAAAGACAAAGATTATTAAATCAATGAAAAAATGGCAACGCTCTGGACCTTCCTAATGAGTGGACTTGAATAAGTCCTGTTTTGATCCTGTTCACTTACAAGTCACTACCCTGCGAGCGAGAGAGGTGACCTGCTAATAAGTTCTTGACCAACTTGTGGAGTTGCAGAGGCACAATTCTTTATCATTAAATATACAATATTTGTATTAATATCTAGTCAAATAGTAATCTTTCTATTTCATATGTATCCTAGTGGTTTTAGTTTAAGAAGGTGAGATTTATTTAATCTTTTTCTTATTTTCGTCATGTGTTTTATTGAGTGTTTCTTAGGTGGAGGTAAATTTGTTCAGTTAGCATTTCATGCACACACCAAATTTATCATACTCTGCAGATATTACATCTACCTAATGTGTAAGTCGAGGGTTTACTTTATATAGATATGGAAAAAAGTTTTTCATTTATATATATATATATATATATATATATATATATATATATATATATATATATATATATATATATATATATATATATATATATATATATATATATATATATATATATATATATATATATATTGATAAAGCTGATGAGACTTTACAAAATTCACTGCATACATATTTCCTTATTATATTTTATTCTTGTGTAGATCCCCATTGTACTTGATGTTCCGGAAGTTCCTGTCTTTGATCCGCCTCACATAGCTTACCAGAATTGCACTACAGTGATCATCCCTGTCATCTCAGGCTCAGATATCCAACTCATGTTTGACTGGGGTGATGGTAACATTGTCTGGAAGCATTATGTAGGTAAGTTACAGTTTAATATATTCTCTTGTACAGTATTCAATATCTGTACAGTATCAGTGTGATTTCCTGTAAAACCCATTTTTACTCCCAGATATCTGCATTAGTAAATTTTGTGTTAACTCCTGTGCCTCCATCTCACTTCAGGCTGTTTTGTCTCTTAAAATATATCAGAACTCATTATTATATACAGTACGTAATTGAATGTTATGTGAATCATAGTAATACAGTACTACAGAACTTAATTCGTGTTTTTTACATGGAACTCTTTGCATCGCTGTGTCTTACATGTTAGCAACTCGCATAGTGGACAAATGGTGAGAGAAGCTGTGCCCTTTCAAAAATTGCAATCTTATCTACACTCAGTATGTGCTAACATTAATGGACTATTTGAGGAGACTACATACCCATTAATCAAAAAGAAAAGGTATAGTGTGACAAAAACTGTTGCCTGGTCCCTTTTATCTTATTTTTAACATCAGACAGTTTTTCTTATAGTACAGGTTGTACAAATTGACCTTGCAAATTCATTCTAATTCTGATGCCTCCTGGGGAGTGATTATGTAGACTCATGGCAGCATGCAGCACATTGTCTATTGTTGTGTGTGGACCTATACAGTACCTGTACTATACTACTCTCAGCTTATCTTGTAGTATGTGGATTTGCCATTACTATTGACTAGTATATTGATGAAACAAGAAAGGACTGCTTTAACAGTAGAAATAATTTTTAAATATTGGGGTAAGCTTAAACAGGTAGTGTTGCTTTTTTAATTGCTCATGCATTTGCCTTTTGGGAAATGTATTGCGTATTAAGAAATATTTAACTAAAATAAAGAAATCAGTGATGCACTCATCATCTCTTTTAACAAAGTTAAAGACAAGAAGTCCACAGTTTAGAAAAAATGGAGAGGATGTGTAATTTATTTGTGGTGTAACTTTATTACCAACAAATGCCACCTGAAAGCTGTTTTGAAGAGTCAGTAGAGGTCTTTGAATGCATTCCCATTAAATGCACGTGATAAAAAGAATAATTGAT
>NW_024711275.1:0-20752 GCF_018991925.1 Homarus americanus | reverse complement strand
TGAAGAGGCGAGAAGACTAACATTTTTTGATTGGCCAAAGGAATACGAAGTTAAAAGTAATATATTGGCTCACTGTGGATTTGTCTACACGCATCTGTGCGATACTGTTTATTGTTGTTTTTGTGGTATTGAATTATATGACTGGCATGAGGGAGATTCCCCTAAAGAGGAACATGATCGATTAGTGCCTTGTAACTATTACGCCAGATTAAAAAATGTTCCTATTGAACAAGGGCAATATCTGAAACATCCATGCTTTTATGATACATTATCATTTAATAAAATGGAGAAAATTGACTGGATGAAAAAAATTAATAAAATATATGACACAGTTGAAACTCGTTTGAACTCATTCGATCAAGCAACTTTTCCTCGGTTGTTAAATATAACACCCCAAAAATTAGCGGAGGCTGGATTTTACAGTGAAACATTTTACGGATTTGGAGATTTCGTTCGTTGTTTTACATGTTTCGGTGGACTTATGAATTGGCAGCAAAACGATAAGTGTCCCTGGGCGATGCATGCCCAATGGTATCCCAATTGTGATTTTGTTCATCGTGAAAGAGGTATAAAATTTATTGCACAATATAAACATACAAGTGACGACGATTATTTTGAAGAAGAGAGAAGAAGGTGGTATTGTTATTTAACAAAGGAAGCTATGCAGAGCTTTATGAAATTAGATATTATACAATATATAATTAAGAGTGGTTGTCCAGAACCAATTATAAAATCGAATATAATTTATAATATTGAAAAGACTGGATTTCCATGTTTAAATTTGAAAAAATATCTTGAAGATTTCCAATCACCACCACTACCACAACCATTATCGTCATCATCAATACAACAACCACAATCATTATCATTGGCGGAACCATTAACATCATTACAACCATTATTACCATCACTATTACCATCACAATCTTTATTACCACCATCATCGTCGCCATTACTACAACCTGAATCATTATCTCCATCATCAGTACCACCACAACCACAATCATTATCATCATTATCATCACCACTACAACAACAACCTGTATCACCATCAACACTAGCACCACCTCAACCACCACTACTATTGTTACCTCCACCTCTATTGTTACCTCCACCACTATCACTATCATCATCATCATTAGTAATTATTTATCCTTTACCTTTGAATTCCTCCTCAAGTTCTTTAGAAGTAACTAATGTTAAATGGTTGACTCAAATATTCGTCCCATGTTGGCATTTTGTTATAAGTACAATAAAATTGACATTTTGTTCTATTTGTGAACAAAAAAATAAAAACAAAATGAGTGACTATGAAAAAAAAACAAAAAAAAACAAATGAGTGATTGACAACACTAGCAGAGTAGTATAAAAGGTGAAAATAGTAAAAGCATTATTCAGTAAGTCTTTCACTTGTCTCCTGGAAGAGTAGCAATGAGTATTAGTGAAGAATATAATGCATTATGCTTTTGAATTTTTGCTGTTGGTGCAGAAAGCTCACTCCAGAAGAATGTAATATTGGGTCCTAGAACAATTTTGGAATTGGTTCACGCACTGATATAGTGCTTGCCTGTGGAAGAACGATCAAATACTCAACTCTATCGAATATTTTCGGATGAAATTAAGGATTCAGCGTCGTCGAAACATCAACAACAATCGCTGAAGAGGACTTTAGCAATTCTTTATGCTACTGATATAGAGGAACAATTAAATGAAGATTTTCTGAATTCACTAAGAGAAAACAAAGATGGGAAATTTTATTATGAAGACAAATTTAACACCAATGCTGATGAAACAAGAGTTATAAATAAAGCAAATAAGAAAATTGAATTAGCAGTTGGGATTAAAGACCTCTTTGACCCAAACCGAAAAGGTTTTAAGTTAATGTTAGCATCTGGTTCATCTTTCAATGGCAAGTGGAAAGAACCGTTTAATTATGGAAATGAAACTCAGATATTTTTTCTTCCAGGTGGTGAATATACTAGTGTTACTATGATGCATGCTGATGCTAAAACTGTTCAAAGAGGTTCGGGAATACTAAATGACAAAGATTTAGTTGTATACTTCCTTTATAAATGTGGATCATATTTATATGTTTATATGCCTGAATCCCCAGCCTCTAAAAATGAATTAATGTTTCTAGCTAGGAATATCTTTGGAGATTCAGGAGTACTTGAACAAAATCTACAAACTTTTACCAGTGTTAATTCTAGAAACCAATGGTTTCCAAAATTCAATGAAACAACTGAATATAAGGAAATTAAGAATTTGCCTGTTATTTGTGATTGTTTGAGTAATGATAACATTAGAAATTTAAACAAAACACGAGATTTTAACTCAGTTTTTTTAGAATTAAGTAATGTTTCATCAATTGTAAATTATGAACTAGGAACATTAACTGAATCTAAAACACGGATGTGTTTTACAGACTCAGTTCAGTATGGGATCATTGTGTCTGTAAATAAACCCTTTCTGTATTGTATAATTAATAATAATAATAAAATTTCAGATATAGGTATATATTGTCAACCAAAGAAACCTATAAAATATATGTCAAAAACCTAAATGAATAGTAAATATAAAAATATAACATTGATATAAACCTCTGGTATTGTTATAAAATATATCTACCTATAAATAAACTTTCTGTAAATAAAAATATAAAATTAATATTTGATTATCTATCCTTCCAAGATAAAAAGATAAAAAAAATAAAGAAATAAAACGAAATGAATGCATACTTTTATAAAAATATATATGATATTCCTGTTATTATTGATAAATCTGTCATTAATATTACTTTTGATGATATAGTTAAAAACTTAAATGAAAATGATAAGTCTATATATAATGGAATTTATGGATGGAATACCATACCCCTCCATATTAATTTGGTACGTTTTTTTTCTATAAAAGGTTTAACAAAACCTATAAACCCACCCACTGGCTATTTTTTTAAAAATAATACACACACTATAAAACGTAGTATTTTTATGAAAATTTTGACTTTATCTGGTTTAGTTTACAATAATGAAATTGTATGGGGAAAATATTTATATTGTAATGATTTTATAACTACAGAACAAATTGAACGTACAGAGATTGAGGCTTTTAGATATGTTAAATATCAAAATATTTTAGCTATTTTATGGACATATCTATTAAGTGTACTTGATATGAATGAATATAATTCAGAAAAAGTACAATTATTTTCCAATATGCTTCTGAAACAGCACATTCACTATTGTTCAAAGGTTGAGGAAATGCATTAAAACAGTATTATCTATCTCATATAGTTATTGAAGAACATTTATGGTCCCCTACAATTTTCAATTCTTTAATTGAAGAATTTGAATCTGACAAAGAGTGGTTTTCTAATGAATTACCGTCGATTACGTTTGATAAAGCTCAATCTATGCATAAGTATCTTATAGAGAGATTTACACAAATATATTACAATACTCAATATATTGAAACTCCTAATAGAAATAATTTGTTATACACTAAAAAATTTGATAATAATATTATATCATTGGTATTGGCATTTAGCGATTCATATTTTAGAAAAGATAATAATTATTTATCTAAAGATCCTTTTAAATATGTTTTAAAAAATGGATATGCAGGTTTAAATATAAATTCGAATGGTAGTATAATAAATGAATTGGATACAAACAGGGAGGATATTATTCCTATTAACAGTGAAATTTTTTTTACTTCATCTATTATAAATGATTTCAATTTCGTATTAAATAAAAACCAAAATGCTCTTACTCTAGGAAAAAAAGATAAAAAATATTCTCAATTTTCCAAAGAAAAAAAATATAAAAAATATTCTCAATTTTCGAGTGAGAAATTGAAATTAGCTCTGATATCTCATTTCTAACACATCCTAATTATAAATTTTTGTTTTTTAATTTTTGTTGTTAAAAAAATATAAGAATTGAATTATGCAGATCTTTATAAAAACACTCACTGGAAAGACTATTACTCTTGATGTTGTTGATACAGATACTATTGAAAATATTAAGGCACAAATACAAAAAAAAGAAGGTATTCCATCAGATCAACAAAGGTTAATTTACTCTGGTACACAATTAGAAGATGAAAACACTATTACTGAATATAATATTCAAAAGGATTCAACCTTACATTTAGTCTTAAGATTGAGGGGCGGGGGCGGGTATAAAATAGAGGAAGAGAAATAAAAAACTATTAACAAACTCGCACCCCAAACTCCATTCCTTGCTCTTGCTCGTACTTCCATATATAAAAGACTGTTTCTTTAAGTAGCCATCTCATAGAGGAAATGCAGCAAGCGAGAAAATGCAACAAGCAATTCACCTTCATCGTCAGCAACTATCACCATACAAAATATTTTATGGATTTAAAAGCTTAAATTATGAACAAACAAGATTAGATACATTCGTAGAATGGCCATTGAATTGGTTGAAGCCAGCAGATTTAGCCAAAGATGGATTTTATTATACGAGATACAAAGATATGTGTAGTTGTATTTTTTGTGGTTTATTAATTATGAATTGGAAAATGAACTATGTCTCAAGTGAACTACCACGAGAAAGACATACACATTGGTCTCTCGAGTGTCCATTTATAAGTGGATCTAAACCAGTTGGTAATATTCCGATGGAACAATGTAAAATATTATCTATTGAAATAGATACAGAAGAAGAAGAAGAGGAGGTAGAAGAAGAAGAAGAAGAAGAAGAAGAGGAGGAGGAGGAAGAAGAAGAAGAAGAAGAAGAAGAAGAAGAAGAAGAAGAAGAAGAAGAAGAAGAAGAAGAAGAAGAAGAAGAAGAAAAAGAAGAAGAAGAAGAGGCAGAAAAAGGAAAAGAGGAGGAGCCTGGCACTGGAGAATTTGGGAATATAAAAGAAGATATTATTATTGATTATATTCCACAAGCACAAGATAGGAGGATGTTGTTCTTTAGCACACTTGATAATAGAAAGTCTACATACAAGAATTGGCCATTAACTCTCAATGTTAAAAAAATGGCGGAGTCTGGTTTTTTTTATTGTGGTATAAGTGACCATGTTTTGTGTGTGGAATTGGGCTTCGAAATTGGAGACATTTTGATAATCCTTGGATCGAGCATGCTCGTTGCTCTCCTCAGTGTTCTTTTGTTAAGGAAAAAAAAGGTGAAGATTTTATTAGAAAATATAAAAAAAAAGATCGTCGTTGTTTATGTGACAAAGGTATGTGCATAAATAATATACAGTGTAAAAAATGTAGCAGCTTATGGCATCACCGATGTTTTACTAAAACAGAAATTGATAAATTACTGGAATTGGATGTTATCCAATGGGTTATAAATAATAATAATATTAAAAGAAAAATTGTAAAGAATGCCTTAATAGTTAGATTAAAGGAAACTAGACGGCCCTTTTTTAATGTACAAATATGTTTAGACTATATAAAGAATAGAGAAAAAATAAAACACTTATATTATTTATTATTTACAGGTATATGTTTAATTATTTATTTAATAATTTTATACTTTTATATTTGAAGTAAAACCACCTTATATTTTATTTTTTTAGAAGGAATTATGAGAAAATTATAAATTCTTAAACTTTGTGATTATGATTCCCCAAAAAAACAAAAAATTAATAGAAAGTTAAAAGTGAATTTTTTTATTTTATACATTAAAAGTTATTAATTTTTATTTACGTTTTTGTGTTACACCAATCGGCAGACCAATTACCATTTTAAACAAATACGCAATATCGCCAATTTTAATAAAGTTTGTACAATTAAGTATTAATCGGCAATATTATGGTGTTTAACTAAAACCATTCATTACAGCGAAACTTTGCTTTTGGACGACAATTTTAATAAAGTTTGTACAATTAAGTATAATCGGTAATATTATGGTTATTAAAAGTTAGTATATGGACATTTTTATTGTTGTAGTACTCAATCAGATTCAATTCCTCCCCTTCACAGAACTCTTTCTTCCATTTCCCCCCACAAATACGCAACATCGACGGACAACAATTTTAATATAGTTTGTACAATTAAGTATTAATCGGCAATATTATGGTGTTTAACTAAAACCATTCATTACAGCGAAACTTTGCTTTTGGACGACAATTTTAATAAAGTTTGTACAATTAAGTATAATCGGTAATATTATGGTTATTAAAAGTTAGTATATGGACATTTTTATTGTTGTAGTACTCAATCAGATTCAATTCCTCCCCTTCACAGAACTCTTTCTTCCATTTCCCCCCACAAATACGCAACATCGACGGACAACAATTTTAATAAAGTTTGTACAATTAAGTATTAATCGGCAATATTATGGTGTTTTAACTTAAAAACCACTCATTCATTACAGCCCAAACTTTGCCTTCAGTGTAAACATTTTGTTTTGTTTTGTAAAACGTTATTAAAGAGGACGGACATTTTTATTGTTGTAGTACTCAATCAGATTCAATTCCTCCCCTTCACAGAACTCTTTCTCCCATTTCCCCCCACAAATACACAACATCGACGGACAACAATTTTAATAAAGTTTGTACAATTTAGTATTAATCGGCAATATTATGGTGTTTTAACTTAAAAACCATTCATTCATTACAGCCGAAACTTTTCCTTCTGTGTAAACATTTTGTTTTGTTTTGTAAAAGGTTATTAAAAGTTAGTATATGGGGACATTTTTAATGTTGTAGTACTCACTCAGATTCAATTCCTCCTTTCACAGAACTCTTTCTCCCCTCTCACAAAACTCACATTTAAAGTAAGTCTTGCCATATCTTGCCATATACTGACCGACCACAAAAAAGTTGTATTTTGTTTTGTTATTAAAAGTTAGTAGGTACATTTTTATTGTTGTTAGTTGTACATAAGTTTATACTGTTACCAGTACTTTTATACATTTGTTATGAAAATAATTACTATATCAGGAAAATCTACATTCTCCCATTCCTCTTTTACTACATGTATTTTGCAATTGTCACCATCCTCCTCGTCCTCTGGAGATATGTGGTTTTTTTTTCTATGTTGAACCAGGTTTCCCGGCCAAGAATATTTTTTATTACAAAACTCACATTCAAAAGTTTTCTTATATCTGCTGTGACACAACTGATGGCGGCGAAAGCTCCTTGTACTACCTAAAATCTTACCACATACGTTACACTCCTGTGTATGTGTTTTTCTATGTTCAACTAGGTCTTGCTACCAAGAATATTTTGTATTACAAAACTCACATACAAAAGTAAAAATTTTCTTATATCTGCTGTGACAGAACAACTGATGGCGACGAAGGCTCTTTGTACTACCTAAAATCTTGCCACATACGTTACAGCGAAACTTTTCCTCCTGTGTGTGTGTTTTTCTATGATCAACCAGGTCTTGCGGCCAAGAATATTTTTTATAACAAAACTCACATTCAAAAGTTTTCTTTGATTTGCTATGATAGAACAGGTGATGGCGACGAAGGTTGTTTGTACTACATAAAATCTTGTCACATATGTTACAGCGAAACTTTTCCTCCTGTGTGTGTGTTTTTCTATGTTCAACCAGGTTGTGCGGCCAAGAATATTTTTTATTACAAAACTCACATTCAAAAGTTTTCTTTGAGTTGCTGTGACAAAGCCTTTTCTTATCCATCACTATGGAGCAACAACAGCTGTGTTTATTCAGGGCAATCGGTCTGGTATGTAATATTTCCTCTCACAAAACTCACATTTATAAGTTTTCTCTTCATGAAGTAAGTCTTGCCATATCTTGCCACATACTTGACAAGCAAGCCACAAAAAAGTGGTATTTTGTTTTGTTATTAAAAGGTACATTTTTATTCTTGTTGGTTGTACATAGAGTTTATACAAAGAAAAATTTTGATATGAATTTTGTAATAAAAAATATTCTTGGCCGGGAACCTGGTTATGTGGCAGGTAAGATTTTAGGATTTAAAACGAATGTTTTATTTTAGTTATTAAAAGTTATTATTTTTTTCAACTTATATGTTTTCGTGTGACTTACCAGCAGACAAATTACCATTTTAAACAAACACGCAACATCAACAACAATTTTAATAAAATTTGTACAATTAAGTATTAATCGGCAATATTATAATATTTTATTAACTTAAAAACAATTCATTACAACGAAACTTTTGCCTTTTGTGTAAACATTTTATTTTGTTTTGTAAAAGATTCAATTCCTCCCTCCTTCACAGAAAGAACTCTTTCTCCCATTCCCCCCATGCCTTCTGTGTAAACATTTCGTTTTGTTTTGAAAAGTTAGTATATGGGGGACGTTGTAGTACTCAGATTCAATTCCTCCCTCCTTCACAGAACTCTTCCCCCTCACAAAATCTAGACGGACGGACGACAATTTTAATAAAGTTTGTACAATTAAGTATTAATCGGCAGGCAATATTATGGTGTTTAACTTAAAAACCATTCATTACAGAGAAACTTTGCTTTCTGTGTTAACAAGGTTATTAAAAGTATATGGGGACGTTGTAGTACTAAAAAATATTTTTGGCCGGGAAACCTGGTTGAACTTCACTGTAATGTATGTCACAAATTCTTAGTAAAGGATATCTTCGTAAACACCTGTTGCTGCTCCATAGTGATGATGAGAAAAGAGGGAAGAATGGAATCTATCTATGCTTGTATTTAACTTGTAAAAAAAAATATTCTTGGCAGCAGTTGTACCTTTTTGTCTCCTGTGTGTGTTTTTATATGCCGGCTACTTTCCCAATAATATTTCTTATTACAAAACTCACATTTAAAAGTTTTCTTTCTCTTATCCATCACTATGGAGAAACAACAGCTGTATTTATTCAGGGCTGTAGTCTGTAATATTTCCTCTCACAACTCATATTTATAGGTTTTCTCCATGAAGTAAATCTTGCCATATCTTGCCTGCCACACAAAAAAGTGGTATTTTGTTTTGTTATTAAAAGTTAATATATAGGTAATGTTTATTGTTGGTGTTGGTTGTACATAGATTCCATTCCTCCCTCACCTCCTCTAATTCCCCCTCTTCTTCCTTCACTACACCAGGAAAATCTACATCCTCAAACTCTTCTTCCTTCACTACATCAGGAAAATCTACATCCTCAAATTCTTCCTCTTCTTCCTTCACTACATCAGAAAAATCTACATCCTCAAATTCCTTCTCTTCTTCCTTCACTACATCAGGAAAATCTACATCCTCCCATTCCTCCTTCTTTACTACATTAACTCCATCATCGGGTATTTTGCAATTGTCGTTATCCTCCTCGTCTTCTGGTGGTGGTGGTGGTGGTAGTGGTGGTGGTTGTGGTGTTTGTGGTGGTGGGAATGTGTGTGTTTTTCTATGTTGAATCAGATTTTGCGGACATTCAAAAGTTTTCTTTAATCTGCTGTGACTCAACTGGTGATGGCGACGAAGCTTTGCCTCCTGTGTGTGTATTTTTCTGTGTTTATTAAGGGCAGACGGTCCATAGTATTTCTTATCGCAAAACTCACATTCAAAAGTTTTCTTAGATCTGCCGCCGTGGATCAACAGGTGTTCGTGAAGGCTCCTTGTACTACCTAAAATCTTGCCACATACACTACAGCGAAACTTTTCCTCTTGTGTGTGTATTTTTCTATGTTTAACCAGGCAGTCCGGCCAAGAATATTTTTTATTACAAAACTCACATTCAAAAGTTTTCTTAGATCTGCTGTGACAGAACAACTGATGGCGACGAAGGCTCTTTGTACTACCTAAAATCTTGCCACATACGTTACAGCGAAACTTTTCCTCCTGTGTGTGTGTTTTTCTATGATCAACCAGGTCTTGCGGCCAAGAATATTTCTTATTACAAAACTCACATTTATAAGTTTTCTCTCTTTTCTTATCCATCATTATGGAGCAACAACAGGTGTTTACAAAGCATAGCTTGAAAATTCTTTCCGTTTTTTTCTGTGTTTATTTAGGGCAATCGGTCTGTTGTAATATTTCCTCGTAGAAAACTTACATTTATAGTTTCTCTCCATGAAGTAAGCTCTACTTAAAATCTTGCCACATCTTGCCACATACTTGACAAGCAAGCCACAAAAAAGTGGTATTTTGTTTTGTTATTAAAAGTATATATAGGTACATTTTTATTGGTGGTGTTGGTTGTACATAGAGTTTATACTGTTACACGTTTCTGTTATGAAAATGAAATAAATAGTAAATAAAAAATACAAATATAGATAGATTCCATTCCTCCTTTACCTCTTCTCTCATTCCTCCTCTTCCACATATCGACATTTTGTCTCCTCTATGTGTGTTTTTCTATGTTCATTCAGGTTAGTTTGCCGATAACAAAATTTAAAAGTTTTCTTTTTTCATTTATAAGTTTTCTCTCAATGAAGCAACAGGTGTTTGCTAAGACACCTTGTACTGTATTACTTAAATTTATTGTTACAGTTACTTTTATACATTTCTGTTATGAAAATTAAATAAATAGTAAATAAAAAATACAAGCATAGATAGAGATTCCATTCCTCCTTCACCTCTTTTCTCATTCCCCCTCTTCTTCCTTTACTACACCAGGAAAATCTACATCCTCAAATTCCTCTTCTTCTTCCTTCACACATCAGGAAAATCTACATCCTCAAATTCCTCCTTCTTTACTACATTAACTCCATAATCAGGTATTTTATAATTGTCGTCATCCTCCTCGTCTTCTGGTGGTGATGGTGGTGGTGGTGGTGATATGTGTGTAGTATCAGGTATCTTGCAATTGTCGTCATCCTCTTCGTCCTCTGGTGGTGGTGGTGATGGTGGTGGTGGTGTATACCCTCTCTCCTTTACCACATCAACTCCAGCATCAGGTATCTTGCAATTGTCGTCATCCTCTTCGTCCTCTGGTGGTGGTGGTAGTGGTGGTGGTGGTGGTGGTGGTTGTGGTGGTGGTGGGGATATGTGTGTTTTTCTATGTCGAACCAGGTTTCTCGGCCAAGAATACAAAGAGCTGTGACGCTCATCCATCATTATGGCAGGAAAATCTACATCCTCAAATTCCTCCTCTTCTTCCTTCATTACATCATGAAAATCTACATTCTCAAATTCCTTCTCTTCTTCCTTCACTATATCAGGAAAATCTACCTCCCATTCCTCCTTCTTTACTACATTAACTCCATCATCGGGTATTTTGCAATTGTCGTCATCCTCCTCGTCTTCTAGTGGTGGTGATGGTGGGGATATATGTGTTTTTCTATGTTTAACCATGTCTTGCGGCCAAGAATATTTTTTATTACAAAACTCACATTCAAAAGTTTTCTTAGATCTGCTGTGACACAACTGGTGATCGCGAAGACACCTTTGACTACCTAAAATCTTGCCACATATATTACAGCAACATTTTTTGCTATGACAGAACAGGTGATGGCGGCGAAGGTTCCTTGTATTACTTAAATTCTTTTCACATATATTACAGCGACATTTTGTCTCCTGTATGTGTGTTTTTCTGTGTTCATTCAGGTTAGATTGCCAATAATATTTCTTATTACTACTTAAATTCTTGTCACATATGTTACAGTGAAATTTTTCTGGTTGTAGGGGGGATATGTGTGTTTTTCTATGTCGAACCAGGTTTCCCGGCCAAACATATTTTTTATTACAAAACTCACATTCCAAAGTTTTCTTTGATCTAAGATGCAACTGATGATGGCGACTAAGGTTCCTTGTATTACTTAAATTCTTTCCACATATATTACAGCGACATTTTGTCTCCTGTATGTGTGTTTTTCTTTGTTCATTCAGGTTAGTTTGCCAATAATATTTCTTATTACAAAACTCACATTTAAAAGTTTTCTCTCTTTTCTCATTATCATCATCACTATGGAGCAGCAACAGGTGTTTACGAAGATATTCTTTACTACTTAAATTCTTGTCACATACGTTACAGCGAAATTTTCCTTCTTCAGTGTGTGTTTTTTTTTTGTTCATCCATCATTATGAAGCAGCAACAACAGGTGTCCTACTTAAATTCTTTCCCCTTCTTCTGTGTGTGTATATTCAGGACAGGTGTATATTAAGGCCAGTTTCTCCATTAAGTTCTACTTTGCCACACTTGTCATATAACTTTACAATTCGTCTGTAGCCAGTCTACTAGTCAACAAACAATTTGCTCCTCTCTATATATAAACAGATTTCGAGCTATGACGCAACTGGAGGTGGGGAAGGTTGCTGTTACTTATAACTATTTAACTACTTTTCGCCCGCCCGCCACATGAAAACTTTACCTACGGGGGTTTCAAGTTTTTCTTTACTAGTGCGTGTGGGCGGTATTTTTGTTTTATTATTAAAAGTTAGTATATGAGTACATTTTTATTGTTGTTATTACCAATACTTTTATACATTTCTGTTATGAAAATGAAATAAATAAAAAATACAAATATCCTTCACCTCTTCTCCTATTCCCCCTCTTCTTCCTTCACTACATCAAGAAAATCTACATCCTCAAATTCTTCCTCTTCTTCCTTCACTACAGCAAGAAAATCTACATCCTCATATTCCTCCTCCTTTACTACATTAACTCCATAATCAAGTATTTTGCAATGTGGTGGTGGTGGTGGTGGTGGTGGTGTTGGGGATATGTGTATTTTTCTATGAACCAGGTTTCCCGGCCAAGAATATTTTTTATTATAAAACTTACATTCCAAAGAGCTGTGACTCTCATCCATCACTGCAGGAAAATCTACATCCTCAAATTCCTCCTCTTCTTCCTTCACTACATCATGAAAATCTACATTCTCAAATTCCTTCTCTTCTTCAAATTCTTCCTCTTCTTCCTTCACTACAGCAGGAAAATCTACATCCTCATATTCCTCCTCCTTTACTACATTAACTCGATAATCAAGTATTTTGAAATGTGGTGGTGGTGGTGGTGGTGGTGGTGGTGTTGGGGATATGTGTATTTTTCTATGAACCAGGTTTCCCGGCCAAGAATATTTTTTATTATAAAACTTACATTCCAAAGAGCTGTGACTCTCATCCATCACTGCAGGAAAATCTACATCCTCAAATTCCTCCTCTTCTTCCTTCACTACATCATGAAAATCTACATTCTCAAATTCCTTCTCTTCTTCCTTCACTATATAAGGAAAATCTACATCCTCCCATTCCTCCTTTACTACATCAACTCCATCATCAGGTATTTTGCAATTGTCGTTATCCTCCTCGTCCTCTGGTAGTGATGGTGGGGATATATGTGTTTTTCTATGTTTAACCAAGTCTTGCGACCAAGAATATTTTTTATTACAAAACTCACATTCAAAAGTTTTCTTAGATCTGCCGCCGTGGATCAACAGGTGTTGGTGAAGGTTCCTTGTGCTACCTAAAATCTTGCCACATACACTACAGCGAAACTTTTCCTCTTGTGTGTGTATTTTTCTATGTTCAACCAGGTTGTCCGGCCGAGAATATTTTTTATTACAAAACTCACATTCAAAAGTTTTCTTTGATCTAAGATGCAACTGATGATGGCGACTAAGGTTCCTTGTATTACTTAAATTCTTTCCACATATATTACAGCGACATTTTTGCTCCGAGTGCGTTTTTCTGTGTTCATTCAGGTTATTTTGCCAATAATATTTCTTATTACAAAACTCACATTTAAAAGTTTTCTCTCTTTTCTCATTATCATAATCATTAGATCTGCCGCCGTGGATCAACAGGTGTTCGTGAAGGCTCCTTGAACTACCTAAAATCTTGCCACATACACTACAGCGAAACTTTTCCTCTTGTGTGTGTATTTTTCTATGTTCAACCAGGTTATCCGGCCGAGAATATTTTATATTACAAAACTCACATTCAAAAGTTTTCTTAGATCTGCTGTGACACAACTGATGGCGGCGAAGGCTCCTTCTACCTAAAATCTTGCCACATACGTTACAGCGAAATTTTTCTTCTTGTGTGTGTGTTTTTCTGTGTTTAGGCTTGTGGTGCGTTTTAATGATATGGAGCTGCAGACTGTCTTCGTTAATAAACTCTTGTTCACAGTACTCACAAGAAGAATAACGCATACAAATCTTCTGCAGTAACCTCAATCTTATCAATTCATCCATTAAGACGGAAAGTGTTGGTCTTATTTCCTTCTCCTCCGCAATCTATAAAAAAAACATAAAAATTATACATTATCATCAATTTTAAAAATTATAATTTTAAAACATTATTTTGTGTGGGATAATATTTACTTATTCTGGATTTATGTCTCTTCTTTTGTCACATATGTTACAGCGAAATCTTTCTTCCTGTGTGTGTGTTTTTCTCAAGGCTGTTGTCATAATATTATCCTCGTCGTGATTGGTGAATTCCAGGAAGGCAGATTATTTCCTGCTAGTCTATTTCTTTCGTCCCATCTGTGAAAAAAAAATATTATTATAGTAATCTCTTCTTATTTTGTCCATAGGTAAATTTTACTGATTTTCTTGATAGTGAACCTTTATGTGTACTTTTGGTCCAATTTCTTATTACAAAACTCACATTTTTAAATTTTCATTGGCGGGCGCAACTGTTCACGAAGGATTCTTGAACTAAATTTTTCTCACTCGATGAGAGCTCAAGACTATTACTGTCTGTTTAATGGAGAAAGAACACTTATATAGGCAGCAGGCAGCAGATAACTCCTCCCTCCCTCCTCCTTAGCTGTGCGGCAAGAATTATATTTTAGACTTAAAAATGGTATGAAGTTTTTCTGATAACATTATTACATTTTGTATTTATATTTAGTTAACGTATTTATATTTAGCTGTATGTTTGGTTTCGAGCAATCAAAGCCATTTTTCTTTAAATTGGACCAGCCGGTTATACATATTAACTACACTCAGTACAATGACTAATTTCATGTCCTAAAATATTTGACAGTCTCTCTCTCTTGAGCCTAATGGCTACTTTGCCAATAATATTTCTTTATATCCATTACAACAATTTTACTCATCCATCACTATGGTAGGAAATCTAAAATAGTGTATTTTGTTTTGTATAGTATGGTTACATTTTTATTGTTGTTGGTTGTACATGAGTTGATACTGTTACACAGTACTTTTATACATATACAAGTATAGATTACATTCCTCCTTCACCTCTTCTCTCATTCTCCCTCTTCTTCCTTCACTATACCAGGAAAATCTACATCCTCAAATTCTTCCTCTTCTTCCTTCACTACAGCAGGAAAATCTACATTCTCAAATTCCTTCTCTTCTTCCTTCACTATATCATAAAAATCTACATCCTCCCATTCCTCCTTTACTACATCAACTCCATCATCAGGTATTTTGCACTTGTCGTTATCCTCCTCGTCCTCTGGTAGTGATGGTGGTGATGGTGGGGATATATGTGTTTTTCTATGTTTAACCAGGTCTTGCGACCAAGAATATTTTTTATTACAAAACTCACATTCAAAAGTTTTCTTTGATTTGCTATGACAGAACAGGTGATGGCAGCAAAGGTTCCTTGTATTACTTAAATTCTTTTCACATATATTACAGCGACATTTTGTCTCCTGTATGTGTGTTTTTCTGTGTTCATTCAGGTTAGATTGCCAATAATATTTCTTATTACAAAACTCACATTTAAAAGTTTTCTCTCTTTTCTCATCATCACTATGCGTGTATCTAGCCTTCTCTCTTTTCTCATCATCACTATGCGTGTATCTAGACTTCTCTCTTTTCTCATCATCACTATGCGTGTATCTAGCCTTCTCTCTTTTCTCATCATCACTATGCGTGTATCTATAGCTAGTCAGGCTTCCCGGCCAAAAATACTTTTTATTACAAAACTCACATTCAAAAGTTTTCTCTCTTTTATCGCTATGGATCAACTGGTGATGGCGAAGGCTTCGTTTACTACTTAAATTCTTTCCACATATATTACAGTGAAATGGGGATATCTGCTGATGTTTATAACTGTGTCTATTCAGGTCAGTTTGCCTATAATATTTCTTATTACAAAACTCACATTCAAAAGTTTCCTTTGATTTGTATTTAAAAGTTTTCTCTCTTTTCTCATCATCACTATGCGTGTATCTATGGCTAGTCAGGCTACCCGGCCAAAAATATTTTTTATTACAAAACTCACATTCAAAAGTTTTCTCTCTTTTATCGCTATGGCTAAACTGGTGATGGCGAAGGCTTTGTTTACTACTTAAATTCTTTCCACATATATTACAGCAAAATGAGGATATCTGCTGATGTTTATAACTGTGTCTATTCAGGTCAGTTTGCCTATAATATTTCTTATTACAAAACTCACATTTAAAGGTTTTCAAGTTTTCATCACTATGGAGTAGCAACAGGTGTTCACTAAAGTTCTGTGTACTACTTAAAATCTTGTCACATACGTTACAACGAAATTTTTCTTCCTGTGTGTGTGTTTTTCTCAGGGCGGTCATAATATAATCCTCGTCGTGGCAGTAACTGGTGAATACCAGGAAGGCATGCAATACCTAATTCTTGCATGCAATCGGTAGAAAAATAAAAAAATACTATTATTAGTCTAATACTCTTATATAGTATTATTATAATAATATAAAAATATAAAATCTTTTTTTACATAATACAAAGTAATAAGAATTACGATTCATTTAAAAAAGCATTTTAGGTATTACCAAACACTTCCCCAAAAATAAAGGATATTTGTTATTAAAAGTTGGTATAGGGTACATTTTTTATTGTTTTTTTGTTTTTGGTACATAGTTTAAAAGATACATTGTAATAATAAAAAAATTCAACAGTATAGATTCCTCATTAGATTGTATAGCAATTTACCATATGTGTTTTTTGGTGTTTAACCAGGTTACTCAGCCAATAATATTTTTTACTACAAAACTCACATATAAACATTTTCTCTTTTTTATCGCTATGGATCAACTGGTAATTAAGAAGGCTTTGTCTACTTAAAATCTTACCACATAAGTTACAGCGTAACTTTTCTTCCTGTATATGTGTTTTTCTGTGTTTAACTAGACTTTTTTCACTATGGATCAACTGGTGATTACGAAGGTTGTGTATACTACTTAAAATCTTGCCGCATACGTTACAGAGAAACTTATCCAAAAACTCACATTTAAAAGTTTTCTCGTTCTCGCTATTAAACAACAGGTGTTCGTTCTCGTTACTTGGTTGTGGAAATGTGTTGTATTGTTTCTTGCTGCTTGGTTGTGGGGATGTGTAGTAATGGTGTTTATTTATGTTACAAAACTTGCATTCTATTTTCTTTAAGCTTTGACGCAACTGGTGATGGCTAAGGCTACTTTTACTACAACGAAATTCTGCCTTTTTTCTTTGATTCAGGTCTTGCAATTCTGCCTTTTTTCTTTGATTGTTCTTCAGGGTTTGTAGTCCATGTCCATGTTGAAACTGGCTTTTTTTGTCGTTGTCGAGATCGAGATAAATCTTCTGTAATACCCTCAATCTCGTCAATTTGTCCATAATCAGCAGCAGTGGAAAAAGAAGGCAGGTAGTTTTTTAACCAGCTAAGGGTACCGTAGGTCCAACAAAGAAGCCAGGCCCAGGCTACTTATATACCCTCATAATAAATAAATTCAACTAGATCATGGAGGGAGTTTTCTTTGAGGTTTGATTTTTACCTCCTCTGTGCTGTAACTGATGTTCACAAAGGCTGCGTGTACTACTAAAATTCAGGTCACATGTTACAGAGATGCTTGTGGTGCGTTTTAATGATATGGAGCTGCAGACTGTCTTCGTTAATAAACTCTTGTTTACAGTACTCACATGAAGAATAACGCATACAAATCTTCTGCAGTAACCTCAATCTTATCAATTCATCCATTAAGGCGGAAAGTGTTGGTCTTATTTCCTTCTTCTCCGCAATCTATAAAAAAACATAAAAATTATACATTATCATCAATTTTAAAAATTATAATTTTAAAACATTATTTTGTGTGGGATAATATTTACTTATTCTGGATTGGTGTCTCTTCCTATTCCTCCTTGGGTTTATTTAATTGGAACAGGTGCACTATAGGTTGTAGTTTAATTTTATCTTCCTCCTCCTCTTCCTTCCTATTAAAATGGTATTTGAAGGTTTTTTGTTTCTGATAACCTTATTACATATTATACGTGAGCAATCAAAGCCATTTTCTTAAAAATGGACCAGCCGGTTAACACTCACTACGATGAACACATAAAAACTGATTCAAATCTTACACTTTATAATGCTTGTCCATTAGGTAAATTTTACTGATTTTCTCCTTACATATGTGATAGTTAACCTTTACGTGTCAGGCTTTTGGTTCATAATATTTCTTATTACAAACTCACATTTTTAAATTTTCATTGGCGGGCACAACTGATGTTCACGAAGGATTCTTGAACTAAATTTTTCTCACTTAGTTGGATAGGCGGGCGATGAGAGATCAAGACTATTACTGGTTGTTGAATGGAGAAAGAACACTTATATAGGCAGAAGGCAGCAGGTAACTCCTCCTCCCTCCTCCTTAGCTGATAACCTTATTACATTTTGTATTTTTTCTTTAAATTGGACAGCCTGAGTTTTGTATTTTTTATATTAAAAGTTAGTATTAGTTACATTTTTATTGTTGTTGGTCGTACATGAGTTTATACTGTTACACAGTACTTTTATACATATACAAGTATAGATTACATTCCTCCTTCACCTCTTCTCTCATTCCCCCTCTTCTTCCTTCACTACACCAGGAAAATCTACATTATCAAATTCCTCCTCTTCTTCCTTCACTACATCAGGGAAATCTACATCCTCCCAGTCCTCCTTTACTACATCAACTCCAACATCAGGTATTTTGCAATTGTCGTCATCCCCCTCGTTCTCTGGGGATATGTGTGTTTTTCTATGTCGAACCAGGCTTTCCAGCCAAGAATATTTTTTATCACAAAACTCACATTCAAAAGTTTTCTTAAATCTTCTGTGACGACACAACTCGTAATCCTCTTTGTTCTCTGGGGATATGTGTGTTTTTCTATGTCGAACCAGGCCGGAAAGCCAAGAATATTTTTTATTACAAAACTCACATTCAAGAGTTTTCTTAGATCTGCTGTGACACAACTGATGGCGACAAAGGTTCTTTATACTACCTAAAATCTTTCCACATACGTTACAGGGAAACTTTACCTTTACCTCCTGGGTGTGTATTTCTCTGTGTTTATTCAGGGCAATCAGTCCATAGTATTTTTTCTCGCAAAACTCGCATTTAAAAGTTTTCTCGCCTTCATTGCTATGGATCAACAGGTGTTGGCGACGAAGGTATGTTGTACTACTGAAAATCTTGTCACATACGTTACAGCGAAACTTTTCCTCCTGTGTGTGTATTTTTCTGTGTTTATTCAGAGCAGTCGGTCCATAGTATTTCTTATTACAAAACTCACATTTAAAAGTTTTCTCTCTTTTCTCATCACTATGAAGCAGCAACAGGTGTTCACGAAGGGTCTTTATACTACTTAAAATCTTGTCACATACATTACAGCGAAAGTTTTCTTCCTGTGTGTGTGTTTTTCTCAAGGCTGTCGTCATAATATATAATCCTCGTAGTTGCAGTTATTGGTGACTAGAAGAATATTTCCTGCTAGTCTATTTCTTTCGTCCTATCTGTAAAAAAAAAGATTATTATAGTAATCTTATTAAAATTTTTGTTTTGGCAAACCGGACCACTAGTCCAATTTACTCACAACAATTTCTTTGAGCTATGACTCAACTGGTGTTATTAAATGAGTACATTTTTATTGTACATAGTTTAAACTGATACCAGTACTTTTTATAATAGTAATAGATTCCATTCCTCCTTCACATCAGAAAACCCTTGATACCCTCTAGGCGATTTACATCCTCCCATTCCTCCTTTACCACATCAACTCCAGCATCAGACATCTTGCAATTGTCGTCATCCTCCTCGTCCTCTGGTGGTGGTGGTGGATACCCTCTAGGTAATTTACTTCCAGAGTAGATCATAGAACTCTTCTCCCATTCCCCTTCTCTTCCTTCATCCATAATGGAACTCTTCTCACATTCTGTTCCTTCATCCAATACATCAGGAAAATCACATTCAAAAGTTTTCTTTGATCTTCTGTGACACAACTGGTGGACGCGAAGACACGTTATACTACTTAAAGACTTGCCACATATGTTACAGGGATATTTTGTCTGTATATGTGTTTTTTTGTGGTTAACCAGGCTTCCCGACCAAGGAAATTTTTTATTACAAAACTCACATTTAAAAGTTCTCTCTTGTATATGTGTTCTTCTGTGGCTAGCCAGGCTTCCCGGCCAAGAATATTGTTTATTACAAAACTCACATTTAAAAGTTCTCTCTTTTATCCCTCTTTTATCGTTATGTATGTGTCTGTGGCTAGCCAGGCTTCCCGGCCAAAAATATTTTTTATTACAAAACTCACATTTAAAAGTTTTCTCTTTTTTATCGCTATGGATCAACTGGTGATGGTAGCGAAGGTTCTGTGTACTACTTAAATTCTTTCCACATATATTACAGTGAAATGGGGATATTTGTTGGTGTTTATAACTGTGGCGAGCCAGGTCACTCGAACAATGAAATTTCTCGTCACAAAATTCATATTCTACAGTTTTCTTTGAGCTGTGACGCAACAGGTGAACGCGAAGACACCTTGAACTACTTAAATTCTTGTCACATACGTTACAGCGAAATTTTTCTTCTTGTGTGTGTGTTTTTCTGTGTTTATTCAGGGTAGTCGGTCCATAGTATTTCTTATTACAAAACTCACATTTAAAAGTTTTCTCTCTTCTCTTATC
>NW_024711274.1:0-27903 GCF_018991925.1 Homarus americanus | reverse complement strand
AGATGGAGGAGTAGTGTGGGGGTGGAGCAGCAGTGCGGGAGGTGGAGGAGCAGTGCTGGGGTGGAGGAGCAGTGCTCGGGTGGAGGAGCAGTGCAGGGAGGTGGAGGAGCAGTGTGGGGGCGGGAGGGGCAGTGCGGAGGGGGGAGGGGGGTGTTGAATTGACACACGTAACTAAATCTGCCCCTTGGATCTCTAGCCAATAGAAAATATCCAAATAATGTTTTTCAGTGTCAGATACCGTCTGGTTTGTGATGCAACAGCCAAACTTCCCGTCGTATACTTGGAAATGTGGATTAAATGTAGATGGATCACCGAACAGCTTACAGTTGATCTTCCAGTTTCCAGGGTCAGTGGATCATACTCTTGACTTCTTTCTTCGTAACAGTGACTCATAACAACACTTTATAAACTACTTATATATTTACTTCCCTGTGAACCATGTTAGTGCGGCACACAGGTCCTTAACACCCGTGAGGGAACAATCTTCTTCATTTCCTTGTAAAACTTTAAAAACAATGATATTATAACAGGTTCTCTCCGAGGTTGTACAATAAATACAATATATATTGATGCGTAAAATAATGCTGCACAAGTCTTGAAGAGAAACTATTGAGCGACTGTTAGGGTAATTGGGACCGAAATATCTAGGACGGGGAGTTGGAGAGCAGCAATAAAAGAGCAGGAAATAAAGACGATAAGATTATTTATCCGAGAGATATTATCGGTAAATACGTGAAGATGTACAATATGTGAAGAGGAAAATGTGAAGCTTCAGGGACCATAAATAGTGAAGAAATGTTGAACTATTATGGAAATATTAAGTTAAGGTAGTGAGCCGATCGTTACCTGATGAATAAAAGCTCCATATTTTGTGAATTTACAAAATACATAACTTGTGAAAATCCCTTACTGCCGAGGCGCCCAACTCCACCACACTTGATGATACCGTTACTCTGAGAGAATTGCTAACATTTAGAAAGACATTTAAAATACTGTTGTCTGAGGGCGAGAAATGTAGGCATCCCTAACCTAACCTAACACAATTTACAGTAAGCTAAGCCAACTCAACCCAACCCAACACACCAGCCGAAAATCTTGTTAGGTTAGGTAAGATCAGGGCGTTTTGTGTTTACCAAATTATTGAGGACGGCGCCATAGTAATCACCAACTCACCTCATACAGGTCATGTGTTACGACCCTAGGATCGGGTCTTTCAAATATATCAGTATTTATTATTATATTCTTAATCCCAAGTTCTCCCAACAAAGGTCAAGTTAACAGGTCAAAACCTAAACAAGTCAATAAAAATATGAACATAAGGTAGTAGGCAGCTACCAAACAGGGAGGTACTACCGCTTGGGAAGATATTGGAAGCATATTGTGTTGTCTAATGGTAGACCCTGCTGCCATATGGCATCACGAAAATTGTGACCAAGTTCTAGGTTGCTCAACCGACTTTTAGCCTCATTTACACACAATTGCAGGGTCTCAATTGTTTCTCTTACTTGGACAACACAATATACATAATGTATATCGCCTGGTACGATGTCCTCCGTAAACTTCCTGACCTCTCGTATGTCTATGGGAAAGGGTCGCGGAAAAGGGACGTGATTGCTGCCCGTATCATCATTGGGTATGACTTTGCTTGGGACATTGGTATCCCCGCATCCCCTGAGCAACGCTCTTGTGCATTATGCAGAAGACCCGACAGCCGCACCCTTATCCACTACCTCCTAAGATGTCCCCACACACAACGATTCCGTGACGCCTGCAAGACCACCACTCCACGACCTCCTGACGGTGACTCGATGATCCTCCCCATACTGGCCAGATATTATGTAAATAACGTGGATTATGTGTTAAGGGAATATCCTTCCTTCCTTAGGCTTTAGTAAGCCCCTTTATAATATTTATTTATACTGTATATACTTGTGATACTTGCCAGATGCTTCTGGTGTTATTGTACAGGGGTATTTAGTGACAGCACTAGAATCCCGTTTCTCACTCTTGATTTATTTTTTCGTTTTTGTATTTATTTATGGTTATTATTATTTTTAGTATATTATTTTTATTTTTAGTACAGGTATTTTGTTATTATTTTTTGAATAATAATAATAATATTATTATTATTATTATTTTTATTTTATTTTTGTTTATTTTTATTTTTATTTTTTATTTTATTTTTTTATTTCTTTTATTTTATTTTTTTCATTTTTTTATATATTTTTTATTTTTTTTATTATTATTTTTATTACTATATTTTCGCCTCCCCAGGCCCTCATGTGGGTCAGTGACCTGTGCCCGGGTGGGCTAATCCCCATAAAAAAAAAAAAGCCTGACTACCGACTACCAGCCGGTCACCGACCTCACCTCTTTACCGCCAAATACTGACGTATCATATCCTGATTGATCAAATCGTAAACTTCTTTTAAATTACCCTACTGATATTAATTCCACTTATCTAAACTATATAAAAACATAATGCATAAATATACAATGTAATAAAACAAATTTAATACTTAAATGAATGGCTCAGTCAGTGTTGGCGAGTAATGAGCGAAACTGATCTAGCCAACCACACACCATCCGAACCAACGTATTTCATAGATCAGAAACTTATGGCGGACACTCGTAACATCATGGCTGAGGCTCGTTCGTTCCCAGGTCCCTCTAAACCTTAATTAGTTTATCAGGTGAGACACTACCAACTTCGTTACAGGTAAGGTCGTTAATCAACCACCTCCAGCCCTGCCATCCGGTTAAGCCTACAGCTGTTGTTAGCGTAAATGGTCTATGAAAGTTTATGTTCTTTATCCAGGTATGTTGTTTGTCAACTGGTGGTGTGGGAGCCCCGGGGATGTAAATCAACTTTATTCCCTAAAACATGATGTAAATAAAACAAGTACAATATACCCGTATAGTACCACACTGTGCCGAGCCGGGGTAAGGAGTACAGTTTTCTCCGTCAGAGAGTATCTATTATGTCAGTTACAAAGTCAAGTATACAACTTCTGAACAGTTAGATTTAGTTTAGTTTGTGTGACTTTAGTTCATTTTAGTCTAAAGTTTAGTGTAAAGTGGATTATGTAGGTTATAACGACTTACCACAGAAATGTTCCCCGTCACTGAGAGCCGCTTATAATGATTGTCCCTCGTGTACGAGGATGGCCAGCCCAAGGGCCACCTAGGTGTGTATTGGTTTAAGGTGTAGAAGCTGTTGTTAATACAACAACCACACCCTAAATTAACGATTTTTATTGACCCAGTTTCAAGGAATAGTCCGAGAAGACCAGACAACTCGCCAACTGCATGTCTAGGTCCTCAGTTGCTGCTGTGTAGATTGAGGCAAATGGCCCAAAGAAACTTGCAAAAACTTTCACCTTGCTTGGGAATCGAACCCGGGACCACTTGTTTGCGAGGCGAGCATGTTGACCATTACCCCACAAATCGCCACTTACAACACACACACAAACACACACACACACACACACACACACACACACATTAACCAACTTCTTTGTGGCATTAGGAAGAGACAGGAAGCGGCCAGCTCATCTTAGTGTGTGGGGCAAGAAAGCCAAGACAAGGCAGAGACAAGAAACCTAACACATGTAACTATGACCACGGTGCAACACGTGTAACTGTGGCCACGGTGCAACACGTGTAACTGTGGCCACGGTGCAACACATGTAACTGTGGCCACGGTACAACACGTGTAACTGTGGCCACGGTGCAACACGTGTAACTGTGGCCACGGTGCAACACGTGTAACTGTGGCCACGGTGCAACACATGTAACTGTGGCCACGGTGCAACACGTGTAACTGTGGCCACGGTGCAACACATGTAACTGTGGCCACGGTGCAACACATGTAACTGTGGCCACGGTGCAACACATGTAACTATGACCACGGTGCAACACGTGTAACTGTGGCCACGGTGCAACACATGTAACTGTGGCCACGGTGCAACACATGTAACTGTGGCCACGGTGCAACACATGTAACTGTGGCCACGGTGCAACACATGTAACTATGACCACGGTGCAACACATGAAACTGTGGCCACGGTGCAACACATGTAACTATGACCACGGTGCAACACATGAAACTGTGGTCACGGTGCAACACATGTAACTATGGTCACGGTGCAACCCATATAACTGTGGCCACGGTGCAACACATGTAACAGTGCGGGTAGAGCGGCAGCAGCGTCTTTCTGGCGCTTGTCTGCCTCGGTATGCAGTCGGGCTAACTCGGAAGTATTTGTATCTTCTCGTGTGGTGTCGCCGTCCCCACCCTGTAGCACACACAGAGATATGCCCCACAGTAACAACACAATATAACTGGGACAGAAACAAAGCGGTTTACCCGACCCCAGGAATGTGTTGTGTCTGGCCAGTTGTAGTAATAACGAGAGTGTTAACACGTGCACCACCAACACCTACCACGACCCACTTTATTGTACCTCACCTGCTGTTAACTGTTGGTACTACACGTGTTAACTGTTGGTACTACACGTGTTAACTGTTTGTACTACACGTGTTAACTGTTGGTACTACACGTGTTAATTGTTGGTACTACACGTGTTAACTGTTGGTACTACACGTGTTAACTGTTGGTACTACACGTGTTAACTGTTGGTACTACACGTGTTAATTGTTGGTACTACACGTGTTAACTGTTGGTACTACACGTGTTAACTGTTGGTACTACACGTGTTAACTGTTGGTACTACACGTGTTAACTGTTGGTACTACACTTGTTAACTGTTGGTGCTACACGTGTTAACTGTTGGTGCTACACGTGTTAACTGTTGGTACTACACGTGTTGACTGTTGGTACTACACGTTTTAACTGTTGGTACTACACGTTTTAACTGTTGGTACTACACGTGTTAACTGTTGGTACTACACGTGTTAACTGTTGGTACTACACGTGTTAACTGTTGGTGCTACACGTGTTAACTGTTGGTGCTACACGTGTTAACTGTTGGTACTACACGTGTTAACTGTTGGTACTACACGTGTTAACTGTTGGTACTACACGTGTTAACTGTTGGTACTACACGTGTTTACTGTTGGCACCACGTGTTAACTGTTGTTACTACACATGTTAACTGTTGGTACTACACATGTTAACTGTTGGTATTACCTGTATTAAACTGGTGTTATACCCAATACCAATCGAAATTGCTGGTATTAAGTACTAATATCCTAATTACATGTAGATTTAATTACAGTAACTCATCTCATTAGCAGCAAGTATCAGTGTCACTAAGTGCTGGTGTTGGCCGCAATAAATTAACCTTTTCCTGGTTAATGTTGGCATTATCCATGTTAATTAACCTGTATTACATGAGGCAACAATATGGTATATGCTGCTGTAACTGTCGGTATTAGCCAGAGTAATTATGTGATAAACCGTAAGAGCCAGTTTGATCTCTTATCATTACGACCAAAGCTCACCTCACCGACCTGTTATTATATAATTATGATAATTGTTATTATTTCAAGCTGTAAATGTTGGTAATATTTGCTGTTATGGTTTGTGGTGCAGCGGTCAGAGTCGGTTTCAACAGCAAGAGTCGTTGTTATCCAGGTCAACTGTGTGTCAGACAGAACATTAGCCGATAGAGATCTGTTGGGTAGGTTAATATTCTCTCACGGAAAATTGATGCGTTCATGCAACTTAAAATGATTTCCTATTCTAGATGAAAATTCTAAGATACCATATATTTAACCTAACCTAACATAACCTAACCTAACCTAACATAACCTAACATAACCTAACATAACCTAAGCTAACCTAACCTAAACCTCCTTTTTGTACAAACGTGAAAATCACATAACTTCTTACTCTGAAAATCCAATAAAAGTAACACGCCGTTGATATTGCAGTATAACTAAAGTAACAGAATATTATCGAGTATCAGTAACAGTGACGTTCAAATAACGATAAATTGAAAGCAGTAATAAAAGTAACACTATGTAACGGTGACACTAAAGGGGTGATGGATATATAAGGTGGATGGGATGGATGAGATGGGATGGGCGGTTGTGATGGATGAGATGGATGAGGTGGATGGGATGGATGTAATGGATGGTGTAAGAAGTAAATACAGGAGTGTGAGGTAAGACTGGCCGAGAGCTGTATGATGAAATTAGTCAATAAAAGTCTTCATTATTTTCTCATGTAAATATATAACCTTTGGTCCCGCATAAAATAACACTCCTAATGTTTGCTCTATGGACCTGATGATAGACTATAAGTGACGGTAAAAGTGATGGTGAATGTTTATAGTAGCAACAATAACTACTATAGTGAAACTTACATATAGCGGACTAACCTCTTACATATTGTCAGCTAGAAGGAAGTTTCATATTTAACGGATTAACCTCACATATATTCCGTTAAATAGAGGTTTCCTGTATACTCTCTATTACAGGAGAAATAATACTAGTGATTGTGTATGAGAAACAGTCGTGATTTAGTACATAATAGAAATGAATCCCAGGCACTTAAGTAACACAGATTATAAGGTTAGGTTGATCACAGTATTATTGATCAGCTGACGTGACAAAGGCATGTTAGTGGTGTTGGGTGCAATGATACTGTTGTGTGATGATTGTGGTGGAAGTTATGGTGTCGTGGGAGTACAACTTGTGATGGTGGTTATGGTGTGGAAGTTATGGTGTCGTGGTATTACAACGGGTTATTATGTCAAATTATATTAGCCTGGATGTGTGGACCAAGACTAAAGTTATATTACCTTTACAACCTCATATTCACCATTGTCCACATAACTTCAATACCTCACCCCCACCCCACACACACACAGGAAGAATATTATCTTCTAAATATCAGAGTGTGTGATGGTGTATGTCATTCACCACGTGTTTGATGGTGTGCATGTCATTCACCACGTGTGTGTGATGGTGTGCATGTCATTCACACAGAGTGTGTGATGTGTGCATGTCATTCTCACCACAGTGTGTGTGATGGTGTGCATGTCATTCACCACGAGTGTGTGATGGTGTGCATGTCATTCACCACGAGTGTGTGATGGTGTGCATGTCATTCACCACATCATAATGAAGCTGTTGAGAGAGGAAATTACTACAGTCACACCATCGACAACAATATATTGAGTGATTAATACTTAAAGAGTCAAAAAGTGGTTCATGTTTCGCCACCGTGAATGAACAGGTTCATCTTGTTCAGTAATTTTCTTAATTGCACATTCTCAGAGGTGAAGTCAGACTCCCGAGACCGAGAACAAATGTGTTCAAGAAATTGTTTCCCATTTACAAATGTAATGTATCTTAACATCAAGGAAATATATATCTCAATTTTTATAATTACTTAAAAGATAAATATAATTATATCAAAACTGTCCGGAGTATAATTAAAGACACCGACAAGAAGATATGATAACGTCACGGGTTTATGCATCACTAAAACATCAGTAGGTGAGTGAGGGACAAGATAGTGGCGTCCAGTAAACCGCAACGTACAGACAATCCAAAAAGTATCAAGACCTCAGTGTTCGATGTACTATAAAACGAGTAATAAACACACACACACACACACACAGTGAAGATTGACACCAGTGTACATGGACAGCAACATGGGTCAGTTACGTTTAGTTTATTACATTTTTCTGTGATAACAGTTTGTGGAACATCGAGGTGAACACCAACAAACTGTTCTCAGTTAATATCAGAAATGTCTTTATGAGTTATGTCACGTATATTGACGTCGGTTACAACCATAAACTGTTTCCTACACTTTGTTTTGTTTCCAGATATATCGCTATTGTCTTTTCTCAACAGTGGATCTGAGAAGGCGACAGACTAACTTTCTCAAGCAGTGTAAGAGACATTTATCATGTGTATTTGGAAGTTTATTATAAAGCAGAGAATTACGGTAATAACCCTGTAGCTCCCCGAGTTATTGTTACTTCGGTGTTTGTGTAAGGATAACATGACTCATATTATGTGTGGTCGTCTGTATTGTGGTGTTCCTCTATATTAAAATGTGAACACGTAAATTTTTTTATGTGGAAATAATTTTTACACAGAATAGAATAATATTAATGAAAATATTAATACAAACATCAAATATCCTCAGATTAATTCCCACGGCTGTTCTTCCTTTACACTGCCATGATAAAGAAACAGTTTATTGTTGCAGTATAAGTAACATCAATCTACCTGATGACTCTTACTTGTCCTGGATAATATAATGGGGCGAGATAAAGTAGGAATTTGTTGAGAAAAAGTCAAGAACAATATTTTAAAGACTATTAGTTAAAGAAGGAGTGAATATTTCAATAGTAGATTTATATAGATTACCCTCATAATTATACTGTAATAGGGACTAACATAATCAAAATAAAATAAATCTGTAGTTCCTTAGACATCTTTGGGAAGTGACAGTAGTGGCTATAAGGGTTTGACAGAGCTCCACAGTCAGCTCTCTGTATGTGAGTGTAGTTTGAGATAAAAGCTAATGGCTGGTAAGTGTCGCTCATCACTGACCTTTACAGATCAATCGGCCGCCTCCCAGTTAGTGACAGCGTGGAGGACCGTGATCAAACTGTACAGGGAATATCTCTCATCGTCAGTTAAAACTGCTGGGGAATCCTGACGTCGTCCTTTTGTGGAAATAGTTAAAGGCGGCTCCCCTGTTGGCTCTCTGTTGTGGCGAGCCATAAATAGTAAAATTACCATTTCTATTCATGGAAAGTAAATAGTCAGAATTATCTCCCCATCACAGAAGGTTGGACCAGTGTGGTCGGGCCGGGGAGTGGTGGGGAGACTTTTTTCCAGAATATCTCAACAGTTACTCATGTTGTTTATGGAATATTCCCTTCGTGACGCATGATGACCTTAATAATAAATACTGGAAAATATAAACACGCGAGAAAATAATAAAATGACTGACTGGTTAGTAACGAGAGGGAGAGACTGTATAGAACTGGAAACTAAGTCGAAAGATAAAGTTAAGTGTCACGAAGAAAATATATTTTAGTTAATAATTCTTCAATATAAAAAGGTAATGTAAACAAGGCTTAACAATCATGATGTGCAACATGAAAAGATGATCTCTCGTCTGTTGATAAATCTTGTTCTTACTGAGAGACAAACAAATGAAATATTTAAACTATTTAATCGAAAAGTATTAAGTATCGCAGGAACTTTATAAAGGAAATTCCTGTAATATAGTTGACCAGGACCAAATCTTACAACAGTTAACCGTTCGAAGCTTCATCATATTGGACGATAGACGTGGCCGGATGGTGTCAGAATATGGCCCTTCGTGATACAACTGTGCAAATTGAAAATCACAAGTCAGTCGAAAAGCCTCAGCGGCTCTACTCTGGGAAGTACAAAGACAATCCATCATCACTACATATAACACGATCCATTATCACTACATATGACACCATCCATCATCAATACATATAACCCCATCCATCATCACTACATATAACACCACCATCCATCATCACTACATATACCACCATCCATCGTCACTACATATGACACCATCCATCATCAATACATATAACCCCATCCATCATCACTACATATAGCACCATCCACCACCACTACATATAACACTATCCATCATCACTACATATAACACTCCATCATCACTACATATAACACTATCCATCATCACTACATATAACACCATCCATCATCACCACATATAACACCATCCATCATCACTACATATAACACCACCCATCATCACTACATATAATACCACCCATCATCACTACATATAACACCATCCATCATCACTACATATAACACCATCCATCATCACTACATATAACACTATCCATCATCACTACATATAATACTATCCATCATCACTACATATAATACTATCCATCATCACTACATATAACACCATCCATCATCACTACTTATAACACCATCTATCATCACTACTTATAACACCATCCATCACCACTACATATAACACCATCCATCATCACTACTTATAACACCATCCATCATCACTACATATAACACCATCCATCATCACTACAACACCATCCATCATCACTCTACTTACCATCCCTCATCACTATATTCTTAAATTCCAACCTCATTATAATTATTTCTGAATGGAATGGTCAAATTTTGAATTGGCCTCAGTGAGAGAGCTGTTAGGGTTATTATGTCAAAATGGGGAAACACTCTGTAACCCAAGTGCCAAAGTGCGGAAAGGCCCAGGTGAAGGGCCAAGGGAAGGGCCAGGAGAAGAAGGTCACCGTCCCCGAGAAGAAGGTGAAGGGCTCCGGTCCCCGAACTCAAAAGGTGCAGACCACCACAAAACCCAAGGCTAAAAAACACAATGCTCAAAAACCCAAGTTTCAAAAACCCAATGCTCAAACACCCAAAGCTCAAAACAACAAGAGGAAAGTAAATACCACCTTCTGCCATGTGCAAAAGGATGAGATCGTGCCCTGGGGAGACTACATCTACACCGGAAAAAAGACAAAGAACAACAAAACGCGCTGAACAGTCACCATCCCTTCTGATGTGATGTTAAATAATAATAAAAATATTAATTGATTTTGTTTGTATTATTTATGCTTTTATTATTTACATATGTACACTATATATATATATATATATATATATATATATATATATATATATATATATATATATATATTATTTTAAATAAAATTGAATGTATTATTAAAGGAAAGTTTTCTTAACATTATTATTATTATTATTATTATTATCATCATCATCATTATCATTGCTGCAGCTGTTGTTGTTGCTATTACTAAAACCCAACGTACTCTTCTGTAATCTGGGAATAACTTTCAGTCATCATTGTTTGTATCGAAGATATAGCGATGTATCACTTGCTTCTCACTACTGTGACTCGGGTTCGATACATCTTTGAATCGTATGTGAGAAGATTGTTGTCCACTACGACCCAACCGTATTGATCTTCTGAGTGTAAAATGATTCTAAGATACGAGAATTGAAGAAAATGTTAGAGGAACATTTTTACCTGTTTAATATTGTCTAATTTGGAGGAAGTGGAGGTGGCACTGCTGCACCTGGTGACCTCATGCATAGGTAGCGTTGTCTAGTGGTGACACACACGCACACACACACACACACACACACACACACACACACACACACACCACTTAACATTAAGACACCACCGCCGCCTCTACTACCACCATTACAGACACATCCCCTCATTACCGCCCACCAGTCCTTGACCTCAGGAAGATGACACAACCTCCAGCAAGTGTCACGTTAAAAATTACTGTTTATTCTCCTGTTATAGTCATGAACTTAACACACTGGTGATGTTTGGTGGACATTTAAAGTGTTTGTAAAGAGTGGATCACAACAGCCAGATCTGTTAGGTGGTGGAGTGTGTGTTGTGTTTGTGTTGACATAACCAAACCATTGGTCATCTTGCTTTAATAGTAATACCCGTATGTTAAGTTTACCTTTAATTAATAGTATCGTTATTCACCATTTAGGAACATTATATTTTGGTAATTCACTGTATAAGTTGTTCACTGTGGTCCCCGCCAACATGGGTGGTGGGGGGGGCACTGTATAATATTCACTGTATAAGTTGTTCACTGTGGTCCCGGCCATCATGGGTGGTGGGGGGGAGGCACTGTATGATATTCACTGTATAAGTTGTTCACTGTGGTCCCGGCCATCATGGGTGGTGGGGGGGAGGCACTGTATGATATTCACTGTATAAGTTGTTCACTGTGGTCCCTGCCATCTTGATTTTGCCGCTTGCAGCGGCTACTTTATTGTGCACCCCACACTCATCCTGTGAGCGGTAGCGCAAAAGGATTACAGAGTAGAGTTTACAAAGGGCCATAATAATTAACCCCCGTTGTCAGGATATTATGGCACTGAATGTTACACAGCATTTCATTTACATTATTTGTTTAGTTCTATACATAAAGGGTAACTTATTCACAAATGCGTGAGTACAGGCGTGTGAGGCAGTATGTCTGGCCTCACACTTTGTTATTCACATTTACGTGGGAGGTATTCAAGTACATTGCGTATTTGGTTCTGTACATGAGAATTGATATAGTTACTAAGTGCAAAAAAGTGGATACAATCTTAATATGTCGGCTATCTTGCCATTAGAGATGAAGTGTTGTGCCATTTCACACACAGTGTGCTTGGACCTGTCTCTAAAAGGTTCTATCTTCACACAGTCGAGGACGTAGGGTTCAAGTGTGTGGCAATATGTATGACCACACGCTTTATATTTAGTTTTGTTACATCTGCTTGAGGAACATACTGCCAAAGGTACTTATATCCTAACCTTAATCTAGCGGTTACAACATCTTGTAATCTAGTGATCTTGTTACTTGCTCCATATACATGTTTCACTTGATACATCTCATCATGGTAACCTATGGATCGACTAGTGCCTGTTTGCACTTGTCTACTTGCGTCAAACTCATCAATAAGTTCTTTCCTAATTACAGTTTTAAGGGTTCTTTTTGACAGACCCAAATTGTATTCGACGGTGTCTTTGTTAAACGCGAGTTTGGCTAGGGCATCAACTCTGTCATGTTTTATGAGGCCTATGTGAGAGGGTATCGACAACAGTTTGACCTTGACACCCCGGTCAACAAGGCACGCATATTTGTGTCTGGCTTCAGAGACAAGAGCGTGACAACCTGACTCGAGGGTACCAAGGGCAAGTAGTGAGGATAGAGAGTCAGTGATGATGAGACTGTCAGTAACAGTGGTTTCAATGAATTTAATAGCTGTGAGTATGGGAACTAATTCAGTTTGTAGGGTGGATGCCATCATGGGTCGTGGGGGGGGGGGTACACTGTACAATATTCACTGTATAAGTTGTTCACTGTGGTCCCCGCCATCATGGGTGGTGGTGGGGGGGGGACACTGTATGATATTCACTGTATAAGTTGTTCACCGTGGTCCCCACCATCATGGGTGGTGGGGGGGGGCACTGTATGATATTCACTGTATAAGTTGTTCACCGTGGTCCCCGCCATCATGGGTGGTGGGGGGGACACTATATGATATTCACTGTATAAGTTGTTCACTGTAGTCCCCGCCATCATGGGTGGGGGGGGGACACTGTATGATATTCACTGTATAAGTTGTTCACTGTGGTCCTGCCATCATGGGTGGTGGGGGAGGTAATTGCATGATATTCACTGTATAGTTGTTCACTGTGGTCCCTGCCATCATGGGTGGTGGGGGGCACTGTATGACATTCACTGTATAAGTTGGTCACTGTGGTCCCTGCTATCCTGATTTTGCCGCTTACAGCGGCTACTTTATTGTGCACCCCACACTCATCCTGTGAGCGGTAGCGCAAAAGGATTACAGAGTAGGGTTTACAAAGGGTCATAATTATTAACCCCCGTTGTCAGGATATTATGGCACTGAATGTTACACAGTATTTCATTTACATTATTTGTTTAGTTCTATACATAAAGGGTAACTTATTCACAAATGCGTGAGTACAGGCGTGTGAGGCAGTATGTCTGGCCTCACACTTTGTTATTCACATTTACGTGAAAGGTATTCAAGCACATTGCGTATTTGGTTCTGTACATGAGAACTGATATAGTTACTAAGTGCAAAAAAGTGGATACAATCTTAATATGTCGGCTATCTTGCCATTAGAGATGAAGTGTTGTGCCATTTCGCACACAGTGTGTTTGGACCTGTCCCTAAAAGGTTCTATCTTCACACAGTCGAGACGTAGCGTGCAAGTGTGTGGCCATATGTCTGGCCACACACTTTACATAGTTTTGTGTACATTTGCTTGAGGAACATACTGCCAAAGGTACTTATATCCTAACCTTAATCTAGCGGTTACAACATCTTGTAATCTAGTGATCTTGTTGCTTGCTCCATATACATGTTTCACTTGATACATCTCATCATGGTAAACTATGGATCGACTAGTGCCTGTTTGCACTAGTCTACTTGCGTCAAACTCATCAATAAGTTCTTTCCTAATTACAGTTTTAAGGGTTCTTTTTGACAGACCCAAATTGTATTCAACGGTGTCTTTGTTAAACGCGAGTTTGGCGAGGGCATCAACTCTGTCATGTTTTATGAGGCCTATGTGAGAGGGGATCCACAACAGTTTGACCTTGACACCCCGGTCAACAAGGCACGCATATTTGTGTCTGGCTTCAGAGACAAGAGCGTGACAACCTGAGTCGAGGGTACCAAGGGCAAGTAGTGAGGATAGAGAGTCAGTGATGATGAGACTGTCAGTAACAGTGGTTTCAATGAATTTAATAGCTGTGAGTATGGGAACTAATTCAGTTTGTAGGGTGGATGCCATCATGGGTCGTGGGGGGGGGGGTACACTGTACAATATTCACTGTATAAGTTGTTCACTGTATTCGGCCATCATGGGTGGTGGGGGACACTGTATATATTCACTGTATAAGTTGTTCAGTGGTCCCCACCATCATGGGTAGGGGCAGGCACTGTATGATATTCACTGTATAAATTGTTCACTGTGGTCCCTGCCATCATGGGTGGTGGGGGGCACTGTATAATATTCACTGTATAAGTTGTTCACTGTGGTCCCCGCCATCATGGGTGGTGGGGGGCACTGTATAATATTCACTGTATAAGTTGTTCACTGTAGTCCTCGCCATCATGGGTGGTGGTGGGGGGCACTGTATGAAATTCACTGTATAAGTTGTTCACTGTAGTCCTCGGAATCATGGGTGGTGGGGGGCACTGTATGATATTCACTGTACAAGTTGTTCACTGTGGTCCCCACCATCATGGATGGTGGGGGGGCACTGTATGAAATTCACTGTATAAGTTGTTCACTGTGGTCCCCACCATCATGGGTGGTGGGGGGGCACTGTATGATATTCACTGTATAAGTTGTTCACTGTGGTCCCCGCCATCATGGGTGGTGGGGGGCACTGTATGATATTCACTGTACAAGTTGTTCACTGTGGTCCCCACCATCATGGGTGGTGGGGGGGACACTGTTCGTGCGTCATAAACACGAGAGGGTGAACACAGCGATGAATTACAATATACTTTGGTATGTGGATTTATCACAACAAGATCTAAAACGAGTACAATAATGACCAATATCTTTCATTGGCCAGAGTTATGGCTGTTAACCTGAGCCAAAGGTCTGACGAGTCATTCAGCTAACAGTGAGTACCTATGACGTCAGAATACATCATGCAGAGATCTGGTTGAGCCAAGATACGTTATACCTTAACACTTTAGTTATATTTATCTCTAATTCTTCAACACATTATTTTCTCCCTATCTTATCTAAAGGCATCAATGTCAATATTAACCTTGGCATGGCGGAGGCCTGTCCACCATTGATGGCAGTCAACCTTGTTACAAAGTTTGGAGGAATGTTTACACTCGATCAAAAATATCTTTACAATGTTGTATTAGACAATATGACACAAGGGACGAAGGCATTTGACAACCCTACCGAGACAACAGGAGTCGCTGTGTTCATTTTGTAAGTAATCAGTTCCCCTCCTCCTCTGAACCCTTCCTTAATAACTTGTTCTCGTCAGATTAGTATCACAGGACCAGCAACAATGTTCCTTAACCTGTAAAACCTTAAGAACATAAGAATGGAGGAAACTGCAGCGGGCCTTTTGACCCATACTGGGCAGTCCCATTTACACCCAACCCCTATTGCTCATATATCCATCCAACCTATGTTTGAAGCTACCCAGCGTATTCGAGTTAATGATGTTCTACTAATAATGTTCTACTCGTCCACTACTCTATTTCCAAACCAATGTTTACCTATTTTGCGCCTAAATCTATATTTGTCTTATTTTAAACCATTGTTACGAGTTCGGTCCTGGTTGTATAGTTTGAGTACCTTTGTAATGTCCCGTTGTTCAGCCCTGACTTCCATTTATACACCTCTATCATATCGCCCCTCACTCTACGTCTCTCGAGGGAGTACAAATTAAGATGCTTTAACCTGTCTCTGTACTCAAGGTTCCTAATGCCCTCCATTTCTAATACTGTGTCTCGTTTGTCTGTCTTTATTTCTATCTTGGTCTCAGTTACTGACATCCTATGTGGCTGTCATAGTAAGGGAGGAGTTTATCAGTCCCTCTCAGATCACCTCGACAAAACTCATGTTAACAAGTCGCCTCTCACTCCCTTCTGTGTCTATCTTTCAGTGTTTTCACTTTTGGTAGTGTCAATGTTCTGCCTGTGTGCACCTGGGGACGGCATAAACTCATTTACCGAGGCCCCTCACAAAATCCCTCTAAAATAACAATGACTATTTGAACTCGGTCACTCTATTCGTCGCTGCCTTACATGACACCAATATTGAAGCGCCATGTACAGTACACAAACATATCTCTCCCCTCTTATAATTTATTCCTACACCTCACTACCATGAAACTCCCTCCTGTTACAGATCTCCCTGTACGCTGTATTTGTTCACCTGTAATTCATCTCTGCTCATCTCTGCCCGATTACCATTCTCCCTAAAAATATATGAGACTGAAAGAAAATCACATATTTGAACGACCAATTTGTTCCAAGATTCAAAGTGTAAGAAATATAATTGTTTTGATAAATTTCGTACCGACTCGAGTCACTTTGTTTTTGAAACGTGTTTACTAGTTCACTAAGCCTTGAGGAAAACGTTGGATAATATTATCTGTGACGAAAAACGGAATCACCAGTACAAATGATTCTTGTAAAACGCTCACCCGTACCTCTGTACAGGCAGCCAAGTTAATGCAGCAGAGACCTAGGGATGGGCACAGCTCTGTTGACCCGGTTTGTCGTCAGGCGTGTTGGGGCAAAGTTTTACGGCTGGAGAGCTTCCTAACACCAACTCAGAGGGAGGGAACAGCTTGCAAGACACAGTCACAACTTCCCGCTCACCAATTACTGGAAAAAAAAATTTCATTAATTTTCACATCTTTCTTTACCAGATTTTAAAACAACTTAAAATTTTCTAAACCTTCATACTTGCTCATCATTTAGTTGTGCATAAATCCGCTAGACCAACGGCTTAACATTATACATTGTGGACATAATTCTATTTGACTCGTATGTAAAGAAGTGCAAGATAGTATCGAGATTGGTGGAGCAATGAATGAAAGAGACAAAATAATGTGAGCTCCTGGAAGTGTAAGTATAAGCCAGGGACGCGGTGGTTGATGGGGGGAGGGAAGGCTTTAACACATGAATGGACACGTGATCCTTCCTTGACAAAGGAGAACTGGAATAAATATATAATGAGGGATCAGGTTAGATGGCTGCATAACCAGAGTTTGTGTAAGACGGAGAATAGGGTGACATAATGACTGAAGATGAAAAGGCTGAGACTTACATTAGTCTGGATGCCCCGCGTATTAAAAACCTGAAATAAGAAAGTTGAAGGTGGCTGAGGATTTTAGCTGGATGGCCCAAAAAGGATTCTTAGCTATAATGAATTCTCTATATATATATATATATATATATATATATATATATATATATATATATATATATATATACTCCATAAAATGATTACCCTGATTAGAGAATGGTCTACCACTGTTTTTAGGGTAATCATTTATGGACACCCTGTATATACATGTCATTTTTAAGTTCATTTGTTGAAAAATATTGATTAAAGCAAAAAAAATTATATCCAACACTTAGATCGATTTTTTATTTTTATTTTATTTTGCACCCCCTCCCACCCCCCACCCCCCACCTACATCCTTTTTTTAAGGTGAAGCGCAGAAGCGCTTACAGCGCCCAACAGGAAAGCATGCTTGCCTTATGTCTCATGAGTTAAGGGCGTAGAAGCCTGAAGAGTCAAGGGCGTAGAAGCCTGAAGAGTCAAGGGCGTAGAAGCCTGAAGTCAATGGCTTATGTCTAAGCAAGTTATTGGAAGCTCCGACAACCTGTCCCTGAATACGAATTCGCAACTTTCGATTTACACCAGGTACCTACTGTGCTGCTAGGTGAACAGGGACGATGGATGAGAGTCTGCTTGTGGCATTGACCTCAACCCCCCCTCCCCCACAGAGAGCTGCAATAACTCATCTATCGCCAACTGGTATTAATATTATCCTGGGATTATTCACTTGATCGTCTGTTGATTGGAGTTTCTCTATGTATGCTGCCATAAGGGTCAGGTCCCTTTACCATGAGGCAGGCGAGCTACAGAGCCAGGGAACACAACACAGTGAAGGATTAGATAATAAAGTGAGACAGACAGTCGAGGAGAAGTGATTAAGGAGGAAAGTAAAGTATGTTAAAGTTAATGTGAAGAATATTGGTTACATCTGAGAGTGGTGATGTAGTCACAGTTGGAATAGAGAGACTGTAGGAAGGTTATCACTTTTGGTTACTCAGATACCACGGCCTCTGACGCTTATATTCTAAAACCACTACTATACATTTTCAGACAGATAGACAAATAACTTTATAGGTATACGTATGGAAATATTGTAAATAAATAATGTTGAAAGGATAGCATTATTTGTTTTAGTCGTGTAGAAAAGTAATATTGATTCATTCTTTATTAACTTGACCTTCTCACCAGCATTTCCTTTTACATAGCGCATCAGTAATTTGTTTCTGTCTCAATCATTAGTCTCAGAATGTGATGTTTACAAAATGGAGTTCAGAGGATGTGTGCTGGTCGTGGTCTTAGCTTTACCTTGTAGGAAGTTTTGGAGCTAAAGAAAAAAACCTTTGATGATCTCTCACTTACTTGGTCAACAATATGATGGCGTCAGATGGTTCAAGAAATATATCAAGTGTCACATATTCTTGAACCTTGTGTGTCCAGCGAGAGCAAACTTAGGTGCCTGGGTCATGTTGCAAGATCCATGAAGTACTGACCTTCTTCCAATTGGCTTTCTCTTTACTCAGGAAAGCGAAAGCTTCCCGTAAAGATTGAATTTCATTGCCTCTGCCATCAGCGTGCAGAGATCACTAACAACGCCCAATTTAAGATAATTAGACAGAACAAGACAGACAGACAAACAGACAGACAAAACAAGGCATAAAGACAGGATAAACAAAATATGACATACAAAACAAGTCAGACAGACAAGACAGGTTGACAAGACAGGCAAAACAAGACAAAAAGACAAGACAGACAAAACAGGACAGACAGGCAGACAAATATTGTGTGTCTTAATGTTGCCAAAATATCACATTCAATACACAATTCTCTTTGCGTCTTCTGGCAACATTTCACATAATAGAACACAAAACAAAACAAGACTATGATGATAATTTTTTTATAGTGTAGTAAAGATGTTGTGAACCAACATGAAAGGAAGAGAAAAAAATTAAAGTGACGCTCCAAAACGAAATCAAAAGACACGACTCAATTCATATGTAAAAATGGAAAATATAGCAAATTATTCCTAATAATGTCTTTCATATGTTTACGCTCATACGGTGATTTTTTCGTTCATAAATTACCTAAATTATTGTAAATTGAATAAGGGTAGACGGTGTGTTGACACGATGTGGGTGGAATAGTCTTTAGTTCTGAATCCTGTATCATCGTTTTGCACCCTCACTCCTTCCCCTCTCCTGCTTCCTCCCCCCTTGCCTCCCCCCTGCCTCCTCCCCTTGCTTCCTCCTCTCCATGCTTCCTTTGCCCTGCCTCCTCCCCTCTGCTTCCTCACCATCTCCTGCTTCCCACCCCTCTTCTGCTCCTTCCTCCACCTCCCCCATGTCTACACCCCCTCCTCCCTCCCCTCGCCCTACATGTGTCCAGGTAGGGTCTGAGACAACCTACTGTACACCAGGTATCACGTCACTGTCTCTCTCAGGACCTGTTATTCCTTGGTCGTCAACCCCATCAACAAATCTTTACCAGACCTGAAAGTTAACTGAAAAAGAGACCACCTGACCCACCCGACCTTCCCGACCCACCCTGACCCTCCTGACTCCACCTAACCCCTCCTGACCACCTGACCCACCCGACCCTTCACCCACCGACCCACCTCACCCTCCTGACCCACCTCACCACCTCACCTACCTGATCCACCTCACACTCTGACCTACCTGATCCACCTCACACCTCATTCTCCTGGCCCATCTGATCCACCCTCCTGACCCACTCATGGGACCCACCTCCTGATCCACTTGACACTCCCGACTCACCTGACTCTCCTGACCCACTTGACCCTCCTGACCTACCTCATCCACATCACCCACCTGACCCTCCTGACTCTCCTGACCCACCTGACCCTCCTGACCTCGGCCTTAACATATTATTAGACTCAAGCATTAAGTATTTTTACCGCGTTAATGACTTACGAAATAATTATCAGGAAACATTAATTAACGCCAGAGTTTTCCTTTGATCAAGAATCTTATTAATGTTTAGGAAATTATTTCACCAATTCAGACTGACTGCTTCACCTAAATGGCTTTTAGATTCAATATAATTCTGTCTATAAATTAATATATTTATCGTATTGATATGAATTGCTATTTCATTAACTTTGTGATAAGGTTATGTAAAGCCCGATTTTCCTTCCAGGGATAAATTGAGGCAGACATACAGACAGAGAGACAGACAGACAGAGCGAGAGAAGGAGCAATAGAGCCTCCCATAGTGTCTTGTTATATTACATGTTTCTTTCGGCAACAAAGATCTTAAAACATGTTCACTAAGTCAGTTATTATTCTAGACAACAATTACTGAAAGTTCTGATCTATATTTTCTCTGTGATCATGTGACGCCAGCAGCCCCAGGTGTGTTCCCCTCCCCTCACCTGTGTGACGCCAGCAACCCCAGGTGTGTTCCCCTCTCCTCACAAGCGTGACGCCATCAGCCCCAGGTGTGTTCCCCTCCCCTTACCTGTGTGACGCCAGCAGCCCTAGGTGTGTTCCCCTCTCCTGACATGCGTGACGCCATCAGCCCCAGGTGTGTTCCCCTCCCCTCACCTGTGTGACGTCAACAAACTCCCCTGTGAGTTGTTTGGAGGGCCTCGGGTCCACTGAGTACAAACAGATGACTTACATCAGCAGGTTGTGTTTGTCCTTAAAGGTTCCCTCACATTGTTGTTCACCGCATATTGATTATCTTTAATCACTAGAGTTTGGAACAACTTTTGAAACTTGAACCTTCTTAAGTTTTTTCACAGTTAGTACTACTACTACTACTTTTTTTTTATGGCCTCCAACCTCCCACCATTTCAATACCTTAAAATTAAATATCCTAATACATAAGTAGCTATCCTAGCTGTGTTGAGTTAGTTGAGCCGCAGATCTATGAGGCATTCAGTGACTGTTGCCTCATAGTCAATATATGCAACTGTTGTCGGCTTTGGGGCCGATGCTCTCGTTCCCCTCAGGCAGAGCAAAGCTGACCTAAGGAGAGAGAAGGACAGTCGACATCTCATCCAGTCTGTAACATAACTTCTGGGCTGCTGCTTCTGTTCGGATAGCACCTACTCGAGTCTGGCGTAGAAGCATCTTGCACTTGGTCCCATCCCACCAGAGGTTGTCAACACTAGGGGAGTGAAGCTGCCTTGATCAACGTTCTGAATTCTCTCCCCATATTCCCTTATCTTGTCGTTCTCGTTCCTCCTGTGTGCAGCGTCGAGAGCTAAATTACGGTGACATGCAGTCATGGGATAAAAAATCCTGATGTCGAAGAAGGCTCGCTGTCCCCGCGTCCAGACTACTACTGCTGTTAGTACTACTACTTCTACTACTACTATTACTCCTACTTCTTTGACTACTACTAATACTACTACTACTTCGACTGGTACTACTATTACTTAAGATAATAATGATACTAATATCTATCCATCCCAGAGAGAAGAGAGAGACGACTAAATCTAGTATGGATAGACTAATGTCAGAACTCGCCAAAAAGTTTAGATTTGAAGAACAAGATAAAATTCACCGAAGCTATTAAGTTTAAAGTCAAGGTTTTAATCCAGAGCAACAAGTTGGACTCCGGTAATAATTGACTAAAACGAAAACCACATTGGACGTTAGAGAGTAGTTAGTGTTGGTTAAGGTGTCCAGACAGGTGATAGATTCCAGGACTTTGGAGATGATGAAGGCTCGAGCTGCGGGTCTATAGGGAGAAGATGGATCACTTTTGGGGGAATGAGTTGGACATTGACTAACTTTTAAAGAGGTCAGATGGGAAGAAAGGTTTGGAGAGGAGACCAAGTTGATAAACACATTTCTAGAGGATAATTTGTATATAATCAAGTGTTAGGTAATTACACGTGATGATGTGAAGTTTAACATACATAGAACCGAGAGGATTAACTTTATATTGGGCTGCTGGGGGGTTGAAGCGGATGTTTGGTTTGGCTGGAGAAATTATTGTAAAAGAATTTTATTAATGGATAAGAAATTTTTTACCTTTAGCGGACTGGAAGGAAAGACTTTTTATGGTTCGTTGAGCAGAAATGTATTGTACAGTATCTCATAAAGTATCTGTCCACGCTGTGTGGAACATTATGAGACCACGGATGATAGATATTGGGACATGCATTTACTTAGGTATAATTTAACACACTGTAAGTAATGCAATGTGTATTTATTTCGGCGTAATTAATATGATGTTCGGTTACCAAATGTAGTAGTCAGTTTACCACAGAGCCACACATACCAACCCTCCCGGGACAGCACGAGTTGCTTATAGCATTTCGGAAGTCATCGGACGCATCCTGGCAGATACTTTTTGAGATACAGTCCATCATCCCTCCTCCACCATTTCGTCTCCAGGTGCCGCGTGAAGCGCTTGTGACAGTAAGGTACTCGGTGGTTTCTCCAGTTGATAATTTGTTTGTTTGGTTGGTTTCTTGCTTGTAGTTCCGAGCGATGTCTTAGGGACTTTTTGAGCTAGAAAGCTAAAGTTTGTACAGAACAGAGACAAGGATCTTTGCCAAACATAATGAATATTCTTAGTTTGAACTTTTTTTCTGTTGATGATATGACAATTGGGAGAGTGTATCGTCAAAGAAACAAATATATTCTTGGTTTTTAAACTTGGCAGATTATACTGAAAGCGTAACTGTGACTACATCTGGTCAGGTGCAGAGCAGTAACCTTAAATGTGCTACACTGCGTCACTACAGAAGTCTCCCTCACAGTGTTAAGATATTTTTAGATGTTGCGTGAGGAGTCTCAGCTGCCGAAGTTATGGTATTATTGACATAGTTTATATCTCTTAGTATATATGTAACATGTTGCAAGGCGGAGATGGCTAAAAGTTTTAATAAGATGACTCGGTGGAAAATATGAACGAAGATGAATGTTGAAAAGATGGTTATGCAACCACTATGTCACCACCATCCTTACACACACATATATATATATTTATATATATATATATATATATATATATATATATATATATATATATATATATATATATATATATATATATATATATATATATATATATATATATATATATATATATATATATATATTTCATGAAAATTCACAATGAAAACGTGGATAAGATAAATCTTGATAAAATCACACGGGAAAAGGGAAACAACGGAGCACCTTAGCTTTCGTCTTTATTCAAGACATCTTCAGTTGCCTCTGAAGATGTCTTGAATAAAGACGAAAGCTAAGGTGCTCCGTTGTTTCCCTTTTCCCATGTGATTTTATCAAGATATATATATATATATATATTGTTACGCCTTCTCTTAATTTACTTAAATATCCAGGTTCTAGGCGTAACCAAACAAAAATGTGAAGTAAATTAAAAGGGAATAAAAATAAATAAAGTAAACCTTTAAGAATTTAATTAATTAAATATTAACACAATAAAGAGCCTCGTAGGCTGTCACAACAAATTGATTCACTATCGAAACCTTTAAGACACAAGTGATACTAAACATCGAAACATCAAAAGAATAAAAATAAAGCATTGGATTACGTTAACACTGCATAAACATATAAAAACTAACACTGAAATTAACTAACGTGAAACAACACTGAATTACTTAAATGTAACTAAGCAAGCACTGATGGACACATAAGAGACAATAAATAGGTACTCACATAGATATACCACATTGGTGGTGACAGGAACAATCACAGAAATAAAATGAAGTATAAGTAACAGGTGACAAGTGTCACTCAAAAGAACGTGAACTGAATGACAAGGAGGACTGAACTGAACTCGATCAGTTGGTGGACCACTATGTATAGGGCCAATTCCCTCCAAAAACCCGCCGGTGGGTCGTTTAACGATGCAGATGATCGTTAGAGATAAAGAATGCTTGTTACAATACTAAATGAAGAAATAAGATGGGTTGAACAAATAATAACAGTTAAAACCTTAACAGCACAGGGTAAGGTGACTAGATTTTATAATAGTAAATATAACACATCATTACAGGAATAATATGGAACAACATGGAAGCATGTTATATAAAAAAAAAATAAAAAAATACGACACGGTCTTAACAATATATATATAACAAAGATGTATGTCTGTGTGTTTGTGTGTGTGTCCACACGAGAATCTCGGAAAGTACTTTACAGATCTGTAGATGGATGGTATTATATGTAGTGTTGATGATGGATGGTGTTATATGTAATGGTGATGGATGGTGTTATATGTAGTGATGATGGATGTTGTTATATGTAGTGAAGATGGGTGGTGTTATATGTAGTGATGATGGATGATGTTATATGTAGTGATGATGAATGTTGTTATATATTGTGATGATGGGTGGTGTTATATGTTGTGATGATGGATGGTGTTATATGTAGTGATGATGAATGTTGTTATATATTGTGATGATGGATGGTGTTATATGTAGTGATGATGGATGTTGTTATATGTAGTGAAGATGGGTGGTGTTATATGTAGTGATGATCTATATCTATATAAAACAAAGAAGTCTGTCTGTTTGTCTGTGTGTCCGCACGAGAATCTCGGAAACTACTTTACCGATCTGTAGTGATGATGGATGGTGTTATATGAAGTGATGATGGATGGTGTTATATGTAGTGATGATGGATGTTGTTATATGTAGTGAAGATGGGTGGTGTTATATGTAGTGATGATCTATATCTATATAAAACAAAGAAGTCTGTCTGTTTGTCTGTGTGTCCGCACGAGAATCTCGGAAACTACTTTACCGATCTGTAGTGATGATGGATGGTGTTATATGTAGTGATGATGGATGATGTTACATATAGAATATGAAAAGTATCCCTCTGTTGTCATTGGCAACATGGATAAGAAATGTAAATACTGCTGTGCAAAAAAGTACAAAGGAGAATCTGCTGGACTGTGCTGCTCTCATGGGAAAGTATGACTGCCAAATTTGGAAAAACCACCACAACCATTGAAGATTCTCATGCTGGGAACGACACCAGAGTCAAAACACTTCTTGGAAAATATACGGAAGTGCAATTCATGTTTCCAGATGACATCCTTTGGAGCTACCAGAGTAGTTCGTCTGCACGGATACATGCCCACATTCAAAGTCCAGGGTCAAGTCTATCACAAAGCAGGATCTCTCTTACCTCTCGAGCAGGCAAAGTTCCTCCAAATCTACTTCATGGGAGATCATGAAAAGCAGACTACTATCAGGTGTGGCAACATTCAAGGTTTCAGACATGACATTGTCCTATCTATTCAAGAAATGCTGCATGAGCGCAACACGTATGTACAGTTATTTCAAAATGCCCTGGAAAACATGCCTTCTGACGAGTACAAAGTCAGGATCAAAGCAGACAACTTAAAGCACTACAGTGAGACAATGTGGAGCCTCCCGGAGGGTGGCGTCCTACTGTGGCCATCAAAAGAGTGGCGATTCCGCTAGTATATATAAATATAGCACGCACATACTGTAAATCTATTTTTATTACACGGTATTACAAAGGCCTCCAAGTAACGCCATCAGTCAGGGGGTGGAAAATTTTTTAACTAGGCCTATACAAAAATAAATGTACTTTATCGAATTAATGTAGACACGATTCATGAAGTTAAGGGACATTTATAAAACTTACAGTTATTGTGGATAGTTTCCCAGTCTAAATATGTTACATGTGTCCCAAAGAAAACTATTAGAAATCCGCAAAAAGAAGATGTCATGGGTTGAGGGCAGGCGTGCTTCCTCAAGGATGCTGAGGGTGACCGAGTCAGTCAGCGCCGGTCATTGACCGAGACGGACGTCTACTACACATAAGAACATAAGAATGGAGGAAACTGCAGCGGGCCTATTGGCCCATACTGGGCAGTCCCGTTTACACCTAACCCCTATTGCTCATATGAGCATCCAACCTATGTTTGAAGCAATTCAGCGTATTCGAGTTAATGATGATATTTGGTAACTTGTTCCATTCATCCACTACTCTGTTTCCAAACCAGTGTTTACCTATTTCACGCCTAAATCTAAATTTGTCCAATTTAAAACCATTGTTACGAGTTCGTTCCTGGTTGGATAATTTGAGTACCTTTGTAATGTCCCCTTTGTTTAGCCCTGCCTTCCACTTTCCTCTATCAGGTCTTGCTTATCTACGTCTCTCAAGGGAGTGCAAATTAAGATGCTTTAACCTGTCTCTATACTCAAGGTTCCTAATGCCCGGGATTAGTCTTGTCATTCTCCTCTGAATTCTTTCCAAGGATTCTATATCCATTCTGTAATACGGTGACCAGAACTGAACTGCGTAATCCAGGTGTGGTCTCACAAGAGCAAGATACAGTTTTAGGATGACCTCGCTAGTCTTGTAACTAACACTCCTTTGTATGAACCCAAGTACTTTATTAGCCTTGTTACGAGCAAAAACACATTGTTTACTTGGCTTAAGGTTCCTACTTATCATTACTCCTAAATCTCTCTCGCAGTCGGATTTCTCTATGGCATCGTTGTTCATCTGGTATCTGGTTTCCCTGTTTACATTTCCTATACTGAGTACTTTACATTTGTCGATGTTGAATTTCATCTGCCATTTTTCAGACCATTCGAAAAATTTGTTTAGATCCTCCTGTAGTTTTGCCGAGTCCTCGTCAGATTTGATAACACGTCCTATTTTAGTATCATCAGCAAATTTACTTATGTTGCTCTCTATGCCGATATCTATGTCATTTATGTATATAATAAACAATAATGGTCCAAGTACTGAGCCTTGGGGAACTCCACTTGTGACGTTGCTCCAATGGGACTTAGTGCCGTTAATGCTTACTCTCTGTTTCCTGTCCTGTAACCACGCCCTAATCCATTTAAGGATGTCACCTTTGATGCCATGAGCTTCTACTTTTCTAATTAGTCTTTCGTGGGGGACTCTGTCGAAGGCTTTGCTAAAGTCGAGATATACCACATCATAATTGTGCCCCTCGTCCACGATTCGAAAACTGATGAAAAGAATGTTAATAGATTAGTTAGGCAAGAACGTCCGCTTGTGAAGCCATGCTGGGAATCATTGATCAATCGGTGCTTCTCCAGGTGATTTCGAATAGAGTTTGAAATGATTGCTTCCAGTAATTTGCCTACTATTGATGTTAGACTGATTGGGCGGTAGTTAGAGGATAGTGATCTATCCCCCTTCTTGAAAATCGGTATTACATTCGCTATCCTCCAGGATTCTGGTACTACACCTGTTTTTAAGGACATGTTAAACAACTTTGCTAAGGGCATATTAAGCTCTTCCTTACATTCCTTTAATACTCTGGCAAATATCTCATCGGGACCAGGTGACTTATTAGGCTTTAGTTTGTCTATTTGCTTACTAACATCGTTACTGGTCACTACTATCTCACTTAATTTGTTTTCTTCACTATCTCTGAATAGAGTCGGTGCCTCGGGTATCATGTTTAAATTTTCGGTGGTGAAAACTGTTGAAAAATATTTATTCAAATTATTGCTCATT